>NC_024802.2:17674729-18274729 GCF_000309985.2 Brassica rapa | reverse complement strand
AAGTTTAAAACATATCCTTTTATCAAATGGCATCTTATAAGATTCGGTCTTTATGAGAGTGAAAATGATTTCTTGTTAAGTCAGACTGAGACTAAGCTACAACTACGAGAATGTAAAGATGGGAAAGATAAAAGAGGCGACTCGTAATCATATTTTATTAGGTGTACATCAATCATCTCCACCAGATAATGCACAAAACTTTGAACTCCATCAAATTTTTCTTTCCAGTTTAATGCAAATTACTACTGTGCTTCCCTCAATCAATGCTCCATTCATTTTTGTTCTCTAGAATGGTCCCTTAGTTTATAAAGTGAATAATACTAGCATTTTCTAAAACATTATTACTCCTACGATAGCTTCCATAAAGAAAAGTTACAACTTACACCAACCAATCAACAAACACCACACCATTACGACCATCTTTTTGTTAGAGACATTTATTAATATCAACGTAGCCAAAACCAAATATATAAAACAAAACAAAAAAAATATAAAACAAGGAACAAATATCCATAACAATGAAATTTATAATAACCGGAAAAACTTTAACCGATGTTCCAAACAATTCTCGGAATTTTCAGTGGACACAAACGATGCATAGAGTAAAAAATTGATCCACAATATGGTAACCACTAATACCATCATTTCATTAAAAACTATTAATGTTGTCTTTTGCCCTTTGTGTGAGTTTATGAAGAAGTATTGAATCACTCGGCTTCCCCTTCCGTTGTCGCCGAGGAAACATAACACGTAACAAGAGACGACGTACTCTCATCAGCCATAACGGGGAGCTGGAACAGATCCTTGCAAGAATGGCAAGTGATCTCCAACATTGTTGCATTAATCCTCTTTATTGCTTCTTCTCTAACAACATGAGCCTTCTCCAGCTCGGCCTTCGCTTCTTTCCTTATATTCTTCGCCTTCTCAAAATCCACTTGTGCCATCTCAATCTGCCTCCTCGCTTCTTGTCTCATTTTCTCCGCCCTCCTCGCTTCCTCAATTGCTCTCTCCATTGTTAAACTTGACTCACCCTTTTCGTTTCTTTTCACTTGTGTTTTCGTCATTCCTATGGATAGTTGAAGCTGGAGGTTCTCGAAAGGAGCTGATGAAGCGAAAGCTAGAGACTGTTGATGGGACGCTTGTGGTGATCTTAAGAAAGGAACTCCATGCAATAAAGGGTTAATGCTTGGGGTTAAAAAGGTTCTTGATGGAGTTGCATGGCCCTCTGTGTTCTGATGTAGAGGACGGTGGTTGGTGGGTTGAGGTCCCCGGATGGTGCAAGTATCTTGGTGCTCTATGAAACTTTCAACCCTGAAAAAAAACCAGGAAAGAAAGAGTTACTATTGCACACATATTTGTTTAGTTGATAACCAAAACAAACTGAAAATTAGGGTGTACATATATATACGGTCTAAAGTCTAAACTTGAATGATAATAGTGGATGGAAATAGGGTTTAAAACATTAGGGAAAAAAATGCTTGGTGGAGTACGTACGTAATCAAAGACAATAATATATATAAAACAAAACTTAGTTGTGGACTTAGGTATCTTTGGAAAGGGATAATGTGATTATAAGACTTTTTAGTTTGTGTGATAAATTAATGCAACAAAGTGTGGGTAAAGGAAATCTGTAATGTTGTCAATGTGATGAGATGACATATTAAAACATACTACTATCTGATTAATTTAATTATTTAAAATAATCATATCTGACAACACTCACATACTGACCTTCTATTGGTAGGTTATGTCAAGAATATATCCACATTCAAAAGAAAAATAACAAATCTTTATGCATTATAGATAATAGATACACACCATTCTAAAAAACATTCTTTCGTTTAGTTCAAGGATTCCAAAATTCCTATTACATACTTTTTCTAAACAGTAAAAAATTGTATAAATTAATTATCAAGAAAAAACTTCGAAAAACCAAGAAATTCAATCATCAGCATATTAATTAGGGTTTTCCGCAGAACTTAATTTTTTTAGATGAGAGTACAATAAGAAATGATGAACCTGGAGAAAACGCGGCCGCAGTCGCATGAATGACCGCGTGAACCGCAGGTTTTGAGATGGGCTTTGTAGTCAGATTGAACAGCGTAGCCTTTTGAGCATCTCTCGCAAACCCATTGCTTGATGACGCTGTGTTTCCTGCGGAAGTGCTTTTTGATTCCAACCAGATCTCCGAGGGCGTGGCATGGGTCGTGGTGCAGACAAGTTGGCTCAGGACACACGTAGACTCTCTTTCTCACCTCCTCATCTTTCTTCTCTCTCTTCAGAAGTTTCCATGGTACTTTATGCCTTCTTCTATGCATCTGGAGGTTCTGATCCCTCTGAAAGCCTTGGTTGCAGATCTCACACACGTACCGATCTGACTCTAGCAGGGTTCTTGGGGATAAAGATACAACATCAGCATCTGGATCTGTTGGCACCGATACACAGGACTATAAATGATTATATTGATACACAAAAAAATAAAAATCTTTAGCTGAGTATCAAGAAAGCCAACCCACAATATTATCCTATCTAAAAATCATTTCGAATATCAAGAATTTTTTTCGGAAGTTATGGAAATCCAAATCTCAATAATTAAAACTTTACCTGAATTATTGAAAACCTAATAGTAGACAATACATATTTTCAAGAAAATAAATATAAATTATTATAAAAAACCTGGTGTCCCTGCTGGTCTCCGTTTCCTCTTATTAATCACGGCGGCTCCATTGATGGCAAGAAGAAGATCGGGAGAAGAGGAAGAGGGAAAGTTCTGATGGTTGTTGTTTTTCTCGTAATCTATCATCGGTTGAGGTTTATAATAATCTCCTTTTATTTTATTTTCCCTTAACGATGGTGGTATTAGCAGAAGCGTACCGATTACTTTGTGACTACTGAAAAAGAAAAGAAAATCAAAGAATCTTTTGTTTTTTCATGTCAAGAGATTAGAGATTGTTTCTCTTTTTCATCTTTTATTTGGTGGATAGTGCTGTCTCAGCTTTATCTAATAGAAGAAAGATAGATGAGTTAAGAGGGAGAAACAAAGGTTTTTGCTTTCTGAAATCAACTTTTGTTTCAGCTCTCTTTTCCGAGGCCTAAAAGTTTATTTTTTACCCCTTTTACTCTATCTTATTTTCCTGAAAAAGGTTTCTTTTTCTTTTGTTAATTGTTTCATTGACCTACCACCTTACCTGGAGAAGCCATTGCATGGTCTTTGATTGTTTTAATCTTCTTCTTTACATACATTCATTATCTTCTTTCTTTCTCACTGATTATGTAAATGCATACACATATACACATACACACACATACATGTGACCTAAGGACATCTCCAACCTCATTCTATTTTTCACTCTAAAATAGAGTTTAGAGTATTCCAATAGTACTCTATTTTTCACTTTATAATAGAGTAAAAAATAGGTTTACCCTATATATAGAGTAACTTGTTTTTTTTTGTTCATCACCGTATTTTCTACTCTATAATAGAGTACTATTGGAGCAAACTCAAACTCTGTTGAGTTACTCTATTTTAGAAAAAAAAAATATAGTAGGCCATTGGAGATGGTCTAAAAAAAACATGATTGAGACTAGAGCCCACATAGATATTTGGAAAAGAAACAAAATAACATCCCATTTTAACAACAAAACAAATCTAAATCATTATTATATTTCATATTACATAATCTTCTTCTCCACAAATTACTCTTTAGTTAATTTACAAAAAAAAAATTACTCTTTAGTTTTCAAGTTGCATTATCAAGAAAATTATTAGTTAAGGACTCGTGGGAATTTGGATATATATATTTTTTATTCTCGACAATTCACGCCCCTTTCATGTCTGAATCCGTATTTGTGAGGAGCGAGACCACTAACGTCAAAGAGATAATATCATTTCACCTATTATCAATACGTTTTTTTCAGTTGGCCTTTTCAAGAAAAAAAAAACGTTTTCAGTTGGAAGTTTATGATTTTTAATATGGTATAAGAGTTAACTAGCTAGGTCCATACAGGTAGATACAATCGATCCAAAAATATGAAGAATTGATTTATTTCGACATGAATGAGAAAAAGGTACTCTAGATCGAAAGTTATGTTAGGAATCTTCTATTAGAAATAAGGAGCAACAATAGTATACGAATAAAATGTATTAATGATGCCCAATACAAATTTTATAAAAAAAAAAAAAAAAAAAAAAAAAAATACAAATTTTATAATGTTGCAGCCAGCAGGTACGTAAATAAAGGGACGACTTAAGAATTTTAGTTCTGGAAGTTGGACGAATAATTACTTATTATTACGTTTGTCGTGTGCACATAATCAACTCATGTTTCTGTGTGGGTGAGGAACGTAAATCGAAATCCATACAATGTGGTGCCATTATACGAACAGATCATATCACTACAAGAAAACACGCCGAATTCCGACGGAGATTCCGACGGACGACACAGCCGTCGGACACTTTGGACGGAATTCTGACCGATTTCCGACGAAAACAAAAAATCTGAAGTCGTCGGAATTCCGTCGGCTAATTCCGACGAATTTCCGAGAAAACAAGGGTCGTCGGAATATTCCGACGACTTTTCGACGATATTCCGATAAACAATATAACCGTTGTAGTCGTCGAAAAGTCGTCGGAATATTCCGTCAAATTTCCGACGATATGCCGATGAAAAGATATAACCGTTACGGTCGTCGGTATTCCGTCGGTATTTTCCGACGAATTTCCGACGAACCAAGTGACCGTTGCCGACAAATAAATATGACCGTTTTATAGCCGTTCGAGATTGAAAAATACTGACGGAATTCCGACGGAATGCTTTATATCTGTCGGTATTCCGTCGGAAAGTCGTCGGATGTCCGTAAGCAATTTCCTATAAATGCAACCCCTCCTCATTCATCTCATTCACACCTCATTCTCTCTTCTTTCTCTTTAGTCATAACAATTCCGTGAAAATCATGTCTTCAGGAGCTTATTATCGTTCGTGGATGGATAAACCTCATTTGGATCCCAACACTAATTTGCTTACGGAAGAATACGTTCAAGGAATTGGAGAATTCATGAGGCTTGTTCAACAGCAACCGGATGCAAAAAGTGGTATGTTAAGATGTCCCTGCTCTACTTGCAATAATAATAAGGTTATAAAAGAATTTGATGTTTGGACTCATTTGTATATGAAAGGGTTTTCACGTAATTATAAAGTTTGGTACCTTCATGGGGAAACTGGTTATGAATATGGTAGTACTAGCGAACCTCAGCCTGTTAGTGAACTTCAGCCTGATATTAGGTTAGAAGAACCTAGAACGGATATAGATTATGGTGTAGGTACTGAGCAGATGGTACATGATCATTATAGAGGGGAAGAACCAAATCCCGAATCTAGGAGATTTTTTGATATGTTAGATGCAGGAAAACAACCTTTGTATCAAAATTGTAGAGATGGTCATTCAGTCTTATCATCTGCAACTAGATTAATGGGTATTAAGACAGACTATAATTTGGCTGAAGAATGCATGGATGCGATTACTGATTTTGTCAAAGGTATTCTACCTGAGGATAACCTTGCACCGGGTTCATACTACGAGGTTCAGAAACTTGTAGCCGGTCTTCAACTACCGTACGAAGTGATAGATGTATGTATTGACAACTGCATGATCTACTGGAGAGCGGATGAGACACGAAATGTATGCAAATTTTGTGGGAAACCTCGTTATCAGGAGACGAGGGGAAGAGTTCCGATCCCGTTCAAAAGAATGTGGTATTTGCCTTTGACGGAAAGATTGAAGAGGTTGTATCAGTGTGAGCGCACAGCAAAAGCAATGAGATGGCATGCAGAGCATTCCACAAATGGTGAGATTAGACATCCTTCAGATGCGAAGGCTTGGAAACATTTCCAGTCAACATATCCAGAATTTGCGGAAGAGAGAAGAAATGTTTATCTTGGATTATCTACTGATGGTTTCAGCCCGTTTGGAAAGCATGGAAGACAGTATTCTCTATGGCCAGTTATCGTGACCCCGTACAACTTACCGCCGAGCTTGTGCATGCGACGAGAGTTTTTGTTTCTCTCAATTCTCGTCCCCGGTCCAGATCATCCTAAAAGATCACTAGATGTGTTTCTTCAACCACTGATATATGAGTTGCAACAACTATGGGCGCATGGTTTTGAGACATACGATGTTTCGTGCAAAGAAAACTTTCAGATGCGGGCAGTACTTATGTGGACAATAAGTGACTTTCCAGCATATGGTATGTTATCTGGATGGACAACACATGGGAGGCTATCATGTCCATATTGTCAAGATGACACCGATGCTTTCCAACTAAAGAACGGAAGGAAAACGTGTTGGTTTGACTGTCACAGACGATTTCTTCCACCTGATCATCCATACCGCAGGAGTAAGACTTCGTTTACGAAGAACAAGCAGGTGTTTGATGGTCCACCTGAGGAAGTTAGTGGGGAAAATTTGTTGAAGCAGTTTAGGGATTTTGATGCAGAAAGGACGCCAGATGTAGGTGGACATGAAAACATTCGAGTCAGTGCGGTTGGAGAGCTACATAACTGGCACAAAAAGAGTATTTTCTGGGATCTGCCATATTGGAAGACTCATCTATTGCGGCATAATTTAGATGTCATGCATATTGAGAAGAACTTCTTCGACAATCTGATGAACACAGTCCTTAACATCCAAGGTAAAACGAAGGATAATTTGAAGTCAAGGTTGGATTTAGTCGATATCTGTGATCGTTCTGAACTTCACGTTGATGAGAACGGTACGGCCCCTTTTCCCATTTATCGGCTGGATGGTGCTAGAAAAGAAGAGTTCTTTGATTGGATTACAGATAAAGTGAAATTTCCTGACGGATATGCATCAAATTTGGGGAACTGCGTTGATAGAAGCGAAGGAAAGTTTAGTGGCTTGAAGAGTCATGATTGTCATGTAATTATGCAGCGCCTCCTCCCGTTTGCTTTTTCAGCATTATTGCCACGTAATGTTCATGAAGCAATTGCAGGGATAAGTGTTTTCTTCCGCGACTTATGCAGCAGAGTAGTGACTGAAGAGGGTATTAATAATTTGAAGACAAACGCACCAGTCAGCATGTGCAACCTTGAGAAGATATTTCCTCCATCATTCTTTGATGTAATGGAACATCTTGCTATTCATCTCGCAAGAGAATTGGAACTTGGTGGTCCTGTGCAGTACAGATGGATGTATATTTTTGAGCGTTATATGCATCATCTGAAGAAGATGGTCAAAAATCAAAGCAGGGTGGAAGGATCTATAGTGGCACAGGTGATCAATGAAGAAACTGCAATCTTTGCTGAAAATTATTTTCCACCAGAAGTGCATACAAAACACCGAAGACCTGCTCGGCATGATGACAGAGGGGAGAGAGCAACATATCATGTTACTGTCCCAAGCATGTTCAAGGAAATAGGACGACTTAGCGGAAAATTCACGAAGCGCAGACTTACGGACACTGAGCACGCTCATTTGCAAACATATTTGCTCACCAACTGTGAAGATGTTCTACAATATGAGAGGTAAAAATATTTTTTCATTTACATTGTTAGATTAATATTCAATAAATTTATTTCATATTGATAATATTTTTGTATATAGTGTATATATGGCGGAGTTGCGTATGACTCACAGGCATGCAACAGAAGATGAGCTTCAACAACTTAGAGATAACGGATTTGCTGTGTGGCTTCGTAGTTATGTGAGTCATATATCATATTACCCTATGCAAATGAGTAGTTTAAATTTAATATAAACTAATTAACTTTTCACTCATATATGTTTTTAATTTGTAGGTGAATGATGGTTTGGCCAGAGGTTTTGTGTTCGATGATTGGATACGCGAATTTGTGCAGGGACCAAACTATGTGGTCAAATCATATCCAAAATTTTGTACGCGAGGATATGCATTCACAAGGAAAGGTCATTCTAAGACAACATATGATGCTGGTGTTTCATCTTCTTCCGGTGACGATGTCTACTACGGCAACATAAAAGAAATATTGGAAATCCAATTTCCTGGAATGGTTGGATTGCGTTGTGTAGTATTCTATTGTGATTGGTATGACACCACCCCAGATAGAGGAGTGAAGATTGATGCGTTTGGTGTTACATCAGTTCATTCGCGGCGGAAACTTCAATACTATGATCCCTTCATTCTTGGTTCGCAAGCTGATCAGGTATGTCAATCTATTCATAATTTTTTTCCAATACAATTAATTAATGCTATATATTTTACTAATATTTGTATAATTGATATGTATAGGTATGTTACATCAGTTACCCTCGGGTGACGTACAGAGATGATCCATGGGTCACTGTAACGCAAATCAACCCAAGAGGACGAGTGGATGGAACTTCTGATGATGATGAACCATTGCAACCAGAGTCTACCAGCAACGCCCAGGCAGTTGAAGATTTGGCAAATGTTGAACTCGTTGAGGATTTGACTGAGTTTGGACTTGATGCTGTTGTACATTCGGAACCAGAAGCTGAGGTTGGGGAGTTTGATGAAGATTCAGAAGATTCGGATTAGTTTTTTTTTTTTTTTTTTTTTCCATTTGGTCCGTCGGAAATCCATCGCAAAATACCGACGAGATAGCGACGATAAAGAGTTTCATGAAAGTCTGGAGATGTCCTCGGTAATTCGTCGCAATATACCGACGACATCCCGACGAACTAACAGAGTTCGTCGGAATGTCGTCGGTATAGTGCGACGAATTACCGAGGACATGTGTTTTTAAAAAGTCCTCGGTAATTCGTCGCAATATACCGACGACATTACGACGAACTCTGTTAGTTCGTCGGGATGTCGTCGGTATATTGCGACGAATTACCGAGGACATGTGTTTTTAAAACATTTCCAACATAAAAATCTATAAATTTATATGCCAAAACTATGAAAATAATACATAATAAGTGTTTAGTATAGTATTAGATCGCAACCGTTCAAATATAACAATTCATAAAAATATTTATGTATGCATATCACATGTTTTCATAACATCTCATCTTAACACTCATATACTTATACAATCACATTCATCTAATCTTACACTACAAAAAATGTTGTTGTATAAATTCGTGTTATCAAAACATTTCTACTGTTAAATCTTTATGAAAATACTATATATATTATCAAAGATTTGGATTTTGCTTTTAGAAACTTGTAACCAACCCTTAAACACTAAGTCGTCAGTATTCCGTCGGAATGAGTCGTCAGTATTCCGTCGGAATATACTGACGAACTTAATTCCGTCGGAATTGTAATTTACCCGGGAAAACCAAACCGCGTGAAATTTTCGCGGACCGCCAATTGATATATATTTAATGATACCGACGGAATACTGACGAACCCGTGTCCGTCGGAATTGTTAAATATAATTACTCATCTTCTTCCTTCTTCGTTATTTCCGCCTCCGGCTCTCTCTCAATTCTCTCCGCGATTTCTCTCCCTTTCACGGCGATTCCGGCCGTTCTCGAGCCCCCATCACCGGCGGCCCCCATTCCAGCCCCCAATCATCTTCTCACCCTCATATCTCTTCCCCAAACCCCAAATCATGTAAGAATCATCCCAACCTTGTTTTATCCCAATTTTTTAGGGTTTTGGAAGTTAGATCTCGGATTTTAGGTTGTTTGATTGAAAATTTTAGGATTGAATGGATAGTTTAGGATATATAAGTTAGGATTGTTGTTTGGATTGTTGTTTAAGTTTTTTTTGGAATTATTTTGTGTTTTTGTTAAAATTCAAAACGTTTTCCTGTTTTTAAAACGTTTTTTGATTTTTAAAAACGTTTTTCAAGTTTCCAATAATAAACTATGTATAATAAAACGTTTTTAAAAAATTTTAAAAATATTTAACAACATTTTTCTATAATTATAAAAATTTATAATTTTGTATACATATATATATATATATAAATCATGTATAATAAAAAATTTTAAAATTTTAATAATTTTTTACAAATTTCCAGTAATAAACTATGTATAATAAAACGTTTTTTTAAAATTTTAAAAATATTTAACAACATTTTTCTATAATTATAAAAATTTATAATTTTGTATACATATATATATATATAAATCATGTATAATAAAAAATTTAATTGTTTTTTTTAAACGTTTATAAAACCTTTTGTAAATATATAAATGAAAACATTAAAAATAGAAATGGTTTGAAAAGATTTTTGATGTATTAATTTTTTTTAGGTCCGAGGATGTACCCCGCCCCGCAGCCCGTCTTCGACGTAGTTCGGTGAGCAGTTCCCGTGCATCGGGATCGTCTCACGAACAAAACTCGGTTCCCGCATATATTCCCGCTCCAGCTCCCGCTGCCCCTCCCGCTGCTGCTCAACAGGATCCGGGGGTCATGCCAGTTGATCTATTGGTTCAACAACCAGGTCGAGAGCATCTCCCGGTTCTCCATCCCAACCCACGACGAGGACATAGCACTTGGTTAGTATTTTTTTTAATTTGTAGTATTATGTTTTTTTCCATTAATTAACTTGTTAACTAACTTGTATTTTTTTTAAAGGTTCACCAAGTCGAAAAATGGCATTAGCAGGAGCATCAACCAGATGATGTACTCCATGCTTCGTTTTGGATATTCAAAGTGGAGTGTGATTCCTTTCGAAGAACGAGAGTTGTGGTTTCGTCAGTTTGCGGTAAACTCTTCATTTTTTTAAAGTATTTACATTTTTTAAAATATATTTACTTATTAAATTATGTTTGTTTTGTAGCAAGAGTTCAACTGGCACTCCGATCTCACGGAAACAGTCCGTAAGAAATTCAACGAAAAAGCCATGGACTCTTATACGAAGCAGATAAACGCGTGGAAGACAGTTTGGCAGAAGAACAAGAGGCCACGGTTCATCAACGGGACGGTGTGGGAGCAGTTGATAGCTCATTGGGAGAAGGAAGAAACTGCAGAGACGTCTTCTAGGAACTCCAAGAACCGGAAGAGCGATCGTGGCGGGAAAGGTATGTATGTGCACAACCTCGGCGCTTGCTCTATGTCTACTAAGGAAGATGAACTTGTAAGTTTTTTTTAATTATTTATCTTTATATTTTTTAAATAAATATTTTATATATTCCTTGGCTAATAATGGCGGTTTTTTAGATCGAAGAAAATGACGGTAATCCCGTTGATCGTCTCCAACTCATTAAGGTGGCTCACACTAACAAGAAGACAGGTCAAATTCAGGATCCCGTGATCAAAGGTGTCGTTGATTTGGTGGAAGCTGAAATAGCAACTCAATCTCAGCCTCTCTCTGATGACGGCGATTCTACGGGAGCTTCAACCAACTTGTCCCTATTGCAAATAAATGAGATGGTTGAAAAGGTAATTTTTTTTATTAATATATTTTTGGGAAAATTGCCAAAACGGAACAAAAAACCAGCATCGTTGTCCCTTTGGTATAAAACATTTTTTGTCCATTTTTTCTCCCTTTTACCCTTTCCATTTCTAAGACTTAATGAAATAAATAGTTTTATGAATCAAAAATTTTTTATAAAAATAGAAACAATTGATAAAATACCCATATACACAAACTTGTATTTTTTTTTTGTTGAAAAACTTGGTAAATTAAAATTTTTGTTTACGTTCTACCAAAAGTAGATTTCGTCTTCTACGGAAAATAGGTTAGTAGAAATTGAATTCCAGATTAAACAAGTTCATCTACTTGTTTTAGAACGAACAATCTACTTTTAATTAAACTTCTAAATATATGGAATGTGAATTCTACTAACTGTAAAGTTAGCTACTTTTTCTCAGAATGCAGTTTCTACTTTTATGAGGTATTCTAAAATTCTCGGAATGCGAAATCTAGACAATACTCAAACGTCTACGTGAGGTAGAATCTGCTTATGGGATTTTTGTCTTGGTTCTACCCAGTGTAGAAAGTACCTTCTACAGATAAGAAAACTTGATTTTGGCAAAAATTATGGAAGTTTCCGTTAAAAATATATTCTAACTTCCTTTCTTAAAACGTATATATTTGTAGTAGGAGGTTTAGTTAGATCATATATTTGCATTACAGGTACTGTATATGTAGCTGGCTCAGTTTGTGAAGGAAAGACTTATAGGGGCTAAGGGACCCGAGCTCGAACGTCAAATTTGAATTTTTTTGCTCGTGTTTTGGATTAAAAATTATAATAAGACAGTCTTAGGTCGAACACACGACCTTTAGGATGATCAAGTATAATTGCTTTCATAGTAAATCTGTAAATATATAACGATGGTTCACCTACAAAAAATGGGAAAAGTTGAGTTTTTGTTCTTACATATGTTGGGTAATAGGTTAATTGTGGATCTCAATCGGGTCGGGTTTTATGACTGAGCTGGATCATAATCTCGGGTTTATGAGAAACATAGTCAAGAGTGTTGTATTTCAGTCATGATATGAACTCGTGGAAGAGAATTAGACAAATTATTTTGATAACTTTGCGTCTCTAGACTACTTTTGGGACGATTCTAATTAAGGAATTAATATTTCACTGCCTTAGGGTCTATTTGTTGTGTATTCTAAAGTTCCACTACAGTTGTGATTTAGGGTATCGTTTAGGGTTTGTTAAGGGTCCCATTTAGGTTTGTTTAGGGTCTCATTTAGGAGAAACTTATCTTTGTTCATAAACAAAATACGGGTCAAATATCTCTAGATGGGTGCGTGCAGTGTTGAATTGGTTAAACTTGAGATGTGGGTTTGAAAAATTGGAAGAAACGTTTCTATAGTAACTGTCATTAAACTACACCAAGACATTCAATTGCATCTGGTACAATATAATACAACTTTAAACATGGAAAAGAAATCAAGCTTGAGTATAGGAACAAGCCTAACTTGATATTGACATGGAAAATAACTAAGTTTGTAACAAATATACCAAAGTGAAAATGTGATATCGAACAAGCATGTGCTCAGTGTCGGATCTGAAGCATTGAATCTGGTCAGCCCGTCAGCCTTAAAACTCAAATTGTAGATCGATAACAGTATGGTTGTACTTGTTCATCTTCGTCGCATCCTCCTGAAGGGAAAACAAGCCAATACAGACAAAAAAAAATAAACACTGAGAAATGCAAAAGAAAAGCCTTTTGAATTAGCATCAAGACAAGCACTCTTCCCACATGGATGATGAAACCAATGCAGCTGTTGTAATCAAGGAACTCCTTCTATTGTCTCCCAATAGAACGAACTACAAGTTCATTATTCCCATTGAGAGAAAGGTTCTCAAGAAAGGAGAATACAAGAAAGCATATACACACACGAGTGCACAGCAATACAATAGCATCCAACACTAACCAAATAACTCTTTGTTCATCTTCTGTTACCAACAAAAATACTAAGGTGTAAAACATTGATTTACATCGAATATAATATCTTCGCTATCTTTTTAAAAACTTAACATATAAGCTTGTAGCTACAAATTCAAACATCAAACAAACAATTCTTCAAAAACAGATAAGAACGATGACTTCATGTGATCTAACCCATCAACAAAGAACATAACTTTCCTCGAGAAATCTAAATCCAAACCAAAACCCAGATTGTAGAATTATTGGAAGAACGAAAAGATTGTTTTAAAGCACCAACCTCCAGAACTCCTCGACCGTGGAGAACGTGAACGCGGATCTAAGGAGCTTCCCCAAGTCGTCTTTTCGTTAGAAAGTCAACGAATAAAAAGAGGAACTGTGGAAAGTCCACAAATGCTCCAACGGATGCGATTCAGGAACTGTGGATTTCCCGATTTGTCAACATCTCCGTCTACGATCTCTCCTTCCTCCGCATCGTCGCCTGGTCCAATCAGATGCTCTACATAATTAGGTTTCGCTTCCTTGGTAGCAACAACAGGCTTGAGAGGGTCGTCTACAGCCATCGTATCTCCGACTTCTCTTCTCCGAACGATCTACTTCTTCTCGAAGGGATCCACATCTGTAGCCGTCTCAGTTTGTCGAGAGAGACGGAGTAAACAATTAGATCTAGGGTTACGGAGAAATGGGTTTTTTTAATTATTATTTTTCTTTTTATTTTTAATTACGTTTTTAATATTTAAAGTAGTTTAAATTATATTGTATTTGATTAATCAAAGGCTAATTTTGGAATTACGAAAAAACTTATACCAAAGGGACAAACTAAGTTTGATGTTATACTAAAGGGACAACTATGCTGTTTTTTTGTTCTGTTTTAGCAATTTTCTCTATATTTTTTTAATAATGTCGATTACTAATTTGTCTATATTTACTAACTTTAAATATTTTTGTAGGCGGTTCCTAAAAGGAAAGGAGGCCGTTTAGTTGGGTTGGCCCGCCGTGCTTCTTCGTATCCGGCGTCTTCTTCGCAAGCTCCGTATGCCGATCCCATGATTCTCGAGGAGCTACATGACAAAGATGAACGGATTGGGGCATTGGAGGAGCAGAACACCACTATCCTTTCGGAGAATGCCACTATCCGTTCGGAGAATGCCACTATCCTTGCTGAGCTGGCATCCCAGAAGAAGTTCAACGCCGAGATAATGCAGAAGCTAGATCGTTTGATGACTTCGAGTTCTTAGTTTTTTTCAGCTTTTTAAAACTGTCTGAATGTTTTTTTCTTTCGTTTTGCATGAATTTTAAATTTTCTGAATGTTTTTTTTCTATTTCGGTTTGTATGAATTTAAATTCTATAATATTATTAGTTTTAAATTTCAGATTTTATTTATTTATTAATTAATTTTTCATATAAAAAATATATATAAAAATGCAAAATTAATTCGTATTAAAATTGACATTTTCCGACGAACTAAGTTCTCGGTAAATACCGACGGATTATGACTCGTCGGTAAATACCGACGGATTATGATTCGTCGGAACATACCGATGAATGGTGAGTCGTCGGAATTTACCGACGAATCGTAATCCGTCGGTATTTACCGACGAGTCATACTCCGTCGGTATTTACCGACGAATCAGACTCCGTCGGTATTTACCGAGAACTTAGTTCGTCGGAATCTTCGGAGGATCCGTCTCCGTCGGTATATAGTTTTTCCGATGAACTCTAGTCTCGTGTGTCCGCATCGGAATATTGTCGGAAGTTCGTCAGAATGTCATTTCTCGGTATTCGTCAGAAAGTCGTCGGAAGTTCTGACGAAATTCCGACGAATTTTTTTTTTCCGACGAAATGATACCGACGAACGCCTTCGTCAGAAATGCGTCGGAATAGGCCTTTTCCGACGAACTTCCGACGATTTTGGCCATCAGAATCTCTCTGTTTTCTTGTAGTGTATAGTATAGTAGACCCAGTGAAGATCTTTGGACAGATTTTGAAGCATCACGAAAGAGCCAATGATGTAAAAAGTGTACAAAGACCGGGTCCATATGAAACACGGATCCAAATCGATTATTTTGAAATTTCTTGTAATTCTCTTCCCTTTCATTTTATTTGTTTAATGTTTTGAAACGAGATTATTGTTATTGCTTTATATAAATTATTAAGATCATGTTTCGTTTTATTCCTTTTGTTAAAAGATTTACTATTGAATCGTCTCTTTGTTGAGATAATGTTTCTTCAATCTGTCTCTAGTATACTCTTTGTTCAGTTGATCAGCGTGTGTTGCATATTTTCCAAATGGCTTTGTCGGATCTAAGACCCTTGACGAATTCAAGATGTGCCTGTAAATTGTTTCCAATCAAAGATTTTGGTACCATGATAAAAGAAATAGCATATACACCACATGGCTGATTTAGTTCTTCTGAGATAGTACAAACAATTAGTGTTTTTTTCCATGATAACATATATATTCATATCATATGTTAGCAAAGTTTGTCAGTGGATTAATGGCATAAATGTCGTCATTGACTTCATAGCAGTGTCTATACATGGACTACTGTGAAAATTTAGGCTGCGTACATCATACTGTTATACCATCCGATCCAGACGGAGTGAGTGCAGGTTTCGAGAACGCTGCTCATTGACATTGGAGAAGAGCAGAACAAACTGAGCTTGAGGAACCAGGAGTGAACTATTATTGCATCTCTTCAAGAGGTAACACACTTGCTTTTCTGCTTTAAAGTTGTTGACTTCTGCATTATGACTTACATCGTCTTTAGCTAGAAGCCAACAGAGACTGTATAGAAGTGGTGACACAGTCATCTTCTCCTCGATTAATTGTCTAGGCTTTTAAGTTGTTACAATGTCTCAACATTCATTTTTTGTATGAACTTGCTCATGAAGATTTAAGTAGTGAGCGTTGTATCATTTGGTCTTTGTAAGTATTTTCTACAAGTAGGTTTGAATTCTACTAAGCATCTGCAAAGTTTATTAGAGTTCGAATGTTATATTAAGAGATAACTCTAGAGAGTAGAAAATCATTCGACCTATATGACTAATTACTATATTTTTTGACAGCATACTAATTACTAATTACAAATGGAAAAGAATAATCAAAAGGTTAGTTTTAATTTTAAATATAATTATTCTAAAAACAATTTAGATATATATTTTGACATGCTTTACCTCAACCCATACAAAGGAAGCTTAAGATTAACGTTCAATCCAAATTAATCAAACCTTCCTGTAGTCTAGTGTGATGTAGTGGCAAAACCTTTGTACCTGAAGGAAATGTTTGCAATTCGAGTTTCACCCCTATTACCATAAACATTTTTTATGTTCACGAAAATCTCATAATTTTAGTTTTATTGATTTTCTTCTTTCTTTCTTTTTTTTTTTGCTTTCAGCCTTCAAATTGTCAAATTCTGAGGATCGACGCTAATGATAGATTCTCTGAGCGTAAACTGATTGTTACAAATGGTACTTCATTTGGGGAAGATGATTAAAGCATAAAGCCTTTTAGAAAGAAAACTTCTAGTGATAGGCTATTAGGCTTTAGAAGGTTTAGCAGAGTTCCTTTTTTGCAAACTAAAAAAGACTACATGATACTTGCTTATAACTGCCTTGATTTTTACGGCTTATATCAATCTGTCTTCATTTAGGCAACTTTACGATAGACACGACCAAATCTGGTGTGAATAGAACATACTCCCACGACATGTTTGGAGATGTGCTATGATTTCTCTTCATTTTGTTCCATATATAATCAAGCAAGAGACGCAAATTAGGCTTTTGGTTGGGGTATATAATTAATAATTATTTGTAAGAAAGTACTAGTTCCAATATTTATGATCCATTAAAGTCTTTGCTCTGGCCATACCATTTTTATGATCGATAGCGATTTGTCAACTACGTTATTGCTTTCATTACAAATTTACGAACATTTCATATCAAACAAGTCAAATAAAAATGATTACCTTTCTATAACCAAAATACTAAAAGACAATTTGATTCATTCATATAAATAATCTGCCAGGTAAGTTTAGTAATATAACACAAATACAAAAATAATAATTAAAAATGTTATCTAACGTCAAAACAATAAATAATATAAGATAGCATCTTCTTATACTCTAAACCTTGGCATAAAAACATGTGGTGTATGCTATCTACAACGGATATTAATAATGTTTAAATGTTTATTTGGTACAATCCACAGACGACATTAACATCCATATCTGACAAGGATATATTCTCAAATATGCTTAAATGAAATGGAAAAATAAATCTATACTAAAAGTTCTGAATTTTTTGAGATATATCTGACGTTGATTATCATCGATCCACATATTCAACCAAAAAAAATGAGAACAAAAACAGAAGAAAACCAAGGAACAAAAAATGAATCTGATCAAGTTGCAATTAGAAAAGGTAATTAAATTTGGTAACTTGTGAGAGAAGTAAACTGGCTCGTCCATAACTTATAAGAGGCAAAGAACTCGGATCCACGTTATACATTCTATGTTGATCAGTTTCTTTGATATCCTTACATGTGAAACAATAGTCGTCTTCGAAACCTTCCCATTTATAGTTATGATTGTCTGGAAGACTGGAACTCTGGTCTCTCCACTAATATTATACCTTTTTCTTCCTCCACTTCCTCATTCACGCCTTTTTTACAATCTTAAGAGCAACCACATCTTCTTCCTTTCCAGCATCTGGATGGTCCTCCTCCTTACTTTTCACTCTCATGTACTATCACTAAAGGCAATCAGTTCTTTTGTAGCTACATTTTTGTTTAAACAGTTTGTTCTATATCAATTTCATAAATAGAATGGTATTTCGTTGTTATGTGTATTGTATTATATACATGCACACGCGCCAAAAAAAATGTTATCTATTTGTGTCACAAATTGACATATTTCTCAAGAGCTGGTTATTTGATTTGTTAATTCTTTTTATATAATTGGTTTATCCTACGAATTAACCCTTTATACTATTAGAGATGAAATGCTTTTAGGAAAAAAAAAATCGGATATCTAATCTAATATATTTACAAGAACATTAGATTTGGGCTGCTGCTTGTCCATAAATATAATCCACTGCGAATCGACCCATTCTTTTAGACTTTGTTTGACCCAAAGAAATAAAAAAACAAATGACTCACCTACTAACTAAACACGTGGTCCATGTTTCAATAAACGCATCGTTTCACCTGTCATTTCCCAATTCTCTTGCACAGCTCCTTCTGTATAAAAACTCCTCTCTCTCTCTCTCTCCAGAGAAAAGGAACCATCTTTAGTTTTCCGACAATGGCGGCTACTACATTGAACAACTCCTCTTGTCTTCTCCAACCCAAGTCCGGCTCCACCACTCGCCTAAACCCTTCTTCTCTCCTCAAGCCCTGTCCGAATCCGACCAGTAAGTCTCGCTCAATCTCTGTTTAGATTTATGATTGGTCTTTGATTTTTTTTCGTTATATCTGTGATTAGGAGTTTCGTTTTCGGGGAAGAGTCGTGGACATGTCGCTACGAAAGCTTCGATTGAAATGGCGCATTCGAACTCGACACCTGCCGCTGTTGTCAACTCCTCGAGTAAGCAAAAGGGTCCCATCATCGTGATCGATAATTACGACAGCTTCACTTACAATCTCTGTCAGGTTTGACTTTCGTAACTAATGTCAAAATCTGCTCTTTATCATTATCTGATAAAATGAATTGAGTAATTGGATAATTTTAGAAAAGTTTTGTTTTTTTTGCAAGAATATGATCTTGGCTAGTTTCAAGCTCTTAACTTTATATGAGTGTGTTCAAACATGCGATGTTCTCTCTTTGTTATGTGTGGTCAGCCGTTGTATAGCTTACTGTCCAAAGCCTCCAGTTCTCTGGAGTAGTGTTTTTTTGTTTGTAAGTAGAAACCTCTCTTGTTCTTGATCTAGCAGAAGCTGAATACATCACTTCTTTGAGCTTCAGATTGGGTTATTCGTAGTTGTCATAACTCAATTGTCTCATTAAATTTTTGACTGCTCTGGATAGGTCCACGTAACGTATAGGTCCCTAATATACAAGCTCCTCCTTACTGAAATTTGTCTAAATCTTGTCTTGATATTTGCTTACTTATCTTTTCTTCATTAGTATATGGGAGAGCTAGGATGCCATTTTGAAGTTTACCGCAACGATGAACTTACTGTGGAGGAGCTGAAAAGGTGAGGAAGAAGAAACCAATATGCAATCTCTTTCTGGCTGTTAGTTCAAGGGGTTTTGATTCCTTTACTATGTTCTCTCCTTTTTTTTTTTTTTGCAGTAAAAATCCAAGAGGGGTGCTGATTTCTCCTGGGCCTGGTAAATTATATTAGCCCTCCGACTGCGTCATGTATCTTGTAAGATTCTTTTTAGTGAAGAAAAAGGAAGGTAAACAACTTTCTTGCTATTGATCCCAGGTACACCACAAGACTCTGGGATCTCCTTGCAGACTGTTGTGGAACTTGGACCACGTGTTCCTTTGTTTGGAGTATGTATGGGTTTGCAGTGTATAGGAGAAGCTTTTGGAGGTTAGTTTGCATTTAACATGGTTTCTCATACGTTTGTGTAAAATGGATCCTCAACTCTGAATGCACTTTTGTATGAACTTTTTGGTTTATAGGAAAGATTGTAAGGTCACCGTATGGTGTAATGCATGGGAAAAGCTCCATGGTTCACTATGATGAGAAAGGAGAAGAAGGTTTATTCTCTGGATTATCTAAGTAAGTATGAACAGGTTCATTCAATGAGTTTTGTTATATGTTTCTGCGAAAACCAAGCCTGAGATTGGTCTGCCTTTTTCAGTCCTTTCCTTGTAGGTAGATATCACAGCCTCGTGATCGAAAAGGATACATTTCCCAGTGATGAACTCGAGGTTACTGCGTGGACAGAAGATGGTTTGGTTATGGCGGCTCGACACAGGAAGCACAAGCATATACAGGTCTAAAAATATCTCACTCAAGTGATTTCATGTATGTTTCTTCTTGCCTCCATTGAATGACAGAAGTCTTAAAGTCTTGTTAAAATTGGTTCACAGGGAGTTCAGTTTCACCCAGAGAGTATCATAACAACTGAAGGCAAGACAATTGTCCGCAATTTCATTAAACTTGTAGAGAAAAAGGAAGCTGAGAAGTTGACTTAGAGCTTTCATGAATCATAGATAATCATCTGTGTACGAATAGTGTCTCTGTTATAAAGTTTGCCAATGCAAAACGTTCCTTGTCATCTTCCCATTATTTCTATCAATAAAAATAACAAATTCACATGCATTTCAGTTTTTATTTGGATACTGTTTTGGTTTTGTTTGGTTAATTCGATATCTTTGCTTACCTCCAAATTTACATGCATTAAAGTTTGCCAATGGTATCTCAATAGTTGAAACTTGGTCCATTGAGATACCATTAAACTACCTGTAACAAGCATATGCAATCTTAATGGATATTGCTTCAAAGGTAACAAGGGATATACAAGAGAGTTCACAAAAGTTCTACAGCTTTGTTATTCATTCACATACCGATCAAGAAGTCATTAAGCGGACATGACTAAGATCAGGCAGGCAATTTATAATGACACTAATATGTTCAGACGGTTTCTGAACAACAAGATAACAATCAACTTGTCTTGACAGCATGATCAGATCAACAGAACACTTTTTCCAGTAATAGAAACCAGTCACATAAAAGAGAAGTTATCAGATCAGTTTCTTTCTGCATTCAAACTTCTATCCTAAGAAGATCAAGGATGACACCGAGACATAATGAGAGCAGAAAAAAATATCAACACAAAGACAGGAACACTAGTACAACAATCACAACAAGATGAGACGGACCTCCATTCTTGAACTCTAATCATCTGAATATTCTAATATCAGTAATATTCTAATCATCCAAAACTAAATCATCCAAACCTTAAGAGTAATAAAACTCGATTTGGGCAAAACCAAAAATTCACTTATTGGTAGTGTCTTTGGGTAAAGAAACAAAACAAAAAGAGGATCAAAATCTTCTGCGGAATGTGGTAGGCAACGAGCATACTCTTCTCAGTCGATGGTAAGATGACGTGCCAACTCAGTGTGCAGTGCATGACCCGCCTGCATTTGATAAAGACACAAACCCGTTTTATCAGAAAACTGTTCTCTCTTTTGATGTCAAAGAAAACTAGAAGATAATCTAAAAGTAGCACTTGCCTTAAACGCGACGACGTGAGCCACAGGGAATCCACCATTTCCGCCCTGTGCCACAAGAGACAGGTCGCCGATAAGGTCCAAGATCTTATGTCGACATGCTTCGTTATCAAACCGCAGGGGAGGGTTCATCCATCCATGCTCGGCGCTGCATCAGAGACGGTTTCAGTTTAATATATATTTTTTTCTTATTACCACCATAATATCCACAGCCTTGAGAACATGCAAGTTTCTTTACCTACAAACGATTGCATTATCCAGAGAACCTCCTTTAATAAGCCCTGCTTCACGCATTCTCTCCACCTACAAAAGCAACACTCAAGACACAGACATTTAAAGAAAGAAACACCAGTTACACCTGCTAAACCTCATAAACTAGTAAACAACAACGATGGGACTAACCTCTTCGTAGACACAAAACGTTCTAGACGGTGCAATATCTTTTGCAAAGGAAGAGTCATGTTCAGGCTTCCAAGAAAACCACTGGCAGCCTATGGCAGGCACCTGTAGAGTTTCATCATCATAAACCACAGGACCAGAGTCAATACCCATCTATGCACAAGCAGGAAATAAGTTTGTGGAATAAAGACTGAACCTGTGGGAAGTCGATACCACAAGTAATGCGAGTCTCTAAATCAGGGAACACAGCTACAAAAGAATCGTTCTTGCAAACGTAGACAGGCTTGTTCACATGTGCTACCATCTTCTCCACATTTTCCCCACCATGGTTTTGAGCTACGTTTATGCCAGCTTCTTCGATCGCATCGACCCATTCTTTAGCTGATCCATCACAAATAGGGACCTGTCACTTGATTAGTATTGCATGCATTCATCACATCACCAACTAACCAATGCTCTGAAACAAATTTTTCACTAGAAAAGCTACACACCATTTGCCATTGGTTATGTGAGTTCAGATATAGCTTCGGATCGGGTTTTCGGATTCCTATGCCACATGTGGATTCTATATATGTTCGGATCGGATTCGGTTAGATTTTATAACTCTTTCTAAGATCTATTTTGGGTCAGAACTCATTTCGGATTCGCCTATAGGTACTTATTTATGTTTCAAATACTTATTTACAATGTTCAAAAAACCTGGAGGTAGTTAGGCGTTTTATAAGAGATTATTGATTAGCCAGACACAGGCCGATTTTTGAACGCCTAGACCAACTTTTTTTTTTAATTTTAGAAACGTTATTTAGTTTAGGTCCGATTTGCTGACTAGGCGGACGACCTATTTTTACAACACTGGATTACTAATTCAGATATTCGGGTTTTCGGATAGTTTTACGGTTTGGTTTGGATCGGGTATGGTAGTTAGGATTCAGTTACAAAATGCCCCATGCCTATAAACAAACCTCGACTTCCCGATCATCTGGACTCTCGCTCTCGATTTGAATTCTGCAGTTATCAACGCCCTTAGCCTCAAGAGCTGATAACAAGTGCTCGACGGTTCGGATCCTGAGACCGTCTTTCAACAGCGTTGTGCAGAGAGGCGACTCCTGCGCAAACTCAATCGACGCCGGGATTGATCTCGAACGAAACTCGAAGTACCTCCCAGCTCCCGCGATCGCCGGAAGTAGCTTCACCGTCGAGAGCTTACCGGAATGCAGAGCCTTACCGTTCACTTCCACAGACGCCGCGAGAGTTTGCTGTAACCGCCCGCTCTAGTAAACAAAATCATAATGATTCTAATGGAAAGGGATTATATCGAATGCATAGAGAGAGAGAGAGAGGTGTGTACTGGTTTCAAGGAGACTGTTGATGAAGTGGCGGAAGAAAAGGAGGATAGTCGCATCAAAGAGATTAGAGTAGAGTTCTTGGCTTTGACGGCGGCGGAGAGGCTCATTGATTCCGACGTCGTCCGATTCAGTTAAGAGAAGTCGTACGCGAAGGAAAAGTAGATTTGCGTCAACCGACTAAGTTAAACCTAAACGGATTATGGATTTTAATTTTAACTATTAACCGGGTTTGGAGTAAGCTTCTAAACCGGGATCAATAAGAAAAATATAAACCGGGAGAAATTGAACCGCTCTGATTCATAGTCTTAAGGTGTAATCCAATATGTTTTGCACTGGTTAGCGGTATGCTTTGATTTATGCATGTCCATTGGATTTAGAGTTTTTTTTTTATAACACTTATCCATAAATCATGTCATCGTTATAGTATGACATGTTACATTTGTTTAGTGAAAATGATTGTATAGAGTCAAAATTATTTTACAAATAGTGTTTAGCGTACGTTTAAAATTTGGTTCAGCGCTAGAATAAATAAGATTAGGGTTTAAATATTTAAATCTGAATACAATTGCAACTTTCAGACAAGCGTCATTAGAGGTGTTTTGCACTAACAAGAATTCGAGCTAGTCCTAAAAGTTTCCAAGTGAATATTACTTCCTTCGAAAATCCAATTTATTGGGAGGTTAACTTTGCATTAAATTTGAATTTCTTTTTCCCTGCTTTTGATCATAAGTTTTTATTACTTGTGTTATTGTACCTTTTGATTTTGGTTAGAGTATTATTAGAACTTGTTAGAATTTCTTGTATGTGAAAATATGATAGTAACATTTTTTAATCCAATTTATTGAGTATTGTGCTTTTTGAAATTTTTATCTTTTTGCTTAAAAAGTTCTTTATTTTAGTCTATACATTTTTATAAAATGCATATTCTCCCCTGGATGTGGCATATTAAAATTTGTTGCAATATGGAGGGAAAACAAATCACCGGCATATATTATTAGAACCCATATATATTATTTATAATATAGCATTTCAAGGAAATAACTTTTAGACATTAGTTAATATGCGTTGTGAAATAATGATAGGATGGGCATACATTAAGGAGTGGTATTGGGATCAAAGTCTCTACGTTCCACAAGCGTTGTCTGATTCTTCAAGGCATAGCAAAGAAGTGTCACATGTGTGAACACAGCTTTCCTCCTTGCTTCTCTTTTCCCTTTTTCTACTTTATTGTACCCTCCCTGTCCTTTCAAGTTAATTGGTGACGTCAAAGATCTTGGTAACATTACAATACAGTTTTACTATAAAGCAAGACATAGGTAACGGTTAAATATTGATGATAATGTGTTTATAGACCGCATACATCGCAAATTCGCAAAGAGTTAATTATAAGATGTATGTTTATTGAAGTAAGAAACTACAAAAAAAACATGTAAGAAACTACAAGATCAAGGTGTGATAAAAAAAAACTTGATAATTTTGATGAAAATACAGAATATTAGAGAAAGTAATAACGTGGTACTGGTAGTACAAGTTTGGTAACATCGCGGTTCTAGACCGATTACATCTCAAACACCTATCATAAGATTTTCTAGACTGACGTTATGTGATTATTCCAAACAAAGCGTTATCTATCCACATCATGTTATAGTAGAGTTAGTAGCCAAAAAAACAACCCTAACAGATCGTAAATGTAACAGATAAAATTACAACATGCCCTAGTACTAGACTAGATCCAATGTATGGTTACTATGGTATTTACAGCAATATCTTCAGAGAATCAAATGAGATTCAGGCCCTTTGTGTTTGTTACTTTACATTGGCAATAATAAATTAATAATTTTCTACAAGTATCGTTGTAGTGGAGGCAAGCATGTGAGCACAAAACTCTAGCTAGTTAAATAAATAAATAAAAACGTTTAAGATTGCGGAAATTTCCGACTCAGGAATATCAAATTGTATCAACTGCTTAGTTTTGAAATTGTTAACTTATAGGAAATCTTCATAACTTTATAGAAACATTTACTTGTTTACACTGTAGTATCATATAACTCACCTACATAACCTTAACCATTACACTAAAATAGCTTTAAGAATTTCGAGATCTTTGAAAACTTATATAGAATTAAAGGGTTTGAACAATAATTTTCTTGTCATTTTTATCTTTATTTTGATGTATAAAAAAAATCTATAAACCTACAAGACACGAAGCTAGCGCTCTCATTTGCTTTTGTTACATACATGGCCAGTACTGGACCAAACTAGCTAGATGAAACATTCGTCTCAAGTCCACAAATTTTTTGAAAAGATTATATATAAATAGATCTTCAAATTTGTAAAATAAATAATTAGAATCCCAAATTATTGAAATCTTTCTTGAACTGTCTATAGCTTTCAAAATATCTGGCCCTGGTTACATATTTACTGCGTCTCTGGCAAAAGAGGATACATCATACATCTGTTTATTCCGAACTTAAATGACTGATATTCTTAGGTGATATCTAAGAATTGATTCTAAATGAATGTTAGTAAAAATTGTAGTTACAAGTTCATATAATTTTCTTCTCGTGTTCCATTGAGTTTTACGAAGGGATAGAACCCAACTAACCTTACTGGATAAACGAAAGGAGAATAAACAGAATAAGCACTGTCCCTCGAAAAAGGAAAAAGGGAAACAAAAATTTGGTACATCGAACATTTACCTCTTTCCACGCGCAAAGCATCTAATCTTCACTAATCACACCTTTCTCTTACTAATAATCGCTAATCACTTAGGGCCTGACTGGTTTAACCGCAGCGGTTGCGGTTGCGGTTGCGGGAGTTTGCGGATGCGGGTGGTTACGGTTTCTAGCGGTTTTAAGAGATTTGTACGACTGGTTCTGCGGTTAAAAATTGGTGCGTTTGCGGGATACTTATGACTGGTTAACTACCAAGTGCAACAGCGGTTAAATAATAAATTAACAATATTTACATTTTATACAATTATAAAAATATCAAAAATAATAATATTATAATAAATATAAAAGTTATATTTAGAAAGTTATAGTTTAATTTTTTTTAAAATATAGAAAATATTTTTATTTTAAAGTTTTATAATATTAATTAAAATTTAATAGATATATTTTAGCATTTTTATAATTCTAATTTAATTTTTTTATTGAGTATTTTTATTTTTGTATTTATATTGTTTTGGAAAAAAAGAATTTTTTTTTATCCTCCCGCAACCGCCCGCAACCGCAAACGCTAGCTGGAACCAGCTTTTGAATTTATGAGGTTCAGAGCGATTTGGAGCGGTTTGGAACGGTTTGGAACGGTTTGAGCGATTGTTGCAAAACGCTAACAACCGCTACCAACCGTAAAAGCTGCGTTTGCGGGTGGTAGCGGGAAAACCAGTCATGCCCTTAATCAGACAAAATATTGATCACGTCAACATATTTTAATCATAGTATTGATTATCTACCTATATTTTATTAGGAAAAGGTAGATCGGTGCACCTGACCATATATCATATAAATTGCTTATAATATCTAGAAGTTACATACAATAAAGATTGATTGGTGTTCTATTTTCTGCAAATTATCTTTTGGAAAAAGAATGTCCAAACAAAATGAAAATCTGAGTAGTCTTAAAGGAACGTATAATATTTATGAAATTAAACTGTCATAAACCCCTAAATAAACTATAGACATTTGCATAAAATAGTTTAAAAGAAAAAGTTGGATACCGTTGTCAATATAAATTCAACTAAAATAGTATAATTAGTAAATTCAAAAGTAAAAGAAATTAAATAAAAAGGTGAAATAGAGAAGAGAAAAAAAATACGAAAAAGAGGAAAGAAAATAATAGAAAACTCATAATAAAATCATACAACTCTCGTAAAATCTAGAGTAATTAATGTACTTTTTCTACAGTAAAATAATAAAACTTTTGTAAAATCTGTCTCATATAATAAAATAAATAATGAAAATTGATATTCTATTTGATTGATAAATTTTTAGTTTAACTTACCGAAGAAACATAAAAAGAAAATGTCTTAAATGTCACGAAAATCTGACTCTAATTAATCGTGTTTCTCGTGTTGTAGGGCTAGTTAAAGGATTATTCCTTGTTAGTCCAACACTCCAACTGATGACAAAAGAAAGTACACAAGTTATTTTCTACAATTCTGATCTATTCCGTATACAATCACTTTTGTATAAAATTTGTCTTTTAATGGTAAAAACAGACCTGCCGTCACAAACTCGCTGAATAAACAAATTATATATGCAATAAAAAAAGGAAACATAGTACTATTCGATTATATGTTTATTGATTAATCAGAAAAGTAATCATGTTCCTAAGTCAGTGTTCAAGGAAGAGATGATGGATTTGATTGATACTCTCGCTGTCTTGTCAAATCTATTACAAAAGAGAGAGAGAGAGAAACAACAACCGTAACAGTATTTAAACTTCTTTTCTTGTCTATAATTTTCACATTCTCATCTCTCTCATTAAACAAATAGTAAAAAAAACAAAGAAGACGAAAGAGTTCTCTCAAATCTCTCTCTATCTCTATCTCACTAGGTTAGCATCGTTTGCATCCCAAGTAACTCTTTAGCTTCGGATTCCTCTCTCTATCTCTCTCTCTCTCTCGAACTCAGCATTATTCAACTGATACTTTTTTTTTGGCGTGTTTCATCTTCTAGCATTTCGGATCGTACGTGTTTGAAAGGATCAGATCGAAGATGTCTGATGTTTCCGGTGACGGAGATGCAACGGCGTCGATCACGCAACCGGCTTCGTCGTATCCGTCACTGAAGGTTTCGGCGTCATACAAGGAGAGCGGCGGAGGAAAAAGCTTTTCCAAGCGTAGGCCAATTAAGCTGAGCTTAGACGACGCAGCGGCTGAGAATGAGTTCATCACTCAGCTTCATGGCTCGGATCCAGTGAAGGTGGAGCTTAATCGACTTGAGAACGAAGTTAGAGGTTCGAATAATACTTGCTCCATCTATAGTTTGCATGATTTGATTTAATTATGTTATAATGCAGATAAGGATCGAGAGTTAGGGGAAGCACACGCTGAGATCAAAGCGTTAAGGTTGTCTGAGAGACAGAGAGAGAAAGCTGTTGAAGAGGTTTTCTCTTCTTGTCTGATTTTCTATTTTTTTGTCTTTGTCTTGTCTTCGTCTGAAATTCTAATTTTTTTTTTTCAATTTTACATATTATTAAGGGAAGTCCATCTTTTACAAATTTGTTTTGGTTCAGCTAATCAATAATGGTTGTTGCTAAGTTACTCATCTGAGTGTAGTCACTTTTATTTTTTCCTTTCACCACATAGTCTATATGTTTTGTTTGTTAGTTGAAAAATTCATTTATCATGGCATGGTTCAGGTGTATTTATCCCAAGTGGGGGTACTAGGTACTACTTACTAGTTTTTAATCAATCATGACATCATGTGTCTGTTCTCGACTTTTATGTTTTAAAATGTCAAATAAATTTGCAGACAGGATACATTCTCTTTCTTTGTCTAAAGTGAGTTAGTTTGTCATGCTTTTACTGGATTGACTTTTTCCTCTATTTTTTTTTACTACTTAGCATACTGAGGAGCTAGCTAAGTTGGATGAGAAGCTCAAGTTGACAGAATCAATCCTCCAAAGCAAAGTATTGCTCATAATCCCTCCTTAGCCTGGTTATGTTTTTATTCTAATACAAATATGATATCAATTGTACTGCAGAATCTAGAAATCAAGAAAATCAATGAGGAGAAGAAAGCCTCAATGGCTGCTCAGTT
Source organism: Brassica rapa (assembly GCF_000309985.2). Lineage (NCBI taxonomy): Eukaryota > Viridiplantae > Streptophyta > Magnoliopsida > Brassicales > Brassicaceae > Brassica > Brassica rapa. The sequence goes on along the minus strand of NC_024802.2, from coordinate 18,245,698 downwards.
TGCTGCTGAAGCCACTTTAAGACGGGTCCATGCTGCACAAAAGGACGATGACATCCCTCCAATTGAAGCCATCCTTGCTCCTTTAGAAGCTGAACTTAAGCTTGCACGATCTGAGGTATTTTCTACAATTGCTTCCTTTCTTATTGAAAATTAATCAAGTCACTCGTGAACTGCTTGTTACTGCATAGATTGGGAAGCTTCAAGAAGATAACAGGGCTTTGGATCGTCTGACTAAATCAAAGGAAGCTGCCTTACTTGATGCTGAGAGGACCATTGAAGGTGCCCTTGCAAAAGCAGCCTTGGTTGATGATCTTCAAAACAAGAACCAGGAGTTAATGAAACAAATAGAAATCTGTCAGGTTCTCTCTAGTTACCATCTTATTCTTTGCATCTACTTTAAACACACTAGAGATGAGATCTACCCCATCACATGTCACTAGTCAGTCATCTACCAACAATCTGATTGAATATCTATCTTATGTTCAGGAAGAAAACAAGATTTTAGACAAAATGCATAGGCAGAAGGTTGCTGATGTGGAAAAGCTCACTCAGACAGTAAGAGAGCTGGAAGAGGCTGTTCTTGCAGGTGGTGCTGCTGCAAATGCCGTGAGGGATTACGAGCGAAAATTCCAAGAGATGAATGTAAACTAACCACACTTCACAAGACTGCCACAAGGTCTCTAGTTTTTCTTGCCACTAACTTCTTGTTGTGTCTTTCAGGAAGAGAGGAAAACTCTTGACAGGGAGCTTGCACGTGCAAAGGTTACAGCAAACAGAGTTGCAACGGTGGTAGCAAATGAGTGGAAAGATGGTAACGATAAAGTGATGCCTGTGAAGCAATGGCTTGAAGAAAGAAGGTTTCTACAGGTTTAAATTTAGATATGATGTCCCCTCTCCTAGACTTTTAGGATGCAACAATGAGAACAATATCGACATTCTCAGCTCTTGATTCTCTAACTCTTTGCAGGGAGAAATGCAGCAACTTCGCGATAAGCTTGCCATAACAGACCGAGCTGCTAAATCCGAAGCACAGTTAAAGGTAATGGATCTTACGAACTAGAGGTCATTAGCTTAACTGGAAATGACCTTGACCATTGTGTCAGAGGTCCCCAGTTCGAGTTACCTCTGGGACGAAACTAATATTACATGATGATGTGGTTTCAGGCCTCTGGGATTATGGGCTTAGGCCCTGGTATTAAAAAAAGGATCTTATTCATTAGTCAGCTTCTCTGTCTTGTTCTTGTTACACAAGACAAGAAGTAAAATATTTGTTTGTGCAGGAAAAGTTTCAACTGCGGCTTAAAGTGCTTGAGGAGACACTTAAAGGAACTTCAAGCAGCAGCATTAGGAACACATCCGAGACAAGGACCATGAGTAGTGAACCCTCTCGCAGACAGTCGCTTGGTGGATCTGAAAACTTGCAAAAAATTCCAGCAAACGGTGCATTGTCAAAGAAAGCTCCAGCTTCTCAGATGAGACATTCCTTGTCTATTAACTCAACTTCTATGTTGAAGAATTCTAAAGGAACATCCACGTCATTTGATGGAGGTACAAGATCCTTGGACAGGGGCAAAGCACTCTTAAATGGACCTGGGAACTATTCTTTCAACAAGGCTTCTGATGAATCTAAGGAACCAGAGTCAGAGGAGACGACACAAAGTGAAAACACTCCAGCAGCAAGTGAGGACAGTGTCCCAGGTGTTTTGTATGATCTACTGCAGAAAGAAGTAGTTTCTTTGAGGAAAGCTTCTCATGAAAAGGACCAAAGTCTCAAAGACAAGGATGATGCCATTGAGGTAGAATAATGAATCTTTTATAGTTGTAAATGGAAGGAAGTATGATAATTTTGATGTTTTGTAGATGCTAGCTAAGAAGGTGGAAACATTAACAAAGGCAATGGAAGTTGAAGCGAAGAAAATGAGAAGGGAAGTAGCTGCAATGGAGAAAGAAGCAGCTGCAATGCGTGTGGAGAAAGATCAAGACAACAGAGCCAAAAGGTTTTCAAATATCAAAAGCTCATCCAACACCGCTCAGATTCTTGCTGGAAGGTATATCTATAGTTAAAGAGTGGTTGATAGTCAAAACTGAATTTGACGTTTGGATTTGCGCAGAGCTGCTGGAAGAAGCGGCTGAACCAAGAGTACACAGTGAGCATGAGCTTCAAGATATAACAAGTAAAATAATCTTATAGGCTCTTGCTATTAATTTGTTTAGCGCTACATATCTTCTTCTTTCACTTGCTTTTACTTTTGTGTTTTTTTTTGTTACCTCATGTGATTGATTGTATCACCATATAGCTTAGCATCATGATAATCCCATCCTCACACCTATATAACCCAGTAAAGAGAGAAGGGTGGTTAAACTGGTTTGAGGGAGAGAGAAGGAGATAAATGTTGACATTTTTGGATAGCATTTTCATCCCTTATCCGGAAGTTAGTTTGTGTTTGGGTGTGTATAGGTTAGAGAGCTTTGTATTGGCTTCTATGGAGAAATAGAGAGAGTTGTGTACCTGTGTTTCCTTGTTTGTTTGTACTCTACTTCAGTCTTTGTGTGATCATTCGATTGTATGTTGGGTTTATGTGCTATATTGATCTATATAAATGACTCTCTTCAATCATCTTGAAAGCTTAGAATCTCTTTACTCATGCTTGTTAACTTCTGTTTATAGATTCTTGTGGTCGGCATGCATTTCATGAAAAAAGGAACAAATCTTTATTCTTTAGCATAATCCAACACACACGAAATGAACAAGAACTTGATTAAAGAGACAAGAAAACATTAAAAATACTTAAAACTTGATTTAAGTAAAAACCAAGAACATTGGATGAGTCTCTTTAATCACACAAGGCGTCTGCAGAGAGTGACACCATCACCAATAGAGACTTGAGAGACCTCGATGCGAGGATCAGAAGCGAGCCGCTTGTTCAACTCCATGAGGGCTTTTCTGTTAACCCTCAAGTGCACTGGCACAGTTTCCTCTTCCTCAGCCACAAACCCAAACCACAATGTGTTGTCAAAAGCTATTATTCCACCTACCTTCACTAGCTTCATTAGTCTCTCGAGTGCGTGAACATAGTTTGGTTTATCAGCGTCCACAAATGCGAAATCAAACTCCGGTTTAGGATTCTCCTGTGGTTTTCCATAATGTATAAACCAATGCCATAAGAATATATGAAAAAATAATAGCTATAGTAATATAACAAAAGCAAAAAAAAAACATGAGTGAGAGTTGTAAAGGATAACATACGCTCAGCAACTTGTCTAAGGCCTGAAGACCATCAGATTGGATGAAGTTGATTTTGTGATCAACACCAGCATTCTTGATGAACTCTAGACCCATCTCGTAAGCTTCTTTGTCAATGTCTATTGCAGTAATCTGTATGTATCCAAAGAGTTCATAGTATGTTAGCAGTTATTATCATTTTTTATTCTTTTTGGAAATTTAAGGATAGTTGTTGCATGCATACACGGCCATCTTCAGGCAATGCGAGGGCCGTCGTGAGCAACGAGTAGCCCGTGAAAACACCAAGTTCAAGCGTATTCTTGGCATTCATCATTTTTAAAAGCATCGATAAGAAGTGTCCCTCATCAACCGGTACCTCCATCTCGCTTCTACACATAATTAAACATAAATACCTTTTGTTTGTTAGTATTAGTATACCCTGATACGTGAAATGAATCTTTGTTGGATCAAAACAAAGAGATAAAGCAAATAACGTTGATTGTTGATAAACTGATTACAAGGTTAATGGAGTCTCTCAAGACTTCCCCTCATTTGATCCTTTCTCTGGATAACCTTTTCTCATTATTCATTCCTAATATCTATACTAACGCATAGGCCTTTCCACGTCATCAAACATCCCATGCGCTCCTGATGAATATTGTTACTCATATACTTATTTTAGTTACTCTGTAGATAAGGATAGATCCCTTCTAGAAGTTATGTCACCTTCCACACGCATCACACCCCCCCAAAAATAACATTACAAAAATGTTTTATGTTTGAGTTAGGATAAGGATCTTAACTTTATAAAACTTGAAATTTGTAGAAAGAAAAGAAATATGATCATATCTCTCACAATATAATAGCTCATCAAAGTGAATAATGGTTATTGAAACATGGACAAGGGAGATTGTAGGCAGACTTACAAATTGCCATACTTGTGAACCGTAGCTTCTCGTAACTTTTTGAGCTCTTCATGCTCTCTTGGATATGCCGACGTTTCAAAGATGTACTGTGAGAACATATAACAAGTTTTGATTCACGACCACGCCCGTATTATATATATTGGTTGGTTCGGATTTAGCATTCACACATCCGACATGGTAAAATCTTTGGTAAACAAAGAGGTGCAACACCAGAACTTTCTGGGATGTCTATTACTCTTGCCCAAGCATGTTTAATGCAAAAATTCGATGGGATTAAGTGCATTAGTGATGATATAATCGCACCTAAGAACATTAATTGAGAAAACCAGAACAATAAATTAAAGAAAAATCTAGTTATTGATTAACATACCTTTTTGAGTTCCTCGTTCTTGAGAATTCCTTTGGACGGAATCAAATTCTCCATATCTGGCTCCATCTCGTGATGCCTTCAACTTCAAAAAGCTTTGCAATACTTATGGACATATACTATATTACTTTATTTTTCCTTTTTACTATATCTTTATTTATGGCTTTATTACCTTTTATAGTTTTTTTTTGGTAAAAATTACCTTTTATAGTTATCTTCATTGCTTTATTTAATGAGAATCGCAAAAGGTGATAGAGTTGGTGGCATGTCATAATCAAAAGATATCGATAGCTTTGCAGTTGGCACCACGTTTGCCTTGAGGATCTGGGCTCGACATTCAAAAGCTTTCGGTTACAGCGATAAAGAACTTAACGTTTATGTGCTACTTTTAATAAAGATCATTCTCTTAATAAAAACGACTCTGATAAGCTGCAAAAAGCGGTACATTTGTGTCGGTATAGAAAGTAGATGTTACATGATGGCGGTAATGGGTTGCAACTTGCATGGCCATGTTTCAAGAATTTTTTGTTGTTGTTTGGAACTCTAGTATATTAAATTTGTACTTTTAAAACAAATTGAATACATGTTTATTTTTTATATGATAGCTATATCCTACTATATTATATAACCCTCTATTTTTATGGACAGTTACAAACTGTTATTGTAGGTTATCAATCAAATTCCACATTCAGACTTACTAACAACAACAAAAAATAACTATAATCAACCTATTTTCAAACAGAAGGTTTGTTTAAATATAGCTATTTACACTCAGAAATCAGTTGTTACTCCAGTGTCCATTCTCCTTCTCAATTGGGCAAAACATTTTACATTGATTGTATCTATTGAGTGACCAACAATCCAGTTCTACTTTTAGCTTTTATAACAAAATTGGTAGGCCTGTATTTATGAGATATTAAAAGTACACAAACATACTTTTTATTATCCATTATCATTCTCAACTAATACTTAATTTGGTTGACTACTTTAAGAAAGTTGGTTCATATACAAATCCAAGTTATTTCTCCTTTTGAAGATATTCATCTTGATCAGCTGCTTACTTCTCCGTTTTGTTTGTTATCTAAAAGTTTATAAAACCACATTTTTAGTATACAAGTTTTCGTTAAGTATCTATGAGTAAGAAAATACAAGAAGTTGGAGAGAGACAAAGAAACATATTCTCAAATGAGAATTCACAAAGTACTCTTTAGAAACCCATTAAACACACATCAGTTTTAAATAGTCTAAACTTTTTAAGCAAAATAGATTTTAGTTATTTAAGAAAAATATATCAAAATAATTATTTTATAGCTGAAAAAACTTATTTCGAACAATTTGGCATTGAGCGTGATCTTTTTTTTTTATCAAACAAACTTGTATTACTAAATAGAAGTTTACACTCCACGAATGGAGGTGGTTACATACGTAGCAAGGGCTGATTTTGCCACCAAATCAGCCTCCACATTAAGGTTTCTCGAAATGAAATTAAAGGAGATTACATCAAAAAAAGACATAAAGTGATAGATATCAAACATGATACCGAACAGTTCAGGTTGGATCCCCTTTCTATTATAGTGTTTGAGCATTGAAACGAAACAAACTGAATTAGTCAAAAAAGTGATAGATATCAAACTGAAAGACATAAAGTGATAGATATCAAACATTTGACATTGAGCGTGATCTTATAATGTTTTTTTTTGTCATATGTTGTTATGTTGATTCCAAATTGAATTAGCCAAAAAAGCATGTTAGAACAGCTGTCGTAACAAAACGACACCATAATCTAGAGCGGACAGTTTAAAGATACAATCTTGGAGTCATAAGCCGGCGATTGCACAATTACAAACCGGAAGCAAAATCATACTTAGACACACTTAAACTAACATGCAAAGACTACAAAAACATAGCTAATGACATAAAACACCAACGCCTAAACATCTTAGATAAGACCCAAACCCAGCCATAAAGAGAACAAACCGGCCGATTGTTGTAGATTGTGTCTCATAAGCACCTCTGCTCCACCGACCCTCTCCAAAACCAATTAAACTCACCATTGGACTTTAGACGAAGGTTACCGCGCACCTTCTACACGCCCGCTCCATTGACTCCCTCCATATCCAACTAAAACTAACCATTGACCTCTATAAGATGGAAAGACGATGATAGTGTTTAGTATTGTCCTTTTATCAAATTTATTTGACAAAAAAATGATGAGTCTATTTTCTTTCGAAACAATCTTTTTCAAACAAACAAAAAAGAACAAATAATAACTCAAGGAAGAAGATAGTGGAACTGATACTGAAAGAGACCCAATAAGTAAATAACGAAAGCCCCATTATAGGGACGATGACCCAAAGATTAAGCTAGGGTTTACTCGACTCCCTCATTATAGTGGCATATAAATAAGGTCGTAAACCTTCGGACAGAGTCACCTTTGTCGCTTGTTTAAACTTTATCTTCTTCTACTTTACTTAATTGTTTTTTCTTTCTGTTTTCGTTTTTATAATTTTTTTTTATTATGACGAATCCCTAATCTCTGTTTTAATATGTAGTAATTGCCTTCGATGATGATCAAAACATAACTTTCGTTCTTCCGAGATTCATCATGCGGAAACTTTATGGAGACCTGAACTGAGTAGAGGCAATTACTACATATCATTATGAACTTCTTGTAGATCAAAACTTGTTTTTGGGGTTAACTTTAAATGTAATTTTTCTGAGTTTGCTCTGATGATGTCAAAACATTTAACTTTCGTTCTCCTGAGATTTCAATGTGCTGAAATAAATTGGAGACCTGAACTGAAGAGTTTCGAAAAAAAAAAAAAAAAAACTCTCTCTTGTCATCTTTATTCAATTTGGAAGTTTACAAAACTATACACTTTGCAGCCACATGATTTGAAGGAGAGAAATTGCCTTGAAAATGTAAATTCCAAATGGCCAGAACAAGATTGAAAGAGCGATAATTAGGGCATCTCCAAGCCTACTCCATTTTCTACTCCAAATATTATTTTGGAGTAAAATCTTCTCCAACTCCACTTCATTTTCAACTCCAAAATGGAGTAATGGTTAGGGTTACTCTATTTATAGAGTAATTTTACTCATTACTCCATTTTAGTGTTGAACTTTTTTTATTTGTGAATTGGTTTTTTAAATCCTTAATGTTTTTATTTCTTACTTAAATAATATTTTAAAATGATATAAAAACATAAATAAATAAGATATTCCATTGTTTAATAATTTTACATAAAAATATATACTATAATCAAAAAATAATAATATAAAATAAAGATAACATAAAAGGATTTATAGTTGCGCTTCGCTATTGTGAAAGGACATGTTCGGTTTTGGAAAAAAATGTGTACATGACATCATGACTACATGTATAATTTTACATAATATGATAATTAAGGATGAGCGTGAATTTGACGCACCAACTGAACTTGGAAAAGAAGCTACACCTCCATATATCAAAGTTACATAAGATGAAAATGTCTGATTTCAAAATTTTTTGTTCGATTTAGGAATATCAAAGATAAAGAAGCTTATGTTACATTACGAAATGTATTGGTTGATCATTGTGAGAGAAATATTCTAATGCCACTATTAAACCAACTAATATATTGTCTTTTATTTTATTTTTATGATTTCTTGTACTTTTTAATAATAACTGTTTAATTTAAATAAATTTTTTAAGAAATTTTTGTAAACATAAAATAGTTGGGGTTAATTAGTAATTTTTTATAAATATAAAGTATTATTAACAATTATTAATAAAACATATTATCTTAGAAGTAAAAAGTGGAGTAATATATTGGAGTAAAACCTTACTTCATTTTAGTGTTGCACCATTTTGAAGTAAAATATGGAATAATACATTGGAGATGCTCTTAGACGCTGATAATCTTCAAATAATCAACTTCATATTCATAGAATTTGTAAGTGAACCTAGTGGTAACAGAAAAAGAATTTGATGGAACTTTCACATAATTTATTTCATTATATAATAGTCACATTGGATTAAAAAGAAAATCTTAGAGACTCTTCTAACCAGAAACGTGTTTCTTAAGTTATGGACTCTCAGCCTCGAGTATATTTGGAGCCATTACAGACACGAGACAGGACAATAAAAGGAATCTCTTTATAACCAAGTAAAACACATTCGGTTATACCTATTCATTTGTAATACTTATACACAAAATATTCAGCTACGAACGAGTAAAGTATAAGCCCAAACCGTGATTGTTATTGGAACCTTAAGGCATTGTCGAGAAGTGAACATATCAATCACAATAATGTAGATGTTTAAAACTCTATAACACAAAATTTCAACTTTTCATAAAACCAATAGAGAGAGAGATAAATAATCTTAAAACAAACGTAGGATCTTGGAATAATCAGTCTACTTCCGATCTCTCCGCTTCCGTTCTGCCCTTTGCCTCTTGTCTTCTTCCCACTCACGATCATACATTCTAATACCAATGGTCAAGGAAACAATGAAGATACCATCAAAGATGCCTAATATAAGTGAGTGTTTCATGATGCAAAAACACTAAGCAGATAGATTATATAAGTTGGTATTCAAGGATACGGGTCAGGATCACGACGAGCCATCTTGCTGGAAGCTTCTTTGCCAAGAAGTCTGATGCTTGGCTCTTCAGGATAACCTCCATGTTGAATCATACTACTACTGCTCTTTCGCTGCTCTCTGCCTTCGTACGATGATGGTCCCATACCCATTGACAAAGATGACTGATGTGGCATTGGAGAGTATTCCCCTGGCTCTGCAGATGAGACTTGTTGATCCCTCTTTATCTTCCTTCTCTTGGACGCTTCAAAATCATCTTTCAATGGGATACTTTTTTCTCTTTCTCTTTCCCTCTCTCTTTCCCTTTCTTCTCCCTGCACATAGAGTAGACATAAGAATTTTATTCCTTTTGCATTTATGCTACAGTTTCTGATACCAACATGTGTAAAGAAGAGCCATGTTACCTTCAGAATGATTGTTTCTCTGTCATCTCGCTTACGGTCACGAAAATCGTCATCTCTTCTTCGTTTTGATTCTTCAACAGAAACTGATGTATTCTCTTCAGAGCGTCGTCTCTCTCTTTCATCATGCCTCGGAGAAAGCCTCTGGGAATGCCTTGTAACTCCGGCCCTCCTTTCGGGTTCTTCTTTCGAGGCCATAGAATGAGGAACGATGTTAGGAGGTAAAGGTGGAGGTGGGGGTAAGCCTTGAGAAAGAGAGCGATCATCACCATGAGCTTTCTCAAGTGACGCCTCGCTATGACGCAATTTGCTTCTGTCATCTTTGCTTCTTTCATCCTTGTTTCTATCGTAACTCCTAGTTGTTCCTTTATCAAGGCCCCTCTCAACTGACCGCTCTCTGCCATAACGTTCCATGGATTTGTCTCGTGCTTTTACCGCATCATCTGCACGAGTTTTATCAGAACGCTCGACTCTTTCTCTGTGGTCTCGGTCCTGTCTTTCATTACCCTTATCCTTTGCCCTGTCTTGATCTCTCTGGGTGCTTTGGTCATCACTGGGTGTTTTGTTTAAATCCACCCTAGCCTCTGCTGATCTGTCTCTATCACCCGGGCGAGCCTCACTGTCATGCTCTTTGTGCTCAGAGTCTGCTTTACGGCGTTTACTTGTTCTGTCACTATCTTCAACAGCATTCGCTCGTTTCTGTAACCTATCACTCGACCTCGAAGAAGTGCTAATTTCATGCCTAGGGGAATGAGCAGTCCGAGTAGATTGCTTTTGAGTATCTGTAGCTTCAGCACCATCATCTTTCACTGCATCAGAGATTAAAGTTAGGATACCTGACAAGTCCGCCCAGTTTTTCACTAGCTTCAATGAACGTCTGATGATTTTGTGGGTGAGATCAAACCTTTGGACGAACCAGTAGCTAAGCTACCATTGCCTGCTGTGCTGGGAGAAGCTTTGGTCAAACTTGCTTGCCTGCTCCCCAGATAAATAACATCGTTATCAGCTGCGGATGTTCTTCCAGCAGCTTTACCGGACTTTCCATCATCTTTTCCAAAATCTTGCTTTATTGATTTGTTCGTCGACGTAGCCGATGCACCTCGTTTAGAAGAAGGTTTTAACTGCCAACCAAAAAATAAATTAAGCATGATATAGAATTGAAGCCTGAAATGTTGATTAGCTGAAATATTTTAGCGATGGCAACTTCCAACATAAAAAGGGTGGGGATAGGTTGGGGTGAAGACGAAGAATATAAGATTATAGTATACTGCACTATCTTGGGATTAAATCAATTGACCTTAAGAGTTTTCACTCACAACCAAGAGCCCACGTGAGGGGATAGGTTATCCCAAATACAATACCTAATCATCACTTTCCTAAAACAGTCTTTTAGAAATGGAGCTGTCAAATAAGTAGAAGGGGCAGGATAAATATCCTATATAAATTCTGTGTAGTGCCAGTGACAACTTTGGGAGTTATAAGTAAAGCAGGAGTTGCTAACTTAAATAAATAAAAGAGCAGGGAACATGATGATACCTCGGCTTCAGAGTACTTTGAACCAGCTTTGACAGGATTCTCATCAGATATTCTGGGTGATTCATCTGTTTCCTTTTGGTCCACTGGTTTCTTAGACATAGATGGTTTGGCATCCGATGGATTGCCTTCCTTTGATTTTGGATGTCCTTGATCAGATTTTGAAGGCATATTTTCCGTTCTTCCATCTGGTATTTTAGTTTTTGACAACTGGTCCTTGCCGCCAGACTCAGACTGCTGGTTAGCAGTAGATCTTCCCCCAGTTGATTCACCACCTACCAAGCCATTCTGGGAAGGAGTATGTTTAGGAGTATGTACTGGCGGAGCCTTTAGTTCAAGGTAACCCATGCCAAATTCTTCGTCAGTAACCCATGATGACTGCAAATAATCCACATTCAGTGAAAATTGCAAAAAACACTGTAAAAAATTGTTGTGGTTAGCACTCACTTTTCTTGCAGATAGAGCAGCGGCAACACCAGTTGCCAAGACCTTAAGGTCCTCTCGCTCATCATTTTTAATTTTCGCTACCTGTGAGACAAGATCAACAAAGAACGGAAACATTAATCTTCTCACAAAGAACAACACATGAAAACAATAGCTGTACACATAAGACCAACTTGAATCATATTCATAAGACTGGCTAGTAAATAGGTACTTGCCCGTTTCTCGATATTATATCCAGTTTTCCGAGTAACTGGGAAAACACCAGATATTTTTGTTAGCATTATTAGCGCATTACGAATCTCCATGTACTCATTTGACTCCAGACATTGGATCAAAAGCTTTGTGATTTTTGCACACCATTTCCAATGTACCTTCAGAGACATCAACAGATGAAACAGCCATAAACACACGTAAGAAACATGATATTGCTACTAGTAATTAAAGCATAGCACGTGACAGCTAAATAGTAGAAATACATAGGGAAAACATATCCAAAGATGAAACTAAGTATATCAAAATCATCGCTGAGTAGATGCAATGCAGTCACATCATATAAAATATATTTAATTGCTTTTTCTACGCGTCATGCCATTAGTTCAACAAATCAAAAATAAAAAAGGTAAGAAGCTGATATTAAAACAATCCTTTAGTTGAAACAGTATAAAATCTATTCTCGAGTCTTAAATATAGCAAATAATAGTTATAGTGTCATCATAGCCTTGATTTTCCTGATCTGTCCGTTTTATCTTGTCAACGATTCAAAATTTCTATGCGATAACGTCTCAGCTATTGGAAGATCTTTACGTTAGCCCTTAATACTTCCAGAGAACGTATAAAACTGCCCTTCTACTTTCGGCTGACCATAATAAAGAACACTAAATAATAATGAACAAGGATACACAACAGCTAAAGAGATTATACCCTCCTCAAACTTGAGATCGTTAGATTTTATACATATTACAGAAGTCAAGGATCAGAATTTCTAACCTTCACAAATTGTCCAAATGTGACACGCTGGCTGTTCGGGTATCTATAATAAACAGCAAACCCAGGCATGTTTCCGCACTCACTTTCATAGATTGATTCTGCGCTCTGAGAAAATATACGCGACAACACCAGCATTAGAAACTAGGTCAAGAAATAACCCAATTCTGTACTTTCATCGTCTAATTAAAATAAAATTTGGAGAGTTACCTTCCAGTGGTATGCAATCTTCAAGGTCTCGAATAAAAACCTCCCAAGTCTTCCCACTTCGTATTCAGTGCAGCAGCAGATCATCGGTTGTAGCGTTTTACATATCAGTACATCAATGTGGTTGACTGTGTTAAAATAGGGTGTTCCAAGAGAGTGGAGCATATGTACAAACATAGCACAGTACACAGAATCTGCCATGCTAAATGTGCAACGAGGGAAAATACAACGTTGCAGGAACTCCATATTGATCTTCAAAGTATCAGGACAGGAGCTCAACCATTTATCCTTTTCACGTGAAAGCCTTCTACGGACAGAGGCAACATGTTCTTCGTGCTTTTTCAGTTCACCGGTTAGACGATCAAGAGATTCTTGAATCCTTTCCTTCTCTTTTTTTCTCTTCGTAATTGCTGAGCTAGAATTATCAGCAACCTCTTCAAGAGTCTTAAGGGCAGCATGTTGTTTAGATATCTCAGACTCATAACGACTTCTGGGAACATGGAGATCATACAGAGTAAGCCCCCAAAATGTAGCGTAGAGGTCTGGCGACAGACTATTCCAAGCTTTCGAAGGCAGCATTGTTCTTACTGTATCAAGAACATCAGACCACCTGCAAACATATTAACACAAGAGAAAGTCCAATAGATCAGCATCAAGGTGTAATTCAATTAAATAATTGGTTCTTATCACACATCAAATCTTCAGAAAAAGACTACTTGACACTTTAAATAAACATCACGTCCACAATGTTGCTGCGACCAAATATACTAAAGTTTTGAGTTGAAATATTACGTTACAGCTTTTTCAGATGTGCCGACATCAAGAATCATGGAACTCTCAGATTTTGATACATCGGAATCTGCATCAATAGATTCCCCACTGTCCAAAGGCCATGAAACATCACCATTCCGTCGACATTTGAAGAGCCTCATCACAGGTCGAAATACCAAAAAAGCGACCTGGCAGGGGATTCAAAACATAAGTTTGGGCTAATGCAAAGCAATAATAGCAGAGTGAAGTAATCGCAAAATTAAGATAATAATTCCTAACAATGTAGACCAGAAAGACATGCGAAAAGTGACGAAATTCATATTGTTAAAGAGTGCAATAACACAAGGGTAAAGAACAAGGGACAAAGGAAAGGAAGATCGAAAGACCTCTGGCTCAAGATGGTATGTATGAACAAGCTCTTCAAGCGAAGGTACGAGCTGAGCATAAGCAGTAGCAGGAGTAACAGCGCTAGAAAGAAAGTCCACGTATTGGAGGAGAATTCCATGACATCTGTCGAACTGTTCAGTGACCATCTTAATGTAGGGTGCATCCGCATTTACCACAACCCTGCATATAAAGTAGTTTACGTTATAATAACAATTATAACATAAATCTAGAAAATCATAGTCTGTTGACTAGATGAATATACTCGATTTAGAGATATGAACATCGTCTGTGGTCAGACCAAATATAAAATATAAAATCTACAATGTCGATATGTAGATTTAGACACCTATTAATAGGGCATTTTTCTCTCCGTGTCTATTTTAGTTTCAAGGTATATGTTGTACAACAATTAAGACTAGTGCTCCATGGAAACAATTTTGCGCAGTCAGATTTATCAACTAACAGAGAACGATGCTGGGCGATAAGTAACAAAAGGGGGATAGCTAGCTTTGGTTCATCATTTGTTGACTAGATGAATATACTCGATTTAGAGATATGAACATCGTCCGTGGTCAGACCAAATATTAAATATAAAATCTACAATGTCGATATGTAGATTTAGACACCTATTAATAGGGCATTTTTCTCTCCGTGTCTATTTTAGTTTCAAGGTATATGTTGTAGAACAATTAAGATTAGTGCTCCATGCAAACAATTTTGCGCAGTCAGATTTATCAACTTACAGAGAACGATGCTGGGCGATAAGTAACAAAAGGGGGATAGCTAGCTTTGGTTCATCATTTGGAAGTAACGAATCTCGTAGACGGTTGGATGATTTGACAAGTGCCTGCAAAAACCAGGAAGACATGCATTAAATAAACAAATAAAGCATATTTATACTAATGGCACTGTCGCAAGCTCATATGTTTTTTTCTCTACGGAACCTAGCATCTATAGAAGTATAAAAGAGGTTTTGAATGAAATGCATCTAAATGAAAGACTTTAGATAAATAACTTTGTCACAACCTTGCAGACATGTATGCATGTGAACGCATAGACAAGTGACACAACAGTGTCGGAATATATGCAGCTGCAAACGATGAGCTAAAACAAAAATGTAGGGGATCAAACTTGAATACAACCAAATCAATAATGTTTCATTCAGATTACTTGGAAAAAAAAAGAACCTAAGTTTCAAGCTAACAACATCGCCAATTTTCTCTAACAACTTTTAACAAATACATGCACTTATGGTAAAGAACAAAGGTTGGCTCCTCTCAAGATTTAATAAGATATTATTTTAAGTTTCTGGGGATCTATAAAGACAAACCTTGTTGTTCCGTGTCATGCCAAAGGATGTTGCGTGATAACGTAATGTCTCACTTCCTGCCATGGCATCCAACTGATCTTCAGTAAGATTCTCAGTGTATTGTACATTTGCCATCTGCTGGATCAGTTCCTACAAATCATTGTCAAATGACAGGCAACCACCATTAGTTTGAACAAGTTGGATCATAAGAATATGAGGAATACAAACCAACCTGGAGAAGAACAAGCTCAATCCCTTGGCCTCTCTTTAACTGGTTAACGAGATACTGGAAAAGACCCCTTAACTCCATTGATGGATACTTCTTACACCTGTATAGTATGATGTTGTTATACTCCAAAATGATGGCATTTACAGCTTTTATTACTTTATGAATGAAACTACTATATATGCATCATGCAGGTAAAATTTTGGCGAAATGGCAATATTCTAATGGAATTGAGAAAAAGATACAACACTTAGGAGAAGAAACTCATGGAGAAACTAACACGATGAACACATAAAAAATTAGTATAAGCAATCTTCATCCTATCAGGCAAACTAGTATAGATCATGTCACATATAAGGTACTCGTCAACTTCTAGAGGTTAGCACTCGTACAGAACGTGCTTTTCTATCCTGGGCATAAATGCAAATATGCCTAGACTACGCAATCACAAAGAAAAAAACGCCCTTAGCAATCAGTTCACTCTGAAAATGTAATGAAACTATTCTAGCATGTATCAATGCATTCTAAGAAAAACACATACAGGTGACCCCAAAATGAAGCCAAAGATTGAAGCCAGTCTGATAAATTAATCCCGTCATCTTTGAGTTTAGCTCGTCCGCCTTGCACCAGTCTCTCAATCACGACATATTCCAGGATATCATACTCGAGCTGTGTATCAGGAAGAATTTGGAAAGCATCAGAAGCTTCTCAATATTAACAATAACTTAGAAATGAAAGCTGACAAACTCCCTAAATGTACTAGAACATTAAATTAAGGGTCTCTGAAAGAAAATGTTAGGATCCATCTGACTGTATCCCAATTTACAATGGGTTTACAATGTAATATTTCACTTCATTGAAGCCTTCTTCAGAAGCTCATGTTTGGGTATCCGCCAAACCAACATACCCCATTTCCGACATTCTAAACCTAACCGAATGAATGCTAGAACGAATGACTACAATGCAACACTAAACCTGCAAAGCCAAATCACACTGACTCGTATGAAAATAAATTTACTTTGCACTCTGAAACAAGACACTGGCAAAAAGACCATCCGTTATACTTTTTATTCATAAAGCATGTGTAGGAAAACCTAGGTGTGTAAGGGTATAAGGTCAACAACGGCATAGCATACAAACAAGAGGCATAAGGCGGTACTGACCTGTGTCAAGTACTTGAAGGCGTCTACAACAGGAGCAATCATATCTCTGTATGCTTCAATCTGTTGCAACAAGAACCTAACAGTTAGCCGTCTGAACAACTTTGGCTACAAAAATAGTAGCAAAACCAAATTTTGCGGTAGATTGAAACCTGAGTCACAATTGTCCGAAGCACCGTCATGGGATTGGCATGCGCTAGTTTTGCCACCATCCTTCCTAACGGCTTCAAATTTTCTTTTGCAAGCCGTTTCAGAATCCATCTAGTGTCCAACTGACATACGAGAATAGCTCATGAGGGTCTGAAGATGTATATTTCCAGCTGTATAATATAAGGATAAAAGGTCGAAGAAGTTATACTGCGCAATACCTTAGCCACTTGCCTTGCTGCCAACAGCAAAGGATTCCGCTCATCGTCCTTTTCCCACTCACCATACAAGCGATAACGAGCCTAAACACAAAATTAAGCAGCTGGATAAACCATCACGTTCTACAGAAGAAAAACTATTTGGATAAGAAACAGAAGCAAGTTAACCTCATATGGAAGGAGACTCATCACTTCCCAAATCTCATGACCAACTGCTGGATTTGCAGGTATTAACTGTAACGATGGCAGAAGGCATGTTCCAAGGGCTTCTTCCACTCTAAACCTAGCTTCCTTCAGGTGCTTGATTTCATCTGCACTACCTTCTTGATTTGATGACCCATCACTACTGCGAACAAGATCTAAGGCCGACAAGTAGTAAACCCTTAATAGTCTACAAATCTGCCACAATGGTAAACATGTATCAGCTTCAATCTTCAATCTTTTGTATAATCAGAAATTTAAAGGCCAGTGCACCTTCTGCAGCAGTTGTGTATTACGGTACAAGTAGGGTCCAACTGTAACAAGTATCTGAAACACTTCTTTAAGATCTGGACAAGTTTTACTGGCACTTGTATTAGCAGCGTGGGCAATCTTTTCTGAACCCGCAGAAGAAGAATTTTGAAAACGTGTCTGACGGGCAATGCGATAAGCATGAGTGATTCTCTTCTCTATAAGCCTGAAACATAGAGCAAAAATATCATTGTTTTCATCATAAATTAGTGGCCAGAGCTGCTGTACTACTTAGGTGATACATAGAGCTGGAGTGAACAATGAAAAGCAACAAAGCAGCTATACATCTGAGGAAAAAATAGCTGAGCTCACTCACTAACCTAAACAAGCCATCACATATATGATTGTGAGCCACCGGATTAAGAGGCGCAAGACGCTCGAACATGATATTGGCATGTTTCCTGAAAAGTAAATTGTTAACAAAAAATTAGGAGCTTTCACTTCAGTTGAACAGAAAGGGAAGAGTAAGTACTATGGCCTTAGTTATAAATAAGATTAGTAGCTTTGAAGAAGTATAATTTGAAACTTCACATGCAATAGTTCAAGGCGGTGTAACTAAACAAGCTGCTTTGATGATAGTGGATTTGTTATAAAAAAGAAATGAAAATGGAGATGGCAAAGCTTTCAGAAGAGTTCAATTTTTTTAATATAAATCAAGAGGAATACCAGTCGTCCACAGAGAGGAAACCATCAAGGAGGCCCAGAGTCTGATTATTTTCAAGCTCTGGTATTCGCTCAGCAACAGCTTCAGTTTCCATGTCTAAAGCAGCATAGAGATCAACTTTGAAATCTCCTTGCTTCTCATCCTCCATAAGATCCTTCCCAGTAGCAGCAAGATTTATCTTTCCAATATTATTGGCCTGTAGGAAAGGAAAAATTTGTAAAATATGACAACTCGTCAATAAACATGCGAAAGAAAGGCTTCGAAAACAACAAATAATTGGCTGGCTTCCAGGAAAATGGACAACTGCTTAGTATGTAAGTATTAATTAAAATCTGGGCAAGATGAGCAGACCATCGTATGTGCAGCGGAAACAAGTTTTTTCGTTTGTTTTAAGAGAGAAAAATGTATTAATTCAGAAGAAACATAGAGACAACTTACGCTGGGCCAGAACAAAACTATCTTAAAACATCTATACACATGCATCTACGAACTTCTTAAAGGAAAACAACAATTTGAATCGTACCTCTTCAAAACGCTTTGCAGAATAAGTATTATAATCCTCAAAAACTTCTTCGTCCTTAGGTAGCAGATGTGCATATCTGTTTTCAACAATTGGAAAACAACATCAGAACATATGGTCCATTGATTTAGTATAGCTTCACTTGTTATTAACACAAGGAAATGTAGCAAACTCGTGATTTGAATGAATCACTTGCAAGATAATAAATCATCTACTAGGTAGTCATCCCCAAGAGCAATCTCGAAGTAAGTATCTTAGAGCAGCCAAACTAAGTTTTGACAATCAAAACCCCACCAATTTCCTATCAGATTGCATCAAGAAACAAGCTTAAGAGACATAGCGACCAACTAGCTAAAAATACATAATGAAGAAAAATCTTTCATTTAGATTCCAACTTATATAGCCTTATGCTAACACAATGAAAAGAAAGGCAATCGTTATGTACAACAGTACAAGTATCCAATTCAAAAGGATATTACAAAGGTATCGTCTGCAGAAAAGGGATAAAACCAGTTTATTTCCTTAAGGCAACATATAAGGTCGACTGAAAATTCTTCCCCAGTGGCTCCTAAGGACCTAGAATGTAAGAAAAGAAAGGGAAAAACAGATGAAGGAAAATTACTAACATGCTTTCAAGACTGATGAAATTCTTCTTTACTAGCAAGGCCGTAAGCTTATAGAGCCCAGATGGAACTGGGCTATTCACCTCCAATCTCTGATAGTATTGAAATTTAAATCCAAGAATTTGTGAAGCATGAGACTGCATATCAAAGAGATTGGGTTTAGCACAAAAATAGTCTCTCAGGCTAAGTGGTAAAATATGACAACACGAGGAGACATTCCAAACCTTGGGAAAAATAGGAATTAGATTGAGAAACGTGTCGTAATCTTGTTCAAGTTCAAAGCAATCCAACACCTATTCGTCAAAAACAAAGGGAATATACATAATAGGGAAGGACAAAGGGATGAACTCTCTGATATCAAACAAAAAGATGAACGCGACAGAATAACTTACAATGTCGAAAACACGGTTCGGATCAAGGTCAAAATGCCCAATTAATGACTGGAAATAAATATTTTAGTTCAGAAAAGATAAATGGAATACATATGTGAAACATAACGTATCGGCAGAAGTAAAACCTTGATAATTCCCATGGTTGCTGCTGATGCATTATGCGAAGAACCTGCAGATCCTCGGCATAAAAGGGTAATCTGCACTCCACAAAAGAATCTATTTAATGAAGTTGTAGTACTGACAATCTGCTTCAATTAAACTCCAAAAAACAAAAGAAACCCTGCTGACATATATGTTAGTTACTCTGCAAAACTGTGTTTTAAATGGCGCATGGCGCTCTAAGGCGAGGAGGTTGGAGCCATGTGCCTTGCGCCATGGCGCTACAAGGCGCTCGCCTTATGGTTAGAATGCTTTCAAACGTGGTTTAGTTATATACAGCTTTAGAGAACTTATATATGCATTGATAGATGTTCTTAGGTTAGAACTTAGAAGTGTATGTGTTAGCTACAGACGTGTAACTATTTCTATGGTTACATACAGAGGATAGTTATAGAGTAGACTCGTATATAACACTAGTACAGTCAGCTATACCAAACTGTCTTATTTATACACACTAATATAGTCAGCAACAAGTTAGTCATGCACACTAATATAGTCAGCTATGTACACATATATAAACACCAAAACAAAGAACTTGAAACAAAAAAAAACTAAATTCAATTGATCAAATCCAACAAAACCTAAAACTCTGAAGATCTAAGCATTATGTTTTAAGGATATTTAAATGGTCGAGAAAGTAGTGATAGAGTTCCAAGATGTTTTAAGGGTTCCGTCAAAGTAGTGTTTTAACGGAAACGCGCGCCTTTGAACCAAGGCGCTTATATTTAAGCCAATGGCGCACCATGGCGAGTGCCTTGAGGAACTAGGGCTCGCCTTAGAGGACTGAGGCGCTGGGACCATCGCCACGGTGCGCCTTGCGCCTTGGCGCAAAAGGCGATCGCCTTTTAAAACATAGCTGCAAAACTATAATTAAACTAGTAGAAGATTTTCCTTCCAATTGGAACCGTGTGAAAAGTAAAGGCCAAATCAGTATCGTTGAAGAGCATCGCATCCAAAAACTAAAGACGAGCATTTCTAAGGTGGATCTCACAGAGAAGGCAGTAAAGAGCGAAGATGTATCTAACAACAGAGCATAGAAAAGAAGTGGACAGAAAGAATGACAACAGATAAAAGCCGGAGATCGTCACTAACCAATTTGGCATATCCCTCGCTTTCTTCACGGAGTAAGTTGAACTTTGTCTGCTGGTACAGAAGACGAGTGTTTAATCGCACCTGAGTCGCACAAGCCAGAAATGTAAGTTATAAGCAATGATCTGTAGTTACAATGGTAGAGGAGAAACTCTTTAAGAGATAAATCTACCGCAAAAGGAACTCACTCAAACAAACTATTACACAAATCAGACTGCAGTACATTTGTATTTACTATTAAACGAGATAATATCATTATCAAATTACCGTTGTCCCTACAGCATATTTGTATGTCACAATAATACAGTAGTTACAGAAGTGTGAAACCTCACCTCTTTCCCCTTCAAATCTTGGGCTTTTATTTTAACCATTTCAGCTTCCCATAAAAACTCCTCCTAATAAAAAATAAAGAAATCAATCATCAGCTTCTTCGTAAGACTTACTTTCTTACTAACCAAGAAAATAGAGAGAATGGTGAGAAGAGGGATCATTAATTGGCTGGATGTCACCTAATGTTTACCTCACAACGCTCTTGGAAAATCCTTTGAGGAACTGTCTGTGATTCCACAAGCCATTTTGCCTACAAAAGAAAACAACTAAATTTAGCTGTGAGCATAAAAAAACTTGAGGCGATGGTAAATGAGAACAAAAAGTATATTTTAACGAAGCGACTAAAGTACGTAATAATCAAAACTAACAAAACACCACGAATGCTAATAACCCCCAAGTAAGCAGCTTCAAGAAGTTTTGATCAAACATACAATGTAAAGTCTAGACGAAACTGCACTAAGAATTGAAGGCAATATGGTCAAAGTTTCAACTCTTTAGGCTTAAGGAACCTTTTACGATAAGGATCAAGTATAAGGCTCCGCCCAAAATGAGCATACAGCTAGCTGAACCTTAGAACACTACTGATAGCAAAACAACACATGCTCTAATTACTAGCATAGAATGCTATCACATGATTTGTGCCAGTAAATTCTTGTTCATACTTCATAACCAAGACTAACAAGACATAACTGCAACCAGTAACTAGAAGGTACAAGTACTGACCAATTTTGTTAGGCGAGAACGGTGATCCCCCGACATAGTAAGCTGCAAATCCAACCAAAGAGAGCACAAAGCAAACAATCCAACGATCAGTACAATCAATTGAAAACAAAAAAAAAAGGTCGAAACTTTAAGATCTACTAATAAAGTATAGGAAAAGCCTACATCTTGAGCTATCTGAGTCACAACATCCGCAAAACAAGAAGCTAACTCTTCCTTCGACGGATCATCCAAAAACTTCACCTTCTCCAACACAGCCTTACAGCTCTGAATCGGCAACTCGCCACGAACCTGATAAACCCATTACGACGCACCTTCAGCAACTCGAACACATACGCATAGATTGGATTAACAGGAAGAGAAGGTTTGTGTGTGAGCGTGTATATACCAAAACCCAACAAAGCTCGTAGAGGAAACGAAGCATCGGTACCGAGCTGGGCAGCTTGGAACCGTAGCTGCCACTCTTCCCTTCGCGAACGAACTCCTCCGTCACGTACTTACACTCAAGTAGCGGAAGAGACATCTTTGACCCTCTCTTGTTGTATCCTTCACTCCCCGATTCGAAACCCTAGAAGACGAAGACAATAGCGTTTAGACTGCTGGAGAATCCGATTGGCGGATGGAAATAAGCATTCCTGGTATCGGGAAGAGCAAGGGAACGAACAATTGATCGGAGAAGATGAATTAGGGTTTTGGAGAGATCGTCTGATTCGATGCGAAGTGAGATTGAAGACGATGACGGTGTTTGGCTATGTTTTGTTTCAGCTAAACGCAAAATTGAATAACCATTAATATCGTGTGCATTTTACTTACGAACCGGGTTCGGTTTAGCGCAAGGACGTTTTCTGATTGTGAACCGGCCCATGGGCTTAGTGATCATCCATCGAGTCCACAAATTTTTGATGATTAGGGCTTGTTCAGGTTGTTGCTCCATAACGTGATATAATATATTATCTAGCATGTAATTAGCGTATGATACAGTTATCTGAAATATTCCTACGCCCGGGGTTATTGTTTAGAATTTAGTTTTAATTATGTTAATTTTAATATATAAATATTATAATATATTATAAAATATATAAGTAGCTAAACAATTATAGTATTAGTTTAAATTATTCATTGATTTCTTTTACAAATTTCAAAAATTTTAATATCCATTCTTTTTTGTTATTGGAAATTATATATAAGCTGATGAGGAGAGTGAACATTTAACTGGTTGAATTGTTTAATATTTCCATAATCTAAAATATTTTAATACTATAATTCAACATTTGGTAAATTACAAAATTAACTATAATGTTAGCTCATCACTAAATTAATATCGCAAATTTATAATGTTATTGTTCTTACCATTGTTCTGAAAGAGTACCATCGCAAATTACCATTGTCTTTTTTTTTCATAGTTTTGGTAAGAGCAGATATTTTTGCAAATTTAACTTGAGGAATAAAGAAAATTACCAAACATAAACAATGACAGTAGCGCTGACTTATTATTTGGTAAAAAATGTTTAAAGTTAATTTGTGTATTAGCTCAGTAATTTTAATACAGAATTAGCAAACCAAAATTTTAGAAAATAGAGCCAACCCAAATTACTTATAAGTCAAGTTGCAATTATAAAGAAGTGAGTAAAAAATGTACGGAGATGGTAGAAATAAATCCTCAAATAACAAAGATAAAAGAAATTAAAACTAAAGTAATGGAGAAAAATATTTCATAGCATCAAAATTCAATAGATACAATATTGTTATAGCATTTTTAACCCCTCTCCATAATTTACTGCAAAATAGAGTGGAAAATAGAGTGACGACCAAACAAAAAACTCATTACTCCATTTTGCAGTATAAGATTTTGTATGTAACTTTCTTGCGTGGTAGCCTGGTAATATATACAAGTAACCTAGCCTGATTTAAACTGTTCGATGATCCTTACTAATTGAGATGAGGGGACATGGATGTCGTGCATATATATACTTTACCTTATCTCATACAACCGCTACACAGTTTCTTGAATATATTAATCAGCAGGCAATGCAGAATAGATTCTTCAAACTGTGGAGACTAAAGTTTAACGGGTGTGCGCGAATGATCCATTGGAAGCTCAAAAGTCAAAAGTACTCGACTTTGTAAAGAATAGTCTGAACTATCTCAAATTTCTTAACCCGATCAGACTTATTAAAGATGGTGACACATCATATTTTTTTTATTACCAGCGATATAGAAACGATGGAACAATTATTTGTGAAGTATGACTGGAAAGCAACTAAGGTAGTGGACGAATATAAAAGCTAATGAATTGAAGTGGGCCTTCCGAAAACATGTTGAGGTTGAAATTAAAATAAAAGTGGGCACTGGTCACTAGTCACTGGTCACTGGTCACTCACTCAATGCATAAAAACAAAAGAAATAAGGAGACACCCTTATCTAGTTTTGTTTTGCCACTATTCCAAAATCTCCAATACTGATTTTGCCTTACTTGATATTTTTGGGATAAAATGTTAAATGTCTTTACTTGATTTGGTCCACACAGACCCAACACCTTCTTAAAAAATCTATTTTACTGGTATAATATAAATTACGATTAACATATACATATATAATGTTAGCGTGAAAATTATCTAAATGACTTTTTATTTTATTTTATTGTTATTTGTTTAATTGAGTCATTACAACTTGTTACGCCAATTTATATTTTACCACCGTCCTCACCCAAATCACATTATACTCACAAATTTTAATGCAATATTCATATCTCAACAAATACAAGAACTCTCAACTATTATCTTGTGAACTGTTTGAATTTGTCTTCATCAGAAGTTCAATGAAAATCGAACAGCTGAACACTCAAAGAAACCATAAAAGCTTATATGAAAAATGAACTAATTTAAAACTATGTTTTGTTTTTTCTAAATGGCGATCCAATAGAAATGAAAA
Source organism: Brassica rapa (assembly GCF_000309985.2). Taxonomy (NCBI): domain Eukaryota; kingdom Viridiplantae; phylum Streptophyta; class Magnoliopsida; order Brassicales; family Brassicaceae; genus Brassica; species Brassica rapa. The sequence goes on along the minus strand of NC_024802.2, from coordinate 18,220,872 downwards.
AAAAATACAAGAAAACACATCATTTTGTAATACAAAATAGAAATGAAAAAATAATAGCAAAGAAAATTAAAGAAACTACTAAAAAGGTAAATTAGTCTTAAAATGATGTATAGGTCATTTTTATAAAGATAGTATAATTAATCTGATTATTCAAATTTTCATTGTCTTCCAATGAAAATATGGGTTGTTGGGTTATATAACTAAAATAAAGGTTTCGCTTAAAACAAAAACTAAAGTAAAGGTTTAATTACCCTATCTTGCACAATGAAACGGGTGAAATCAACTAAAAAAGCAGTATAATGAAACAAAACACCTTATTGTTTTCTTACCGCACAAGCTATTGGTAACAACAACCTTCACAGTATCGAAAGAAATGTTTTATTTTACCTTTCTAGGAAAAGGAAAAGAAAACATAAATGAAAAGGAACAGAAAAAGCAGAGACTTTGAATCACATGTAAAATTTCAGAAAAACACAGAGAAAATGTCGACGTCAAATGGAAAAGGTGAAGCCGGGGGAATGAATGTATGGGCTCCATGCGACATTATCAAATCCCTTGCGCTGCTCCATTATTTTTTAAATTAACTGTTCGAGTTCAATTATTAAATATTCATGAAAAGATCCAAATTAAAATCTTTCTGAACAATTCTGACGAGTGAGATTAAAATTGAAAAATATAATGGTTCTTTTAACTTTATGAAAAATAATTAGGTTGTTCTTTTTTTTTGTAAGAGGTAAAAGTTGACTTTAACAACAGCAAGATGTGAAAGTTGATTCCTTAATGCAATGTAATGTTCACTTTCAAGACAAACTCTTATTTAAGAAACCCTTTGTGTTATTTTGCCACAAGTTTTTGAAATGTTTATGTAAATGGCTACTAATCTGTCTTTGTTATGGGTTTGTTTGAGAATGTGAACTACTACGTCGAGAAAATGTTTGTCAACCAAATTGGTGTTAAACTGAACCAAATAATAAGTTTGTTATAACAAAAACCGAACCAAAATCAAACTGAATTACAAAAACCGAAACGAGACGAACATGAAAAATAACAAAAAAAATTGTTACTAAACAATATAATTATTTTTTTATCAATTTTTTTTATCAAGAACTAAACAATATAATTATAAACTTAATTTTTTAAATGGATAAAATCTTTGTGGATTTTAAAAGGTTTAAGGATTGCCTATAGGGTAGTAGTATAAGTGTATAACCCATTACGATGAACGCATAACAATACTTTCAACGTGCATACCAACGCCTATACGGCTGTTGTAAGAAAAAGTATTTTACTTAATCAATTTAGGGAAAAAACTATAGTACTATTTTACTAAATGCCCCCTAAAAAAGGTCGTTGAACTATTGAAAACAAAAAAACAGAGGTCTAACTGGCAGACACTTTAGATTCCCACATGTGTTTCCACCAGACCATGCCCATCTCTCTAACATTTGTGTTTTCCATATTTGTTTAGACATAATTCTCTCTCTCTCTCTTCTTCAGTACCTCTTGTTTGTTCTCTACTTTTCTTCACCAATCCTATCTCGTCTCTTTGGCTTTTATTTTCCTTACATCTGGATTTGACCCATTTTTGGTTAACTCAAAGAGTACAAACTTCTCTTAAGCTTCCAAGTCAACCACTTCAGGTTCTGTCGGCTGTCTCTTCCCAGATCTCAACATAATTTTCGTAAGCATAGTACTCTCCAGTCTCCACCTTGTTTTCTCTCTCTCTCAGATCTTTTCTTGTAAATCATATCCTTAATTGTTGTCTTAGATTCTCTCTCTCCTCATAGTTAAAGCTCAAAAGCTTCATTTTGGATGGTCTTCTTTAAGCTTCGAACTTGCTGATCCTTGTCTGAACTTGCTGATATAGTAACTCTGTTTAAGACTTTATTACCATATCTTTTTATATAGTTCTTGTGTTTAACAGTGAATTTAGAGGGACTAAAACAATTTCTTGATCTGCTTTTGACTTTAATATGATTTTTTTTTCAGGTTAAGACTAAAAAGAGTTTGATTAAATGACGGAATCTGATGATGCCTCACGAGAATTACCAGCTAGAGAAGGAGATACCTCGTTAAATCAAGATCTATCCAAACCAGAATCTATCATCCCTGTCTCGCTCGATCTCAAGCTCAACGATAGTTTCAACGATGATCAAAAGGGCACAAAGTGTCAACCCAACCCGAGAGTCTTCTCTTGTAATTATTGTAGACGCAAGTTCTATAGCTCTCAAGCTCTTGGAGGTCACCAAAACGCTCACAAGCGAGAACGCACAATGGCTAAACGAGCAGTGCACATGGGAAGAATGTTTGGTCACCATCACAGGCCTTACACATACACATCTTCTTCTCTAGGGATGCAAGCTCACTCCGGTCTACTTCACCACACCTTATCCCAGCCTCAGCCTCCTCCTCATCTTGCAAGGTTTCATCATCAAGGGTATTTTGGTAACACCGTGCCATTGCTCTTTGACTATGATGATGGCAGTGATTTATTCTGGCCCGGGAGTTTTCGTCAGGTTGTTGAGGAAGCTGAAGCTCCAGTGGTGGTGGCTGTTAGAGAGTCAGGTCTTGATCTTAACTCGGTTGCAGCTGATGGAAGTGTAGTAGATAATAACAATAGGTCAAAGCCTGATCTTACCTTGAGACTCTAAGCTCATCATCTCTTGTGTTCATTTTCTATTGTTAGAAAAATATCAGAAGATAAGTTGGAAGACAGATTTACCGAAATTGATGCAAAACTTTTCTTGTTATATAAATGAAGTTTGTTACATTTTGATATTTTGTTAGAGCTCTCACTAGTTAATTCATGAACTAATTTAACATCTCGAAAGTGATTTTTTGATGTTTTTGTTTAACAAATATGGTAGGATATGCTAGTTGAGTTTCATGTAAGATAATTTATTTTGTGAACAAGCGCTTTATTTGAAATTGCACAACTTGTTATAGGCAATGCTGACAAAGAAAAAAAGGTGGAATATCAAGAATTTTGTCGCATCAACCAGTAACACAAAACCAAGGAGATTATATTGGAGTATGATATAAAAAAATGCTACTGAAACATGAAGCAACATACAAAAACAAGGAGATTATATGTTACCGAAATATGAAGCACCATACTAGACTGAAAAAATTACTATATTCTTTTGGAAATACATATCCAGCACTAAACATGGCCTAGGTAATTGAAGCAAAGACCTTCGTCAAATTTGTGAGATTTCGAAACACGAGTTGGTAAATAGACAAAAGAGCACAACAACCATGGAAGGCAAAATAAATGGAGAATTATCGCAGAGATCATGGTCCACCCTAGCTAACTAATGATATCCTTACAAACAAAAGCGATCATTAATATTAACTAAATGTACCAATGAAATATGATTATAAATATTAATGACCATGTTATTGACTTTGGAGTTATAATGAATGGTTTAACAATTCATATGATAGTTTGATAATGGTCAAAATCAATTTATCCATCGTCCACTTGTTAATTATCTAAAATCCCATTTAGAAAACTGGGAGAGCAGTACTTACACATGACCTCAAGCTCTCTTATATCTACTCTCATATCTACAGCTATATATTATCAATTTATTTATTTTGAAAATCACAACAATGCATCATATATAAATTATTATAGACAAAATATAATATGAAAACTATATATTATAAAATGAAAGTCTACCTACACGGATGTGCATGTCAAAGTCTAGTATATATTAAATTAGATATTAGAGTTTTTTTTTTTACTGAAAAATTAGATATTAGAGTTAATTATTAATTTTATAGATATTGCAAATATTGTGGGCTCTGTTATTGGTGGTCACACGGGTTTGCTTCTTAATGGATTTGCTAAGGCATACCATAAGATGCAGCCTCAACAACATTCTGGAGACCAAGATGTACTCAAGATTGCATTACAGAATGACTCAGTGGTAGCCATGCTCATGTGGTATTGTGAATTTGTGATCTAAATACATGTTTTGAGGGACGAGCTGGAATTTGCATGATCCTTACAAACAAAACCGATAATTAATATTAATTAAATGAATATGATTATAAATAGGGAATTAATGACCATGTTATTGACTTTGTAATTATTGACCAGTACTTCACGCATGACCTCAAGCTCTTCTCATCAACATGCCTCCCACCTCTATTTTCCCATTTCCAAAATACTACCAAAATACTTTACCTAATCGCTATATCCATTTTGAAATTATGACAAAACAAACACAACTAAGTCCATTTGTGTATTTTTTGTGGGAAAGGGAACCCCCAAAATAGTTAGTGATCCAGAGATTCATCCGCTTCCTTTGGAATCACAACAAATACGGATATTTCTCTAAACTCCTGATTCTTTTTTTCTTCACAGAGATTTTGAAACCATGTCCAACAACAAAAACCAAACCAATGGTTCCGGCGGTGGCTCGGCCTCTCGAACCGGAGCAGACTCTCCGTTCCTACACAAGGCACGCTCAGGGAAAACAGAGATCAGAGAACTCGAAGCGGTGTTCAAAAAATTCGACGTGAATGGAGACGGTAAGATCTCCTCCAAAGAGCTCGGTGCGATAATGACAAGCCTAGGCCACGAGGTTCCAGAGGAGGTGTTGCAAAAGGCCATAACAGATATTGACCGTAAAGGAGACGGTTACATAAACTTCGAGGAGTTCGTTGAGCTGAACACGAAAGGGATGGATCAGAACGAGGTGTTGGAGAATCTGAAGGACGCCTTCTCGGTCTATGACATCGATGGGAACGGGTCTATATCGGCGGAGGAGCTGCATGAGGTTTTGAGGAGTCTTGGTGATGAGTGTTCCATCGCGGAGTGTAGGAAGATGATCGGTGGTGTGGATAAGGATGGAGATGGGACGATTGATTTCGAGGAGTTTAAGATTATGATGACGTTGGGATCTAGGCGTGATAATGTTATGGGAGGTGGTCAGAGGTAGAGTTTAACACGGCTTCATCTTCCTTGTTGTCATGTTTCCTTCATCCATCCATTGTTTATTATTCCACCATTGTTTCAATCCTTCTTTTTTTTTTCTTTTGTTCTCTTGGAATTTTCATTCTAAAGTTTATTTTAAAAAACATTTATTAATGTAACTCTTTTTTGTTTTGTCTTCAGTTCTGCTTAGAATTAACAAATTTGATGCATATACAGTGAGAGTTAAATTAGTCGATTCTAATCAGAACTGATGCATATACAGTTAAAGTTATGCGGATATATTTTACCAATGTGGATATAAATAAGAACCTTTTTTTTTTCTTTAGCATTGGTCTGTTGCGTATGCTTCAGATGATACATGTGTTTTTAAAAATCGTTTTAGACAGTGCCTAAGCATCTATTGATTAATCAGAAAATCAGTTATAGCTAAAAATGAATTAAACACTATTTAAACACTAATTTCTAATAAATTGTTTAATTATCACCTAATAATTTTTTGAATATTCGATGATATTTTTGTGTTTTATGACACACCTGAAATGATTTGTTTTGAGCATCAAATATTTGAAAAATAAAATAATTTTCATCTTTTTCTTTACAAATATAACTATTTAATTTAATTGAAGAATTTTCTATGAATTTTATAAACTACAAACGCATAATATAGTTTCGAGCCCAGAAAAGTTCAGTTATCAACTTATTAAAAGGCCCATTAGAGATTTAAAACGAATTTCAAAACTTCCCCTTCATCAATTGACCCCATTTGTCTCATTTTGAAAACATCTAGCGATCTAGATTTCTCTATGAACTAGTTAGTTTACCTAGGGGTGTTCAATCCGGATATCGGTTCGGTTTCGGTTCGGTTTTTTTCGGTTTTCGGTATTTCGGTTAGTAAAATATAACTACCATTCTAAATCCATATTTACTTCGGTTTGGTTCGGTTTATATACCGTCGGTTTTCGGTTTATTCGGTTTTATACCAAAAAACATAATTATTTAGTTTGAGATCATATTATATGAATTTTAGAATATATTGTCAACATAGTCATTTATTAAAAATATATTACATGTTCAAATAAATGAACAAAAAAGTAAAAATGCTTCTACCATCAAATAAAATAATCAAATCTATAACTAAAATCAAAGCTTGAAATTTTGAAAATAAAAATATGAAACAAAACAGAAATATGAAAGAAAAGTTTTTTCACTCTTCCCTATTTATTATTCATTAAAGTCATGGTTTTTCAATTGAACACGAAACTCTATTTGTTTACAAATAAGAAAAAAGTTGTAAAAATTTTCTATTTATTATTGTCCATCAAATTTATAATCTTCATATTAATTTAGTGAAGACTAAAATAAAGCAAAAAAATCGAAAGAAGACTTAGAAAATAAGATGTCTGAATTGTTATTGTTATTGTTATTTAATTATAGTTCAAGTGTTTTACAAATTAAGGCTCTTTATTACTATAAAATTATAGTAATAGTTATTAACACAAATTTAACTTATGTAACAAATAGATTTTCATGTATTGTTATAAAATAGATACATATTTACGTGTTTCTACTTTTAATCGGTTTTGTTCGGTTTATTCGGTTTAATCGGTTATATACCAAACCATATCCAAATCTTATGGTTTTTATAAAATTATATCCATTCGGTTTATATGGTATATACCAAAACCAAACCATATTGTCTATTTCGGTTCGGTTCGGTTCGGTACGGTTCGGTTTTACCATATTGAACAGCCCTAAGTTTACCCCTCAAAGATTAGAACACATGAGGCAAGATAGATCAGAAGATAAACAAAAGATTTGTTGTTTCAGGATATTGAAAAGAGACTCATCACATTAACCAAATATATTTACATTGCAAGACAAAAGAGAAACCAAAAAAAAACAAGAAGATAACCTATCCCCGCTCTCTTTATATCTCTTTGTTATCAGCTTCCAACGGGGATGGGTCTCTCTCTTTCTCCTAACCCGAGCGGAGAACGGGACCGCCGTGGAAACGTGATCTCTCGAAGCACTCTTGGCATCTCAGGCTGCCTTAGCGACGGGTGTTGTATCTTCTCAAACTCTTTCTTGATCTTAACGACTTGGCTATGGATAGGAGGAACACAATCATGCCCATCATCTCCATGAATGGCCTGCTTCTTCTCCATCACAAATCGGCAGTGAGGCCAGAAGAATTATGTTTGTATGTTTTTATGATGTTTGCTTTTTAGTTTCACGCGGGAGGCGTGTTTATAATAGTATCTTGAACAAAAAAGGACGACACGAGTTGTTGATGAAGGGAAATTAGGTTGGTGAGCAACGCCAAAATAGTCTATTACACATCTCTATCTCTTTGTGTGTTGTAATGTAATAAAGAAGAGACGTATCATTCTTCCTTGTAAACAGCATGAAAAGAGGGTCCGGTGTTGGGTGAGTTGTGTTAATGTGTCAGCTTCAAAGGCAGGACACGTCTCGATTAGTGATGATAACTGGTACGTATTTCCCAATTTCTGCTTCTTTCTTTAAACCCAAGACCGAGAGATTCTTCAAGATTCTGACCTTCTTTCTGTGGCGCTCAAAAGTGTAGAAGCTAAACAAATTTAATTGAGAAGAGTTGCTTGAAGTTGAAAGAGACTTAATTGAAACTACTCATTAGAAATTGCTTTTGTTTGAAAAAAAAGTTTGCTTTTGTTTGAAAAAAAAGTTTGCTTTTGTTTGACGAGTGAAGACTAGCATGGACTTGTTTAGAGAATACTAGAATGGGCTTCTCATGGGATTCTAATTTGATTTCTTTGATTTAGCACCAAAAGAAAACAGATAAATTGGTTACTTTCTTTTCTGAATGGTTAGCAAAACCATAAGTCATAACTCTCTGAATATATCACATACACTAGAATCCAGATTTTGTAACATCTTATATATTAAAACAACCGTCACAACTTTGATTCATGTGTGATTTTTTTTTAAAAAAATAGATTTAATAGACACATTCCTAAAAAGTCATGTTATATTTAATTATAATCTTATCATTTAAATTTTGGGCCTAACTAATATTTTTATTGGGCTATCAATAATTGGATTTAAACAATAGATGATCCATTGGATTTATAGATAGTATAAATTAAATAGATATAATTTAATGTTGTAATATTATACTTCTATATGTTAATTATTTAAATATTTATCGATGTTAACTTTATTATACACTTTCCAATAACTTTTAACCAATGAAATTTAATCAATTCAAATATTTTCATTTAATGCTTCTTAAAAGTATAAAAAAGTATCTTAAACATATAAAAAATATAAAACATCTTACTTTCGGGAACGGAGGAAGTAGAAGACTTTCTATTATAAGGCTAGCATTGGCTTTCTTAAGGGATTATAATTAATGTGATTTCTTTGATTAAAGAAAAACAGATAATTTGTTTTTTTTTTTTTTTGAATGGTTAGCAAAACCATAAGTCCTAACACTCTAAATATAGGACATAAGACTAGGCATGAGACTTATTATCCGAGATCCGAATTCGATTCAAGATCCGCTCCTAATCCGCTCTGAAAATAGGACATCCGGGGTGCCCGGATCCGAATCCGGATAGTAAAATCTTGGATCCGTGCAAACCGAATCCGGATCTGGATATCTTAATTTTTAGGTCCGGATATCCGGATCCGTATTTTTAAAATACATTAAATTTTTAATTTTTATTAATATTTATATTTGATATATTAATATTTATACATGAATTAATCTTATAATATTATATTTTAGTTTTTACAATATTACAGACATATATAGATATATTTATAAATATTTAATTTATGTATTATATTAAAAAAATACTACATTTTTATTCGGATCTGGATCCGGATATCTGCGGATAATAGAATATCGAAACGAATATCCGAAATCCGGATATCCGAAAACCACGAATCCGGATCCGGATATTAAATCCACGGATCCGACGGACACGGACTCTATAATAGAGTTACTCTATTTTAGTGTGAAATATATAGGACATTTTTGTGTTCTATTGGAGATGCTCTAACTATGGGCTCTCTAATCACTTCTGATTTTTTTATGTTAGATATCAAGTAAACATAATAAAATTATAAAAACATAAATGAGAAAATAATACATTTTTAATAAAACTAACTCCATCCTTAGGATTCATGAAACAGCCAAACACTGTGTTGCTTAAACTTATTTCTAAAAACACTTTCCACGAGAATCGAATAACTCAATTTCTGTTTTGAATTTTATAAAAATCCCTAGTTCTACAACTAAATGGTGTACATATTTATGTATTAAACTTATTCTTGTAAGTGTTAAACTTATATATTTGGCGAATGTGATATATCGTATTAGAAAATTATTTTCCTTATAATTGTATATACATTTATTTTTAAAATTCGCCTTAGGCCCTTAAAACCCTTTTCACGACACTGCAAACACAGTAACTAGTTCACATTTTATACAACCATGTTACTTGAATTATTCTGAACTTTTGAGTTTATTATACCTTTTGAAAACAATTTTCAATATAAATACTATATAGTATAGAATTACAAAAGTAAATTGAATGTAAATCTTATAAGAAGTCATTTACCATGACTTTTTTGGCTGCTTATATAAAAGAGAGAATACCCTCCTTTTTGTTCTCATACATATTTGTTAATTTTTGAAAAAAATAGTATATAAACATTAAAACATATATATACATTGAAATCATCTTCAGAATCCGAGTTGAGAACAGTTCAAACTAAATTACCATTAGAAAATAAAACCGCATCAACCGTTTCAGAACGTTAAATTTTAAATGAATTTTTTGACGACCGAAAAATGACAGAGCATCAAATCAAAACAAGAAAAATCTTATCTCTTCAGAGTTCAGAATGATCCCACGCTTCTTCTATTCACTTGGGACCCATTCTTTCAATCAAACTCAGATTTGATTATCTAAAAAGGCCACTAGATTTACGTGTTCTTTCTTATTAGATCTTCGTTTTTCCCATGTCGAAAGTCGTAGCCATTCAATTTACGGTAGTCTAATCAGTTTCCATCTATAACCGACGATTCATTTAGACCGGTAAACTAAAAAAACTATATTTGTGTGTTTCATACAAGAACAGATGCGGACTCCAAAATTTACAGACATGCATACGAGCAGCTCCATTATTTAAAATTATCATTATATTGTTTTTAATATCTTCTATAGAAGAGTTCCAACTGTTTTTATATCTTTTTATTTATTTTGGTGGGATACTTATTTTTATGGCACGTTCCCTGAGTTTTTTTTTGTAAAAAATTAAACAAATAAAAATTTGATGTGACATAACGATGAAATAAACTAGGATACTTATAATTTAGTACCACAAATGTAACGATGTCGAAAAAGTACCATAAATGTACACCATTTAGTTGTAGAACTAGGGATTTTTATAAAATTCAAAACAGAATCACGTTTTATACGTATGCTACAACGCAAATTTTTCTCATACGAGTCGCTTAGTCGCTCGAAAAAGTATAATAGCGATGCCCGTTGGACTAATTTTTCTGCATGATACAATTACAAACTATTGTAAGCATTCTAGACCAAGACAAGAAAAAAAAAACATTTTTATTTCTATTTTGTTGATGTAATCTATAGTCTAGCCAAGCTTTTGGACGTGATTTTGACTGTCACTTAATAATTTTTCACAATTTTATAAAAAGTTCACTATTTATTTTTTAAAAATTTAAACAATATTTTTTTGACATCTTAACAAACATACCAGGACTGGGTGTCAATATTTGGACAACCGAATTGCTAAGGGGAACGAGTACATTTTTTCTTGTGATTTTGACTGTCACGTAATAATTTCACAATTGTATAATAAAAAGTTCACTATTTATTTTCTCTAAATTTAAACAATATTTTTGACATCTTAACAAACATACCAGGACTGGGTGTCAATTTTTGGACATCCGAATTGCTAAGGGAAACGTGTAATTTTTTTTTACAGATAGGAAATGTGTACATGTATATACAAATGTACAAGTTAGTTGCTCTCGCTGCAGGAGAATTACTCTGACAAAAAATAAAGTTAATACTAAAAATATTTACAAATGACGACAAAAAGTAAATTCCAAATGTGTGTATCTAGGCATAAAGTTATTACTTATTAGTAAGGTAGCTTTATTAACACATAGGGGACAATTTGTTCAGGAGAGACATGAAGTAACTCTCAGTTCAACAGTCAATTTTTTTACCTTTCTAAAGGCTTGCATATTATTTATAGACTTATAGTTAGTAATGTCAAATGGACGGGCTATAAATGGGTGGTCCGTGTCCAAATAGATATGGTCCGAAATGGACAGGCCCATAGTGAACCATAAATAATTTTTGTCCAAATGGGCGAACCCAACTACATCCATGGACAAAGTTGGGCTTAACCAGTTGGACAATGGATGGCCCAATAAGCTTAAATGTCTAGGGTTCAGAAAATTAGGGGGAAAACACTTTCTTCTGCACTGTCTTCGTTCTTCTGCGATTTCGGTGATTCTTATGCGATTTCTTCTCTGATTGCTTCGTTTCTTCTCGGATTGCTTCGATTCTTCTTTGATTGCTTCGATTCTTTTTTGCTGTCTTCTGATTTCGTCAACTAAAGGTTTGATTTCGTCATCTTCGAACTGTTTATGTGTGATTTGTGTTATGTGTTTTCATTATTATAAGCTATTGATTCGTATCATTGGATACGTATTAGATACTTAGATAGATCGGTGATTTGTGTTCATAACAAGTTTGTCGTGACTGCTTCCGCAAGAGCTCAATCCAAAGTCACGAGACTCACGACTCACGAATAAGGGAAATTCTTCATGAGAGTGTCCCATTTTGCTGTTTAGATGAACTCATTTTTAAAATTGAAATTTAAGTCTGATATGACATCTTTAAAATTGAAACTTGAATCATTGAATTTTTAAAACTGAAATTATGTTGTTTACGTTAATTGGATTATGGGACCCATGGACAGCCCAACAGATTATGGTCTTATTTGGTTATGGTCTCATTTGGACATGGTTCTATTTGGGCTTCGACCAAAAATGTCCAACAAAAAACTGAAGCCCATTCGGACACACCCAAACCCGCCCAACCCGCCCATTTGACATCTCTACTTATAGTACAACCGGAAACGGTCACCAAAATAAAACAAATTGATAATCAACCAATGAACCAATGCTCAATAGTGTAAAAGGGAAATTATGGAGCTTATTTGAAAACTTATTGGCACATGAACTGTTTCCTTAATTATGAGTTTCAGTTCCACCACAATAATAATTACTATATAGTAGATAATAGATGTAAACATGTTAAAAGAGATGAGGGATCACGTGAAAGCGAGTGATGAATCGTACGTACGTGCGTGGATTGTTATACGTGTAGGTTAGAATTCAGACCTGGTGTATGTTTAAAAGGGAACCAGGATATCTACCCAAATCTTTGCTTTTGATATTCATATCTTTCTTGCAAACTAACGTACTTATAAACTTTATAGGGTATATATAATCGGAATAATCATATATATAATAATGTGGCATAAGTCATAACATGTAAATTGTAATTGATGCAATGTAATCAAGATCGATCAAAACACGATCACAAACAAGTTCACTTGATCATCTCAGAATTGATAAATTTGGGACTTTCGTAGCGTGGAGGGGGCAACTCCCAGTTGATAAATTTATACTTCATGTCCCGGCCCTGATTTTTAATTTTACCAATGCAACGGTTTTCGTCGTGGTTAGTTGGTTACATTTGTTTTGACAGAAAAAAATTGCAACATTTTTTTTAACTGCTAGTGCGTGTTACATTGTATTTCAGTATTTATATGGTTTTTTGTTATTGTAACTTTTTTTGAACGGAGGCTTTTGTTAGTGTAACTTGACATGCGTTATTTTAGTTGAATAGCGTAGATATGTAACGTGGGCTAGTTTTGACCCCAGAAAAATAGAAAAAGAGTACATGCCCTAGTTTGTGTAGTTGAGTTGAGAACCATATATATAACGTCGTAGATTGGGTTTTATATTTTTTGGCGATCTATATAACATGATACGTTCGTGCGTGCAAATAAGAAAAGTCAAACACATGCACAATAATAGTCATAGAGAAGTGAGGCATAGCGCAGAGAAAAACCCACGCGTTTAGGAGAGAGGAGACAATTCTGGTACCAACTTTAATGTCGTACCGTTGCATGTAACCTACTTCCCTAGCTTTGCCGCTTCATTTTTGCCTTCTATCTTTTTTCTCTTCTGGTTCAAGCAATATTTCAACTCTGATCTAATTTATAATTTAATTTGATCTTAATGTAAAGCAAACTAGTATCCGCTACTATGGACAGTTACGCTTCCGTCAAGCTCAAATTTAATCTTTAAAAAAATTATTATTATTTTTGATCCAAATTATTAACTTAAGAAAGTTATGGATGCTGGGATAAAATTATTTAGAATGCATCATTCCATACAATTTCATAAAATACACTTTAAAACAATTCCACATATTAAGTGAAACAAAAATAAATAAATCCTTCCATTTAAGAATATGTGGAAGGAATCATTTCATTTGATCCCACATGGATAAGGTTCCAGTTATGATAAAATCATCTAGAAAACATTCAGAAAATTTTTGTTAAAAAATGGGAGGAAATAGTTATTTTCTAAAAAGATTCTGCAACGTAAAGGTAGAAGAAATAACGAAACACTTAATTTCTGCTTTATTCATTTTATTTTTCTGATTGCTACTATTCCATTCATCTTCGTTCTATATATTCATATTCTGTATGTTCTTATAAATGGTTTTCAGTTGCACCTTAATTAGATCAACTCTTATCGAGCAAAATATTTTTGTTTTTATGTAGTATATAGTCTGGCCTTCCAAAAAGGGCGTTCATGCATGCTTCGATTTTAAAAAAGTATGCTAAGTTTACCATATTATGTGATCAACATTCCAATTCTAGCTTGTACGCACAACTCTTTTACCATAGTATCTTATTATGTTTTTTTTGTTACATAATTTATCAATATACTACTATGCTCTCCCAGTAAAATAGAGGGTTCTAGATCCTGGCGAAACCATTTGGCACAAACATTTGGGTTCGGACGGTAGCGACGTGCATGATATCACTTCATCGGTTCAAGATACTCTATCGACATTAATCAAGACGGTGAAAGAGATTTAGGATAAATCTTAACATTTTTTTAGTCTATTAACGATATGAATTTTAGCACAAATATACGAAATTAGTGGACATTAATTTCCGTAATTAAACGCGAGAGGTCATTAGTTACAATCAAGCAACAGTAGGAAACCCCTAAAGAGGCTACACAGTACACACCATGAAGAAAGAGCCCTAGTTGAGACAAATCCACGTGAGGCTTACAAATAAATACAGAGAGCAAAACCCCAAATAAGCAAATCGGCCATAATCTCGTAAAAAGAACACACAAAACATAACCCCGTGTGGAAGGAACAATTTCTGAGCGCCGCCAGTGTTATTAATTCAGAGACATTATTTCACGATTCTCAATCCCTCTCCTTTCAACTCACAACATCATAATTTCCTTTCCTAGCTACAAACTACTGTCAAAAAAAATCATTTTAACTAATTTGATTTATTGTTATTACCATAACACCACTTTAGCGTTAAAGTTAGTGTAATTTCAGCAATAAATTAATATAAGTTTCAGCATTACAATAATGTGATTTTTAATGTTTAGTTAGAGATGTTTGAGTGCAAAAATCATATTTTCCGCTTTTAGACTATATAGAGTATAGTTAAAACTTCAAAACATAACTAGTCAAAACAACATTTGCGTGTTTCAAATTAGTTAGAACGGGGAACTTTTTGAAAAGATGATTCAATTTTCACTCTATACTAGGTAATGAACATTATATATAAAAATTATTTTATATATTATATATTTATAGCATATTATGAAATAATAAATATATATTGAATAATTAAAAGGTCATTATCTACTACTTATATAATTAAATTGGTGCGAACATATAAATAAATTTAATAAATCGAAAAAATATTTTTTCTATTTGATATGATATATAATTTAATTTAAATGATAGTAACATATATATGGTATATGTTAATATTAATATTTATTAGATGATATTTTTTGCTCATATTTTTTTATCATTTGTATCTGTTATAGAAAATAGTCCAAATTAGTGATAACAAAATTTTTACTGTGAGAATAATGGTTTAAGTAATTTATAATATTTAAAAAAATTAAGTTGTCAATATTTTTTTTTAATTTTTTATCAAAAAATGTTCAAAGTAAATTTTAAAATTACGATATTTATGTATTTTTATATGGCATATAGTTTAAGTTAAAATGATACATATATTTATATATCTTTTATTTTTGCTACTTATTAAATGAGACTTTCAACTTATATTATTTTTCAATTATTTGTATCATGTCATAAAAAAAGTTTTAGATCATAGATCACAAAATTTGAATGTGAAACTTTTAACAGTTTTAGTAATTTATACTCGTTTTTTAAAATTCAAAATATAATATATAAATATTTTTTTTTAATTTTTATTATATGGTTACTATGATTTTTTAATTTATTTTAATAGCTTAAAATTAAAATTAAACAAATATAATTATAATACACACTTATTTTTATCAAATATTTATTATTCAAAATCATTAATTGTCATATATACTTTAGCCACGTTAGGCAATTCCGTAATCTTATTTAAGGAAATAATGAATCACATTAATAATATATTTATTGTGATTTAATAAAAAACTTATTATATGTTTAAATGGACCAACCTATTTCTTTAAGAATTCTAAGAATCATTCTAGTAATGACACATGGTTACAAAAAAAATATTGCAATGCTTCTCAAGTAATATATATAGGAGATTAGTTTAGTTTTAGTTGTTTTCAAGAAAGTTTCTGAAAGATCCATGTCTTACACTAAAAACAAAAGAATAAATCGAAATGATATAAATAACATGATCGAGACACCTTTATACTCCTGACAATAACGATTAACGAAGCTAAAAGGAGAATATAATAACTACGTTATTGTTACTTATCAAAAAGACATGTAACATATTATTCCAATTTTATGCAAGTCCGTAGAAAAATAAAGACACAAGTCCGAACGTAGAACATGAGCTTCTTTAACTAAACCTACTTTTGCATTCTACATCACTGATAGAGTAGTCAGAAGTAAAAAAAGACGCAAGTCTCTTTTATTTAAAAATTTAAAATGAACAGTGTAGTTCTTTTTATCTCTATCTATAAATATCATCTACCATCATCACATTCAGGTACTCAAAACCCTAAGATAACCCACAGAAAAAAACAAATACTTTCTTAGGTCAAATCATGGAAGAGGCAATCATGAGACTTGAAGGTGCTGAGCACAGAGAAACCAACAACCATTCTCTTAAGAGAAAGCCGTCAAGAACTTCCTCCACCGCTCCTGGCTCTCCCGGAGGTGTAACCATCGCAAAATCTGCCCCTGGCGCCGCCGGCGGTGCTTCCGGTGGCACAACGATAAGGTACCGTGGCGTGAGGCGTAGGCCATGGGGTCGTTACGCTGCTGAAATACGAGATCCGATGTCGAAGGAGAGACGATGGCTCGGAACGTTTGACACAGCTGAGGAAGCAGCTTGCGCATACGACTGCGCCGCTCGAGCCATGCGTGGTCTTAAAGCTCGAACCAACTTCGTCTACCCATTTGACTCTTACCACCACCGTCTTCTCTCGCCTCCTCCGATGAACATGTTCCTTCTTCGCGACGTTTTAAACTCTCAGCCTCTTTCTCCTTTCGCTTACCCACATTACAATCTTTCTAACGTAAGCGGCCTCCTTAACGAGTCCTTCACTAACGTTAACGATGTCTCCGAAGATCATTCGCCTAAAGCGAAGAGGTCAAGTACCATCGACAGCGACAACATGATATCAATCCTCGAACCAGAACCAGCTGGGTCTGGTCTTCTTCAAGAAGTTGTTCAAGGCTTCTTGCCAAAACCTATCTCTCAACAAACTTCAACCCCTCCTAAGACCAACCAACCGTTTGTTGGTGTTTTCCCGACAATGCTAGAGAACGGTTTTCAGACAGATCTTGGTGTACCAAATCACATCGATGTGGAAGGGAACGGATTCAATCAGGTGAAGTATCATGGAGAGTTGGCTTGGGCCGATCATGCGAGTGGGTTTGATGCAGCTAAGATGCATCAGAATGGAAATGGCGGAATGTTTTATCAGTATTGCTTTCATGATTATTAGACCATTATTGTTGCTCTTCTTACGTTTCTTTAAGGTTATGAGAAATGAGGTTATGGGTAACTAGCTCAAAAGTCATGTGTCCTTTGTTTCTGTCTAGTTGTATGATCAGTTTATCGCCCATGATAGATTGTTTTTGCAAGGACAATATTTATCTTTAAATTTTACCAAAAAATATATTTATCTTTAAAAATAAAAGTAAGAAATTTTATCTGAGTATGCTTATTGGGGTACAGTAGTGTATGAGAACAACTAATTGATGGTATATGCATATGGACATATGTCGAGTATGAGCAAAGTTACGAAGAGCAAGTAAAACGTATGGGGAAAAAGACAACACCAAAAGGACAAAAGGAGATCTCTAGAAATTAGATACTATTGTCTAATAAGTTGACTTCAGAATTCATAAAGACAGCCTTTGTCTTCTTGCTTTTTTCATCTTTTCTCTCACCCTCTCAAATCATAGGAAGCACATATTTTGATGTTTACTATATCGTCAAGTCGGAAGTACATATTTTAAATCTGAAAAGGATAATTGTCTGAATACTTGTGTTTTCTTTAGGTAATTCAGGTATTAGTCACAATAATTCAGGTATTCAGATATGAAAATATGTATTATTATTATTATTATTTTTGAAAATATGTATGTATTTGGCACAACCATACTTTAAAACTAAGTTTTGATGTGCTTAATTGCATGGTACCGAGGAAAATATCAAGCTAATACAACGGAGAATTTTTCTAGTCATATTTGGGTTAGGAAATCTACTTCAAAGGTGGAGAAGAGAATCCATTTATTGTAAAAAGGTTTTGAGGTGAATAAATTTAACATTCATTAAAAAAAAAGGAGAAGATAATCCATTCTTTTAAGGTTTAAGAAAACTCTTTTACTGAGAATAAGGAAATAATTAGAACTTTGATAGTTGTGAGAACTTTGATGTTTAATTTTATTATTGTTATCAAATTTGTTATTAATTAAAGAAGGTCTATAATTAGTCAAAATCAATATTTCTTTCTATTTAATAATAATTTTCATTCTAACATTTTTTTATTACACAAAAAATGTCACTTTATAATTTTTATACAAATTATACTTACAAACAGTATCAAAATGACATTTATTCAGAAACGAAAAGAGTAATAAAATATACAAACAGTATCCAAGATCTTTTTAACTTTGGTAATTTCAAATTAATTCGAGCTCGAACAATGCAAAAGCTTCATTAAACAGGAAGAATAGAATTACTCAGCCTGTAATAGCGAATTTAGGAATGCACAAAGAGCTGCATTCTAAGTAATTACATCTATATTTCCCAAATGGGGTATAAATCGAGAACATATAGAATCAAATGAAAAACACAGAGTGAATGAACATCACGAAGCACTCTTAAGCTGAAGGCATCTGCCATAGGTTGTCTTTTGGTTTTAAAAAATACGTCAGTATTTTTGGTATAAAAAATGCATCAGTTGTTACGATAATTATTTTATTAATAATTGTTATTTTTTAGACTACCCCTTTTTGGCCGGCTATTAACTTATATCTTACCCCATTTATATTCAGTGCATTGCATTGTAGTCGTATAAAATTAAAATTTTGGATTGCACATAAAAGAGGCCACTATACAAATTCCTTTTGTACAAGTTAATATATACTTTTAAACTGAACCTAAGAAAGAGTAAGAAAGTGTATACTAGATAATTGATGGGAGTAATAATCATGGATGATCATCATCCATTAAACACAAGAAAAGGACTGACGTGGCTTGTGGGAATAGGAGTAGTTGAAGCATTATGACAAGTTGAAGGATATAGTTGGTCCTTAATGGAATGCATCATCATTCTCGTGATGACAAAACAGAAAAGGAAGTTATAGCTTATTCAAATCTAAAATTGACCATATAAACACAAAGAAGGATAACTCTTTATTCATCTCGAATCCTCTTACCTTTCATATTGAAATTATGAACGACAAAACCGAGATCGAAGCTACCATGGAGAGTACTGCAGCAGCAAGCACTGGCGGGCTATCTCGTCAGACCAGCATCACTAAGACCAATTGCCTTTGTTCACCGACCACTCACCCGGGCTCATTTAGGTGCAGGCTACACCGAACTCCTTCCCTACAACGTACCAAGAGCGTTGAGGCAACAAACGTACTTCAAGATTCTATGGCTAAGCCGGGTGCTTCTAGCACCGGGGATGAACCGGCTAAGTAGTCGCTGGAATAGTAGGTTCGCTTAAGTGTTTTTTGTTCTTTCGAGTATCATGGATCTTTTTGCTAGCTAGTGAGTAGTAACCAAACAAGGTTGCGTTTCATTTTTGTTGTTGACCAACGAACTTTTTCTTGACGTAGGCCTATAATCTTCTTGGACCGGACACCAAAACAGGTTAAATTAGTCGATTCTCAACCGCCGGTGTTTGAAATCGGATCCCTACAAATTTTCTCCATTTGGATGGCCAGCCGGATAGTAACATTTCTATTTTTCATTTCTTCTCTGTGTCTTGTATTTATTGGCTTTATGTATTACTTAAGAGTGTGTAAAACATTTAAACTCACTAGATGTTAGAAAAAAAACATTTAAACTCACTATCTTCGAATGTCTGATACATATATTTATTGATAATTTGTTCACTTATCAATATTGGTTCAATATTTCAGATGTTTAAATTTTGTCAAAAACATATATTTTTTTCTAGGTATTAATAAATTCGGCTCCTTAAGATATTGGCCTTTAAAGTGCTTCAAAGGGCAGTATGTATAAAATTGGTGTCTATCATGAGACTACAAAGGACAACTGTAAAAACGAACTTAATGCTGATAGCCGGGTGTAGTTGACTGGATGAATGCAAGACGTTACATTGCTTAGAGCAGTTAAATGTCAACTTCACTTCTGAATATCTGACATGGTACATTTCTAACCACTGAGCTACTCCAACTCCGGATTAGTTGGGCTTCGGCATAGTTTAGATTATTCGAGAAAATAACTGTAAAAACGATTACAAGTTGGACCCTCACATCCTCTTTCTAAGCCGCTTGGGCTTGTTTCATGGTGCAAAGTCAAACCAGGATGGGCCGGATCAACCTGGTTTGCAAAAAAAAAGAAGCTGCATCTCTTTTTGACCACGCAACAAATACAAATCTTTATATAGGACCACGTTTTTCTTACGTTCTCCACTCAAAATTGCGCATTATTAAGGCATCTAATTCGATCAAACTAGGACGAATAACCAACAGTAACTACCTTGTCTACCATTTACCGTTCCTTTCATACTCATGGCATATACCTTTGAGGCTTTGAACCTTATAACCCGTTGGCCCACGTCTCAAGGGTCCCAATAATGTGGTATATGTATTGTAAAATGTTCTCGAATCAATAAACTTGCTTATTGTTGAAGCTAATTATCTCTTAACCCTATATCGTATTAGATCCTTATCTATTAGACTATCATTATACCATATTTGTAGACATGTGCGTCGAATAATTTAAATCGGCCAAATCCTTCAATATTATATTGCTATATTTTCTCGCAAATACATAATAAAAAGGGGAATACGATTCACCCTCATCTTTTTATGTTTTCTTCATGTACCACATTACATCCCTTATATAAGGATACTTCCTATAGTTTCAAAGGTATCACTAACAAAATCATATTCAAGAACAGAAAAAAAAAAGAGCTAAAGAGGGTTTTCATTTGAAGAAGAATGACACTTGGAAACTCCTCTAACCACAAATCTCATCATCATCCTCGTCATCAACGCGACTCGGTGAAGGAGTTTCGAGTTTCCTTTGCAGCTGAAGAACCGATCCATGTCTTGGAGTATGAGGATATGAGGAGGACTCAGAGCGAGAGAATGAGTAGGAGAGAGGCTACAAAACAAGTGGATGTTGACAAGGAAGCAGATGAATTCATCAAGTTTGAGCATAGGAAGTTCTGTAAGTGGACGACGGCTAAGAGCATCTAGAGCCGTCTAGTCCATTGGGGATGAATAATTAAAAAACAAAACAATAAGGACATATACCATATTTTATATATATATTATTGAATTATATCGATGTATTGTGCTCTGTCTTCTTCCTTTTTTCTTGTCACTATCTTCTGGTTTCTTACTGTGGTTACTTTTTGTAAGAAAATTGATGTCGTTTGTTTCCTTTATCTAAAAGGGTGCACGGAAATAAAAATCTAAAGCTATAATTGGTAATTTTCTTGAGTACTATCATTTTAGAGTATTTACATTTTAAATTTTTAATAGGTATTTAAATAATTGAACAATAATAATTACTAGAAATAATACGAAAAGGCAAAAGTCAAATTAGAATTCTAAGACAATAACATCGACCATATTATAAATGACTTTAATTAAATTTTAATTTTCTTTGATTTAAATATCAATTTAAATATTTGAGCGATAGCAGTGTCATTAATCCAACTTTACCTAGTTTTATTATTTGGATGAGTGTTCGTTCGATTCATGGCTTTATCAAAATCCATATTCATTTGTAAAATCAGTATCCCAGGAATGGGTCAAACGTTTCTAGATTCATATGTTTTCTTTCTTAATGTAGAAAACCCTAATAATCTCCAAATTTCAAACAAATGTATTCTAGATCAGGTGCAAAGCCATTGTTTCCTTAGCCTACGCTCTCAAACCCTACTTGATTATCGCATTAATTTACAAATACAAGACATAAGATTTCATGAATATAGTTTCATCTAAAATGTAAACACAGGAGCTTAAAACACAGTAATTCAAGTCCTTTATTATTATGAAAAAACCCCCTTTTTCATTACCAAAAAGGGGGAAAACATAAAACACCAAACGGGTAAAAAAAACATAGGACGTAGCAGAAAAAGAGACAAAACAGAGGATACAGAATGTTGGTGTTTTCATAACAAAAGCAAAACAAAAATGGAAAGAGTTAAACAAGATAGTTCCACCACCACTAGAGAATGGATCTGCAAAGAGGACAGGTTGTGTGATTATTACCGAACCAGTTGTCTAGACAAGCTCTGTGGAAGAAATGCTTGCAAGAAACCAGTTCACTCACTTCCTCTTCCTCTTTAAACCCACAAAGACACACACAACACTCAACACCTTCCTCTTCTTCTTCATCTTCTTCTCCTCCTCTGTTCTCACACAGAGACTTGAACTGCGTTATCGAGATTCTTCTTCTCCTCCTAACACAATCCTCTTCACGCTCCTCTATCTCCATGGAGTCTTCAGTATCGGATCCGACAATTCGGAAAACGGACATCACCATGTTCTTTAACAGAGTAACTGAAACAACCGTGTTCATTACCAGAAGTGGTAGTACTCCTTCTGACGCTGTCGGAAATTGCGAAAGGCCCATGTCTTGTATTTTCTTATTGTCGTATCGTTTACACAGAGATTGTGAAGCGTGAGTTAAAAGTTTGAGAGTTTGAAAATCTTCCAAAGGGAGAGAAGAAATAGAGAGAGAGAGGAAGGATTAGCCGCCACTCATATACCGGTGGGCGATTTTTTTTTAACTAGCGGTGGTCTAACCACGTGTAACCACGAGAGAGGTTGTGGTTAGAGACTCATCACCTCTCAATGATTGTGGTGGTGACTTGATATTTGTCTTTTATAACGAAATAAATCGAAAATTGTGTCTCTCTGTTGTGTTTCTGTGGTTACTGTTTCTCTGACACGTGTTGTGAACAGCCATCCAGGTGGTGCGCTGTGGAGAGCTCATTGTTCTCCCGAGGTGAACTCACAACTGACACGTGGAAACTCAAATCTCACGGGTTGTTACGTAAGCTCGTGGCTCCAACAAAAATGGCATTCTCTTGATCCATGCAAGGCATCAGCCTATTACACACTTGCGAATGTGAATAAAAAGAATGTAAGTTTCAGATTTATTGATGGGTTTTAACATTACAACAAGAAACAATACATGTTCAAGCTTTAAAACTTTATCAGCTGGAATATACATAAGAATCAAAAAACTAAATACTGAAGAGTAACTGTATAAAGTACCCGGTTTTGTCATAGTAGAGGTTCAGCGAGTTCCATCTCGTTCGAACTCTGTTGTTGTTGTACAGAGTCAACTCTTCGACCTCCTACAAAGTCAATCCCGAGAAGTTGCCATGGCCAACATACGTAGCTAGCTCTGTTTGAACTACTCATATCTCGATGGGTTTCTAACTCTTCAACTTTACGGTTTAGCTCTTGCATTCTTTCCCTCAGCCTAGTTGCCCTATTGTCTGCGAGTTTTAGAGATCACTCTGCTGCATCCCTTGCTCCCATGGCTGGTGCTGCCGTCTCCTCCTTGAACTTTAGTTTCTTCTCTGATTCTTTAATCGCTTGTTTTGCCTCTTCAAGTTCTTCTTTAAGCACATGCAGCTGAACAAACAAAGGAGTCATAAGAGTTCAGACCATCACTTATATAAATTCAATCATGCATTGACAAATTAAAACAATTAACTTGACAACTCTACAGCAAGCAGAAAGCCACTCACATTTTCATTCGCTATTCTCTCCTTTTTCTTTAAGTTGTTCTATTTGCCGCATTCTCTAGTTAAGCTCCTTTGTCTGAGAGTCCAATTGTTTCCTCAGAGAACTAGTCTCTTCCCTGATTGATTTACAAAAATAATGTGGTCGACGTAAGTTACACCAACAAAAGCAAGAAAATGATCACTGCAGTGGACAAATAGTTACTTGTGCGGACTTTCATTAAACATCAATTAAGATGTCGCAAGCACATGGGGAATCAGATTCCTACTATTTGGACTTGTCTGGATAATGATACATATGAATCCTAGGCAACCCTATGCTCTGCTCTGAGGTAAACCAACTCATTTACTTTACTAGCTTCATTCCTAGACTTATCAATCTCCCTAACGAGCTCCTCCACTATCTCATTCGCACGCTTGATAACACCATAGGAAGACCTGAGAAACTCTTAAAGCTGCTAACTTTACCAGATACCTTCTCAATCCCCGACACAAGCATACGAGACGAACTCTCAATCTCCCCTTTCAACGCATCTCTATCTCTAACAACCTCATCAAGCTTAAACTTCATCTCATCTTTACTTTTACTCACACTCTCAAGCTCCTTTGAAAGTCTCTCCTTCTCCTTAAACGCTTCGTCTCGTTCCCGCTTGGACTCTTCGCGCTTCTTGATCACCTCGTGAGCGAGAGCCTTGAGCCGATTGAACGACGCTTGGAGATCCGATTTCGAACTCTCGGCCGCTTCTCGAGCCTTCTTCTCGCGATTAGCTCCGTCACCCTCTCGTCTTGTACGTCTTCACGAGGAGGATCGTTTAGAGCAAGGGGAGATGGTTCGTCGGACTCGACGTCGCTGAGGACAGCTTCTGCGTCCTCGTTGGAGCTTCGAATCTCGGGTTTTGATTTATTTTTTACAATATTTTAACTTACTCCTTAGTTACAGAACTTGATGGGAAACTTTTCATTTGCTTTAGGCCCAACCGTGGTAGTTAAGCCCGTTTAAGAGTTTAATTACAAAAATTATATTTCAGTTACATGCTAAAAATTCGATAAATTAATAAGTGTCATAAATTAATAAATTTTACTGGTTCCGAACCAGCTTCTAAAAATATGACACAATTCAATAACATAAGAAAATAATAAATTTATATTTTGTTTTTATTTACAGTGAAATTTATCTTTAAGTTCTTTTAAATATTTCTAAGTACATTATATAATTGAATAAAAACAATATAAATTTATAACCATAAAAATTTAATCAATATACATATACGGTAAAATCAAGTATACTTTATATTTTTACATAACACATATTTTAAAATATATAAATATGAAAAAAAAGTCTGTAAATTAATAAAATCAATGTCCTAATATTATTAATTTATAGAACTTTTACTCTATACACTATAGAACTGAATAAAAAAATATAAATTTGTATACATAAAATTTAATCATTACATATTCTTCATAATTTTACATAGCATATTTTAAAATATATAAGTATAGAAAAGAAAATTTATGCAAATTAATAAAATATCAAGTTCTAATATTATTAATTTATAGAATAATTACTGTATAATGTTTTATCATATACAAATCTATGCATTTAGATTGGAGGAGTGAAAAAGTCCGGTTCTATTATCGAACGGCGAAAAACCATAAGTAGCAAGATAAGAAAAAAAACAAAGTGAAAAAAAAAACCATAGTTGACAATAATTTACTTATGAATTACTAAATTATTTGATAGTCTTTTAGTATATGCAAAAGTGTAAGTAGTTCATTAACAATATAATTTTTAAAAAAATATATAAGTTTGCCCCTTGTTTTATAGTATAAATTAAACTTCAAATAAATATATGTACATGTTGACTAGGCCTAATATTGACATGCTCTACAGACTATTAATTATTTCACTTCAACGGTTATGTGAACTCTCTTCTTTTGTCAAACATACTTTGTGCATAAATGTAGTGTGGAAACATAGATAACAGACTTGACATTTATAAGCTATAGTTGGTTTTATTTCGTTAAAAAGTTATACTAGTAGACTTATTAAACTTGAGTTATGAGGTCGTAAATCGCGAGACAGCAAACCCCAGAAGTCAGTCCACAATAATATCGTACTACACTAAATATAAAAGTATAAAACGGATTTATACGTATCCACGTACGTATATATGAGGTAACGTAAATATTCATATCTTAAGAAAATCAGCTAGGAAAGATGGTTTTCTACAAAAAAAAAAAAAATATTCATACCAATATATCTCTAGATATACGCTTAAAGACATTTGTCATCTTCTACTTAATTCTCCTGCAGCAAATGAGATACACGTGAATCCATACTTGTGAGATGATGAGATCTTTAGGGTTTTTATGAACTTCCAATAGTTATATTCGAATTTGCCCAATCCTCATGTTTTCGGTCTAAGGTCGTAATCGGAAATCAATCTTCTCCACTAACCGTAGAAGAAGCCTAAGTTTGGGCCACACATATATATATAGTAAGATTAATATCTATACGTGAATAGAAAAAGGAGTATATCATCATGAGAACTGAATTCTTTGGTAATAAGACGAGGTCAAGTTGGCCAACTTGTATGTCTACTTTTCATTCTCACGGTCACGTACACGTATTAAGGTATGTGTCAAGTTTGTCCACTTTTGTCACACAAGATGGGTCTTCTCATTCCATTTATTTGGAAAAATGTGTGATGAACAGTCCATGCATTTGTCTGACCGTCGTCTCAGTAGTAGAAAATAGTACAAGCAATATAAACTATGATTAATCACAAAAAAATTAAGTAATTCAATTTTTTTTCTAATAATTCACAGAGATGTAAGGGATTATATGTAAATACAAAGAAAACATCTTCTATAACTCTTTTAATGTATTATATATTTTATATTTATAAGTATTTTATATAATGAAAGTACATTATAAAATCGGTCACACATACCATGTGACTGGCATTGTGGTAAAGACCTATGATTGCTTTATTCGAGAGGCCTCGAGCTACAAATTACAATGAGAGTGTTATGTACACAATTCTCTAGTTGTAGTTCACAGTCCACATGCTGTTTTGATCAGTTCTCCCTATGCAGAAAGGGGATATACATTGTTGGATCTTCACAGAAAAGATGTGTTCATTTTGATATTACATTTGTTGAGGTTGTGTTCCCTTAACTCTGATACGTAGGAAAAAACAGTTATTCTGTTTCAGGTGACTTCGAATATTCTCGGAGTAAAACGAGGAACTTTGAAAATTAAGCAGTCAACCTTCATTTTGAAAGAAAAAACAGTCAACTTTCATATGCTCATAACGTTGAAGCCCTGAAGTGATGTGGTGGTGGCTGAAGCTCTACCACTTAACATAATCTGTTTTTTATTCAATGAAGCAGAGTTGGTCCAGTTGGACATATGCAAATTCTCATTGAGCAATATACAAAAATGTTCTAGATATATTACAGATTAGTAAATACAATTAGTGTCATAATCAAGATTTTATTCGAATATTAATGTAGCTACTCCTTTTGATCGATTACAAAGTCCTTAATACTATGGTCAGATTTTGATATACCACCTATAGTGAGGAATAGACTATTACTAACTACTACTCATTCAAAGTTTATATAGCCATTTAGCTGTAATGGCTACGTCCATATACTCGGACTCCAGTATTATTGATTGGTTGGCAAAAAAGTATTAAAATTTGTTTTGATAATAAGTCAGCACCATGTTAAATGTTAACTAATTAAAATGTACTTGTTTGACCAAAGACAATAAATAAAAATGTATTTTATCATGCAATTTTTGTAGAACTATTTACAAGTTGCATTTTATGTGATTCATCTTTGTCCAGTTTCTAAGTCGCCCTTGTTTTCTTTGTCGGCTTTTCCAAGTAACATTCTTTAATATTTCCAAGTAATTTTCTTCCTATGAAAATGATTTTGTACTTTTTTGTTTATGCTAAAGAAGCTTGTAATTCCATTTTTCTGATCTACCTATGAAAAGGAGATGTTTCACTATAACTGTAGTTTTGCTTTGTGTAATCAGAATGAATGGATTACAGTCTATCAGTGATAGTTTATTCAATAGTATAATCTTATCCACTGGTATAAAAGTTTGAGGCCTTTTTCATTCAGTATAGTCTGATACAAAGTTTTTTTTAGTTTTTTACCAACAATATTGTTTGTCAAAAAAGATTCCTTCAATATTAGAAAACATTATTATAGTGTGGTCTGTCTACTCTATCTTCTCCACTTCTCACCTTAATACAAGAGATGAAGCACCTAACGAATTACTTTTTTCTCGCAGATTCTCACTTTGGGCTAAAATACATCAATGATCATTATACAGGTAAACACAGTAATTATGTTTTCCTGGTAAACTCACATTTTTCGACCAAGAAAAAATTAAACACACATTTCTTTTGAATTCGTATCGCACTAATAGATGTTATGTGTAAAACTAAAAATTATACTTTATAGGCCTAGGAGTTAGTCTTTTTTTTTTTAAACACTAAAATTATATTATTAAGATGAGATACATGGTGGAATGCGGTTGTAAGATACAAAGCCAGCAAGCAACGAGTACTTCTGGAAACTAGGCCAGCAAGCAACTGAATGCTTCTGGAAAGTAAGCCCTATCAAAAGGGAAACAGCCTAGGAGTTAGTCTCGATTTCAGTTTTAGAACAATTTTAGCTAATTTCGTCCAAGACAAGAAATCTTAGTTATTTTAAAAAGTTATAAAAATGTCTTATCCACACTCTCACGGGTCTTTGGACTTCTTGTTTCGGTGTATCTTATGTGTCTTGAAAATCTCACTTTGGTACATTAACTTTTGCATGCGAATATTTATAATGTACTCCCTCTGTCTAAATCTAATGTCCACCAATCATATTTTCAAAGTATATTTGTCTAAAACCAATCACAAACCTCTACAGAATCTAATACAGTGCAAATGTCATAGACTTATCAAACATCACCACATAGATTTCCCCAGGTTTCAAGGTGGCACAGACAGCATCTTCATTCCTACGCCTGAAAACATGTACATGTGTTTCCACTCGTTCGGTTTATCCATTTTATTAAACCACTAATGACCTTGTTATTCTTAATACCACTATTAGTTTATTACTATCCTTTGTTTTGTAATCTTACATGACACGAATATATAAAAGAAAACTCTTCTGTCACGTATTGTAATAAGGGAAATATGCCTGTATAACCAAGAAAAAAAGGATAATTCATGAAGTAGTCAATTTCCCTAATATAACGATACACAATGTGTCTTTTCTATAATATTGCCATCCTACCCTTTCATTTAACCGGTAAAACCTGCAAAAAAATTATAATCTAAATTATTAACTAGTGATTCTAAAAGAAAGACGTGGCCTTTAGTTACTCTCACACAATTAACAAAGCAAATGGTAAAATATGGAAAGGTCAATAGATTCATCTTCATATTTGAGCGATTAAGACGCCACCGATTACATTTTTGGTGAGTTTGTGGAGAAGAAGACCATTATCGAAGGCTCGGTAGGTGACAAAAGGCGTGAGTAAGACGGCACCGTAACGGCGGTAACACAAATTCACATTGCCTATTATGTAAGTTGTTTTACTGCTCTTAAATTTTCTGAATTTTCATTCATTACATATTACATGTCGGAATCTGATATTGTAAAGTAAAGAAACCAGAAGTTTGGGATTTTCTGTTTATATACATGGTGCTTGTACTCCATTTGCATGACAATATAGTTAACTGTGTATATACATGGAAATAGACCTGATGAAGATAGCTATGTCAACCTCTAATACTTTGTTTGTGTGAATTTGTAAATAAAATATACTATATAGAAGTAAATAAAGTAGTATAGATGTCTATTTCCATAATATATAAACTATATTTTGGTGGGTGACTGTGTTGTATATAAATGGAGTAGTACATATGTCTACCCGCATAGTATAGTAATTATTATGTTAATAGTATAGTATATGTTATAGAAGTGGTTTTCAGTTTAAAAATAATGTGTGTTGACATCACCACATAATTAATCATCATAATTTAATACGTGATGTTCTGTGATGTATGAAATTGTTGATGAAATTGTCTCTGTTGATGGTGAAGGATTGTGGTGAATAATAGAGTTTTGAAGACTTGTGTGGCGAGTGACATGACTTGTTCAGTGGCGATCACCTCCATCTATACAATCGAAACTATTGTATTCGTTTCTGCCGCAATTGTCCCTCTTCTCATAATTCTATGACTGTATGTTCTTCTCTTCTATCTAGTGAATCAACAACAAAATTATTTTCTCCGATGCGGTTGCATGTACTATCTTCACTGATGTCGTCAGATATACTTATTTTTTATTGTTGTGAATGACAAACAATATTGAATGTATTGACCTTTCCATATTTTATATTGATGTGTATATGATTTTGTAAAGAGAAATAGTATATTAAACATAAATGGAATAAAATTTATTATGACATCAGATAAAACATAATACAATGTGATGTTGAGTCGAATGGTTTATATTTATTATGATTTATATTTAGGTTTATGGTTTATATTTAGGTTTATATTTATTATGATTTATATTTAGGTTTATATTTATTATGATTTATATTTAGGTTTATATTTAGGTTTATATTTATTATGATTTATATTTAGGTTTATGATTTATATTTAGGTTTATGGTTTATATTTGGATTAGGGTTTAGTGATTTAAGTTTAGAGTTTAGTATTTAGAAAGTGAGGGAGTATGGTTTTGGGTCGGCATGAACTTCTTCCTTGCAATCATATATATTTCATAATCTCACCAATAGGTACTATGTTATTTATTTTATTCCATGTTATTTGGGTTTATGATTTATATTTAGGTTTAGGGTTTATATTTGGGTAAGGTTTAGTGATTAGAGTTTAGGGTTTAGTATTTAGAAGGTGGGGAAGTATGGTTATTGTCGACGTTAACTTTTTTATGCAATCATAGACATTTCATAATTTCACCAATATGTACTATGTTATTTATTTTGTTCCATTCTATCTGGATTTTGGGTTTATATTTGAGTTTATTGTTTATATTTGTTTTTAGGGTTTACTGATTAAATTTTAGGGTTTAGTATTTAGGGGTTGGGTGAGATTGAGATAATGTTTAGTATCTAGGAATTGTGGTTGGGATATGTTTAGTATTTAGGGATTATAAGTGGATTTATAATCCTATACTACTTAGGTGATATGGAACAGAACATTCGTCATATGTATGTAAGATATACATGGAAACGTCTCCCATATATTTGTACTTATATTATTCTATCTAAAATATATAGTATGGAACTACATTCTTGTGGCTTTCTCCTACTCTTAAAAACAGAAGAGTTGTAAACCACAATTGTAAATTTATTGCAGTAAATCCATCATTGCCTCTCCCCAACCGCCCACTCCACTGTCTTTGTTCGTGATTATATTACTAAATTACAAACAGGGTTCTATTCTACGTTAGTCATGTCGAATGGAAACGTCTCCCATATATTTGAATTCTATCTAAAATATATAGTATGGAACTACATTCTTGCATTCTTCGTTAAACACCGTTGTTTTTTTCACACTTAAGCTTTTCATCAACTCGTCTCTCTCCATGTTTTCCTTCCTTTACTTTTGAATATGGTTTACCCACGCGCTTTATAAAGTGTGTCATTGTTATTAAGGGACACAAAATCACCACGTTGTTTTTTCCATGAGTTGGAACCGGTAACTTCTTATGTATAAGGACATAACCGGCAGAAAAGAAGGCAAAAAGCGAACGAATGCATTACGTCAAAATCTTGTCCATTCCCTTGACTTTATTTTTTTTTGTAGCTACTCAGCCAATTAGCCCATGTAATAATCCTTTTTTGTAAAGTGACGGTTAAAAAACGCCAAATTGTTGTTCGCCAAACAAATAAAATAGTAATATCACAAAAAGAAAAACAATAAATAATTATTTAAAAAATCATGAAACGAGATCCGTGTAAACTGAATTATCCGGTTTGGTGACGGAGACCTTCCAACACTTAACCTCCCCGTCAAGACTTCCACTAACGATTGAAACGACACCGTCTAACTCCGAATCTTTAACCGCTGCAAGCGACTTAACCGGCTTCGTGTGACCGGAAAGCACCTCCAAGCAACTATAACAACCATCTGTTCCGCGCCGCCAAATCCTGACCGTCCGATCAGCAGATCCACTTAGAAGCAAATCGGAGACGTTAAACAAGCTCAGAATTGCTTTATCGTGTCCCCTCAAAGCACCACTCACCGCCATGTAACTGGAGCTGTCCTCTCTCTCCCAAACCAAAATTGACCGGTCACACGAACCGGAGAACAAAACCGAACCATCCTCATTTAATGCCAGAGCGTTAACCGCCGATTTGTGCTTTTCCAAAGTCGCGACCAACTTGTACCGTTTCGAATCTGCGGGTTTCGCCCAAACCCGGATACGTCTATCCGCGGATCCAGTGTAAACGGTGCCGTTAGTAGAAACGGCGACGGCGTTAACGGCGTCATCGTGCGCTTTAATAGATTCCTGGCAACGAAGGTCGGAAGCTCTCCATATCTTCAAGGTCTTGTCCCAAGAAACGGAGTAAATGAACCCGTTATTAACGGCGAGAGCGGTAACGGCGTCAGCGTGTTCGATCCAGAGACGTTTTTTATGACGGCGAACCTGAACGTAGTTTTTAGGAAGAGCGAAACGTCGCAAACGGTCGTTTAACGTGGGCAGAGTCGTTAACTGTTTGTAACCGTTTTTGGCGGTTAATTTCCAAACTCCGATTTTACCGTCCTGATGAGCAGTGAAGATTTTTTCACCGGAGAAACCGACGGACTTGACGGATCCTGAGAACGGATCCTGGCCGTTGAAAGTGTCGAGATGAGCACACATGGCGCGGTCGTAGATGCTGACTTCGTGTCCGGAGACTGCAAAGACATAACCGCCGTTGACGGCGAGACAAGTGACGGGGAGACTCCGTTCCCGGAGTTTAAAAGAGGAGGTAACGGAGTGAGAGACGGTGACGGCGAGAGTCTCGGCGGGGATTTTCTGGAGAGAGGGAACGGAAGGGAGGGTCTGGAGAGAGAGACTGCTGTGGAGGCTGGTGGAGCCGGTGGCTTCGCTGAGCGAAGATGACGTGGCGCTGTCGGTGGAATCCAAATGCGTTGGAGATTTTGGTGTTCGTCTTCTCCGGGAAGAATGTTCTGAATCGAACAGCCATGAGATAACCCGCATGCTCGTTAAGTTTCTCTTTCAGTTTCTGGTAAGCTTCGATTGGTGAGAGATGTTTTAGCTTCTTGTAGGTGAAGGTAGAGATGACGAAGAGATATGCAAAGTATATATATACTAGACTAGATTTACAACCGGCTCTTTAAAAGCCCCAGACTAAAAGGTTGTAAGTTTATGTATTTTAAAAAATTGACAGATTTTTTTTAACATATATTAAAAACATTAAATATTATTTTATTATTTTTGTTCTATTTTAAAGAAAAACAACTAAAATTTAACACATATTTTTATATTCAGATTTTCAAGTAAATACATTAATTAAAAGGTAAAACATCAGATTTTCAATATACATATTATATATATAAAACTGAAGTATCATGTAATATATTTGAATTATTGGGTATTTTGGTAAAAGAAGAAGCATAGTCAAATACCCAATGCCAATGGTGTGTTTGCAGGGTAAAGAACAAGAACTCAAAAATCAATGAAAAAGAAAGACATTAGGTCTGCGTTACAGCACTGATGAGGTTGGAAGATAGCGCATGAGTCAAGGAGAGAGTAGGACACTGTAACTATGAGCCAATTCTATCATCAATAGCTAAAACTATGATGTTTATGAAGATGTAGACGCACTTTTTGAATGTTGAATAATTGCGATCAAAGGAAGTAAATGAACGGGTGTGAGTGCATAAGTGGGAACTTGGACGAAACAAGAGACTAAGTGTAAGAGATTGGTCACATCGTCGCTGGAAAGTTGCTAACTAAAAGAAAGACACAATGAATGGTGTCAATGTCAGAAGGGAGCCACATTGAATAGCTTAACCAGATGGATAAATAATGTTTGTTTCTTTTTTGGTAAAATAACCAGATGGATAAATAATGTTTGTTTCTTCGTAAAGAAACTATACAAATTGGAAAACTCAGGTCGTTATCTTGAGTAGACTGGGAAGCAGCGATGACAGGAGATAGTCAGCCAAGAATAGTGAAAGGTTGGTAGGAAGGTTCATGCAGTCTTTCTCATATGTTTCCCAAGAACCTACAATCTGCTTTGTACTAAGGAGAAATATCAGCTGTTTTATGCGACTTTGCTTTAGTTTGCCATAGGTCTATCACAAGTCATAATATACCTATGTAAACACAAAACAAAAATATGCTTATTTGACAAACTAGAGGAAAACATTTTTAAAATTGACCAATGTGAAACCAGTGTAGCCTAAAAAAAGATTAAACAACTGACACTAAGCCTAAATAATCACCAATATAGATTCGCTTCATGTCTTTTAGGGCCTGACTAGTTCAAACGCAGCGATTGCGGTTGCGGTTGCGGGAGTTTGTGGATGCGGACGGTTGCGGTTTCTAGCGGTTTTAAGAGATTTGTACAACTGGTACTGCGGTTAAAAAGAGTAATACACCAATATTTGAACCCGTACGCACTATGCATACCGCTCTTTCTTCACTCGTAGATGGGTCCATCACTGAGCTTCTAAAAGTGAACGATCCTCAACACCAACCGAGAAACTTGCTTGTGACTACACCCTTCAAATTCCATGATGTAATATTTTTTTTAGTGAAACAAAGTTGCTTCCCTTCATAAGTTGCCTAGTACTTGTAAGTGGAACTACTAGTTATTACAATTGTAGAACTGACGTCTGAATATGAATGACCATGCATATGTTTGCAGCCTACTTGACAAAAATTCAAAACCGGATTTGGGTACAGCCGGATAAAACATTGGTCTCGGCTCCAAAAATTTTGGACAAATTTTATATAGATAAAGGCCTCCAAATTATGAAAACAATTTTTTTATAAAATTCCTTTAAAAAATATTTCAAGCCCCCGAAATTTCAGATCCAGCTCTGTAAAAATTATATTTAAACTAAATATCTCAGTTTAATGTTTTTGATAAGCAACATTTACTTCAAACAGACAAAATAATAGCAATTGTATTTTTTTCTTTTTGAAACTTAACAAGGACAAACTTCCCTGCAGCTCTGTTTTGAATTTCTTGTTTTAAACTTGTCAGAAAACAGTGGAGGTGAAGTTTTTCTTCATTAAATGGTGATATGTCATTATGATAACTGCAGCATGTTTTGAGGACAATACAAACTTCACCGCTGCTATTCTTATAAGTTAATTGATTCAGGAAACTATTTATGAATTTTATGACGACTTCTTAAAGGATCGGATAATTTAGGGATTCTCTTATCAAACATATGCATTTCAAAAAAGATTGCCTTCAGTGGTTACGAATCTACCGAATTATCATGTATTTTGCATTTTGAAAACATAAAAAATTGACATACTATTCGATCCGTAATTCTGTATTTAATTTTATCATTGTTAATGGGAAGTTTCGTTTTACTTTTTCAGTTTTATTACAAAGACAACATTTCTCATAACAAAGGGGGAAACAAATTACAACATAGTCATCACAATCATCCATATATATATAAATAGTCTCCATTCAACATAATCTTATCTCTCTCATGATACTACACAACTCAGAGAAACAAGAAAGAACCGGCGATGGATGTAACACCAACGACGACCGCAGAGACACCAAGAGCCGCCGCACCGCTGTCAGCAGCTGGGCCCGAAGGTGCAATACTACCGTATGAGGAGTCACTTCCTAGAGGACCAGCCACAGCCACGTCACCATCACCAGGAGAAGCAGCTGCATCGTCGTCGGTGGTTCCAATGGTGTCCTCGGACACTGGAGCTTCGACATCGGTTGTGGGAGTAGAAGGAGCTTTGGAGGGTGACGATGAAGGAGATGGAGAGGAGGCAGCTGCGGCGAGGCCAAGAACGGCCAAGAACACGAGGCCAAACACTACGAAAACGTTTTGGCGACCCATTCTTCTCTGTTCTCTCCTTCAACGTAGATTCCTTTTAATTTATTTTAGGATTTGAGGTTTAGAGATTGTGATGATCGTAGAGATGGGGGTTGATGTGTATATGTAGTTGTCTTGTGTGATTGAGATTAAAAAAACAAAACAGAAAGCGTTTGTACTACTATGGAGGTATACCGTTCAATTCAATAGAGTGCCTAAAAATGGGTTTGCTAAGATATATATTTTTGAATGGTAATAAGCGAATCAAGAGAAAAGAATGGTAACATGCCAATGAATTGATTCAATACAAATATTGAACATGTGTTTCATTCGTTGATGAACCGGATAAAATGAATATAGTAGACAATGTGAAATGTTATTTATACGCTTGTTACAGAGTACACTAAGACGAATGCATACCACTGTTTTCTAATTAATATCGAGTTAAATTAAATTGATCATTTGATCAAATAAGAGAATATTTTATACATTATTCACTCCGCCTTAACTAGAAACTGAAATCAAGATGTGAAATTTATAAATTGTAACTCCGATTGTCTTGTTCGTTTATGGTTGTGATATGCAACTGACTCGTTCTGGTTTAAAATACTACTTTTTACCAACAATATTCTGGAACTTCCAATAAACTTGCATCATATATATAATCTATAAAAAAATTGTAATGCCTCGATCATCCACGACTAATGGATCATCCATACCTGTTCACTCGATCCGTGGACCCCATTCTATCCGACAACGGTGAGTTAATTTTTTCAAGGTCCAAAAGCATTGTTTACTAACCTTGCAATCACCACTCTACCTGGCCTCACCGCACAGTATCATGAATTATTTTCCGATAGGTCATCCATCTTTCATTACTCTAACCCAAACACATTTAACACTGAAACTTTAAACGGATGTGTGACGAAAAAAGTAAGTCAACTTTGGTGACATAGGTAGCCAAATCAATCTTTTTAAACCTTTCCATATATCACAACTCGGGATGTTACAAAATTGCTTTTCGGTGAATTCCCAAACCTGGTGTAAAAACTTTTAAAGGCCATTACTTAACCACATTAAACTTTTAAAGGCCATTACTTATGCCACATTGTTTCCACAACCATATAGATTTTAAGGTGGAAATTTTACTATATATATAGGAAACTAGTGTAGTAGACCAGACGTAGTTGCATGGTAATGAAAAGATCTTACCATATAAAAAAGATAGATAACTCGTTAAACCCAAAAAGTATACAGATGGGCTTTAAGCTGTAAGCCCAAATACATTTTCAGCCCATTGAATCGGTTAAAAATTACGATCTTGCCATCATAAACGAGTTAGGGTTTAACACTCGAACCACTTTCACAGTCACTCTCCTCTCAGATCAGATCGAGGGACGTTAAGGCTCGAAAATGGCGTTGGCGTTCGACGAGTTCGGGCGTCCGTTCATTATACTAAGGGAGCAGGATCAAAAGACGCGTCTTAGAGGCATCGATGCTCAGAAAGCCAATATCGCCGCCGGCAAAGCGGTGGCTCGGATCCTCCGCTCCTCTCTCGGACCTAAGGGGATGGATAAGATGCTTCAAGGACCTGACGGAGACGTCACCATCTGTTCGTTTCTCACCCTTTTTATTTTTATTTATTTATTTATTTCATTTCATATCTGCTATTGTATTTTAGAATCGGTTTAATTCATTTTTCATGAAATTTAAACCAAATACTTAGAAAAATCAAGGACAAATCTCTAAAATAGCACCTTTCTAAGTTTATATCACAAAAATAGCACTCAAAAACAAAAATGACCAAAATAGCATTTTATCTTTTGAAAAATTTAAATTTTTTTATTTTTCAAAATTTGAAATCTTATTCCCCAAAACCTCACTTCTCAGCTCTAAAACCTAAACTCTAAACCCTAAATTCTAAACCCTAAACCCCACTACTTGAGTGATATTTTTGTGACTTTTGGTCTTGAGTGCTAGTTTGGGAACAAAAACTTGATTTAGTGCTATTTTGATCTTTTTCTCAAAAATCAATACTTTAAGCTAATTAGTATCAAAAATCAATACTTTAAGCTAATTCTTGAATCTTGGCTCATAATGTCTATTGAAATTGAGCTCATTTCACTTAGCACTATTTGAAGATGCGTTGTTAACATTAGTTCCATCCTCTACAGAATCGTATAGTTTGTGTGAAGCATTTTTTTATTTTATCCAGCGAACGATGGTGCGACCATCTTGGAGCAAATGGATGTTGACAACCAGATTGCAAAGCTTATGGTCGAACTGTCGCGGAGTCAGGATTATGAAATTGGTGACGGCACAACAGGTGTTGTTGTCATGGCTGGTGCACTTCTGGAGCAAGCTGAACGTCAGTTAGATAGAGGGATGCACCCTATCCGTATCGCTGAAGGATACGAGATGGCTTCTAGAGTAGCTGTTGAGCATCTGGAGCGTATAGCTCAGAAGTTTGAGTTCGACGTTAATAACTACGAGCCGTTGGTTCAGACATGCATGACTACTCTTTCCTCGAAGATGTAATATTCGTTTTAAATATTTTTGAGTTTCCTTTCAATAGGTTTTGCTTGTAGATGAACGTTGTTCTAACTTTTTGTTGTTGTTGTTGTTGTTCGTTGCTGCAGTGTGAATCGATGCAAGCGCAGTTTAGCTGAGATTGCTGTGAAAGCAGTTCTTGCTGTTGCTGATATAGAGAGAAGGGACGTCAACTTAGATTTGATAAAAGTAGAGGGCAAAGTCGGGGGAAAGTTGGAGGACACTGAGCTTATATATGGAATACTGGTTGACAAAGACATGAGCCATCCACAGATGCCAAAGCAGATTGAAGATGCCCACATTGCTATTTTGACTTGCCCCTTTGAGCCACCGAAGCCGAAAACTAAGCATAAGGTGGACATTGACACAGTGGAGAAGTTTGAGACGTTGCGCAAGCAAGAGCAGCAATATTTCGATGAGATGGTTCAAAAGTGCAAGGTAGGTTTTCAATTTTTCCTGTTTCTTAAAATACCACAATGCATCTTATGATATTATTTATGTATGTTCCTTATGCTTTGAAATTGCAGGATGTTGGTGCTACACTGGTTATTTGCCAATGGGGATTCGATGATGAGGCAAACCATCTATTGATGCACAGGAATTTGCCTGCTGTCAGATGGGTTGGGGGTGTTGAATTAGAACTTATCGCAATTGCCACAGGTATGACATTTCCCCAAGCATCTACTTCAAATATTTATTCAGTTTTGCAGAGCTGATAGGTTATTTTTGTTTATGTAGGCGGCAGAATTGTTCCAAGATTCCAGGAGTTGACTCCAGAGAAGTTAGGGAAGGTACTATCTACTTTGAGTTGGTGTTGCCCGTAAAAAAGAATGGAATGTTTATGTTCATTTAATCAGAGTATTGAATCCCACTCTTATGCATGTTCTTAGGCTGGCATGGTCCGTGAAAAATCATTTGGCACAACAAAAGAACGAATGCTGTATATTGAGCACTGTGCGAACTCCAAAGCTGTTACTATTTTCATCCGTGGAGGTACTCGTAGCCCTTTTTTTTTGTTTGTTAACAGCGTTGAATTTTAAGTAGCTGAATGAGATATAAACATTGATGTACTGAGTTAATATGCTTCAAATGGTGGACAAAAGTATTGTTCCAATTGATTAACAATTCATTATTGGATATGGTTTAGGTAACAAAATGATGATAGAAGAAACGAAGCGTAGTATCCACGACGCTCTGTGTGTGGCAAGGAATCTCATCCGCAATAACTCAATTGTATATGGAGGTGGTGCAGCTGAAATCACATGCTCACTTGCTGTTGATGCAGCTGCTGATAAATACCCTGGCGTCGAGCAGGTAAAAGACGATCTTTGCTCTTCTCTTTGAATAATTTATTTCACAAATCTTAACTCTGAAGACACTTCGGTCTATGCAGTACGCAATAAGGGCATTCGCTGAAGCTTTGGACTCTGTCCCCATGGCTCTTGCAGAGAACAGTGGACTACAGCCCATCGAGACACTCTCTGCAGTTAAATCTCAGCAAATTAAGGTAAGTGACTTGGTTTATCTATTGTGCCGTTGGTTTGTTTTGTCGGTGACTGAAAGAAACTTGGCATTTGTGGGCGTATGTATGTATGATGAACAGGAGAATATTCCTTTCTATGGGATAGATTGCAACGACGTGGGAACAAACGATATGAGGGAGCAAAATGTGTTTGAAACATTGATAGGAAAGCAGCAGCAGATTTTGCTTGCAACTCAAGTCGTTAAGATGATTCTAAAGATCGACGATGTCATCTCTAATTCTGAATACTGATGAAGTTCTGCTGCAATCTTTGTTACTTCTTCCTTTTGCCTCTTTTGTTTGCTTTCTAATTAGCTTTTGATAACAGTTTTTCCTCTTGTAAGCTTTTATTTTAAGAATCTTCTCATTTGTGTACCTGATTTTGAATCCACTTTTTCGACAATGGACCAAACAGCATGAAAGATTCTATTACAAAATTAAAAGTCTTAACAGACGCTAAAGGCAAAACTGTTCTGAAGTCTTGGAACAATTTTTCTACAGTCATTACAAAATTAAACGTCTTAACAGGCGCAAAAGGCACAAAACTGTTCTCAAGTCCTGGAACAAATGTTCAAGACAAAACCACCTTTAATAACGTACCGAGTCCTAATTAAATATTCTAGGACTATGAAACCGAAGAACTAGATGAAAAAAGGCTGAGACATTATTCAGGATATACAAGACGACAACTATATCATTCTCTTCTTACGGGGTCGACAAAAAATGGGAAGAATAGGGAAAAAGAGCAATTTGTGTGTGTTGTGTTGTGTGTAGTTTCATGTGAGAGAGGCCTAAGAGATATCAAATCACCTGTCTTGTTACAAGATGGAAGCTAGGAGCCACAGATGCAATAAGAGACTGTATACCATAATGCCAAGCCTTGCTTGAGGACGGCTCATTAATACTCTTCCACCTGAAACCCTGCATTACACAAATCAAACAACAACGCTCAATACGATGAATAACCACTCAAGAGCCCTTTTGATATGACTTGAGTGTTTACCATATTCCATCAACCCGATCTGCTATCATCTTCCCTTGCATTGGAATCAGACCAGACATGTTGAGAGACTTGAAAACATGTCCTGCCAAAGAAAAATAGATTGTGTTTAAGATGAGTGATAGTTTGGCAATAAACGTGATAGGTATTGAGACGCCTCAGTTCTGACCTTTATCTTCATCTGCTTCGTTGTTGTTCATCAGATGCTCGGACTCTGAATCTATGTTGATTGCTAGATGATCCGTCGATGCTTTCCTCACCACTCTCACTTGCGCTGCTGTAGGCACAGCTGATATTGATTTTTTCCCCAGAGCTCCCTGAGCACAAAATGTTTCCACCGCAAATTTCATGATCAAAACATAAGCTAGTTTTAAAATATTCAAAACAACATTATCTAGTTTTAAGGTCATAACTTGGCTGCAGATATAGTAAACATATGCCTAGACAATGATACCCTAGATGGTATTTACAAGTGTCAATAATAAGCTGAAACAGCACAAGATAAACATTTTTTACCTTGTCCTCAATCTCAGATATCTCTGAGGAAGAAGACGCTCTTGGTGCTTCGAAGATGCTCCTTTCATGAACAACATCAGGCTGAACAGCTTTGCTTTGAAGTTTATCCTCAAACTCTTTGACTTTTAGTGATAATTTCTCCACAAGTTTTTCGCTGCTGACTAACTTTAAACCAAGTTCTTGTGCCTTTGATTTTGAACTCTCTGACTCAAGTAGAAGGGAAGCTATTTTCTTCTCTAGTGCTTGTAAGAGCGTCCATGACTCGGAGAAGTCTAGGTCTACAACAGGATCATCACCCAGCAGTTTCTCCAAGCCAGATATAAGCTTGGACAATTCTTTATTTGCCTTTACTAG
Source organism: Brassica rapa (assembly GCF_000309985.2). Taxonomy (NCBI): domain Eukaryota; kingdom Viridiplantae; phylum Streptophyta; class Magnoliopsida; order Brassicales; family Brassicaceae; genus Brassica; species Brassica rapa. Next base: position 18,179,115 of record NC_024802.2, on the reverse strand, counting down.
CTCTAGCTCGGTCGTACTCTTTGCTTCAGCCGCCTCCTTCAAACCTTGAATTTCAAGATCCTTTGCTGCCAAGGTGGAAGTGAGCTCTTTCTGTTCATATGATAAGAGGTCTATCTGATGCTGCATCTTGGTGACACTATCAACAACCGCGAATAGCTTCTTTACATCATATGGACTCTGTAGGTCTAACTCATTGGTCTGATCTACTGAAGGCATCTCAATACCATTTATCTTGTCAAAAAGGGCACGTATGTCAGAAGCTGGAATTAGGCTTTCCTTTGCTTCTGCAACTCGAAGAAACACCGCGTGGCATTTTAGTAAAAGTGGTAAGGAACTGAGAGATGACAAAAGAAAATAGAAATATATATACCTTGCTCTTGCAGTTTATCATATAATGTAGAAAGCTCCACCTCTTTTTCATGCCATTTCTCTTCTTCGGCTTTGAGATTTTCCAGCTGAAGTTTCAGATCTTGGCAAAGCGCTTCTGTAGATTCCACCTTGGCCACATAACTTGAAACCTCAGTTTGGTTCAGATCTCTTTCTAACACAACCTTTTCTAAAGCGGTAGATGTTTCTTTTAGTCTGTCCTCCATATCTCGGATGAGTACGGCAGCTGCATTACTTGTTGTCTCAAATAGCTTAAGAGTAGCACATGCCTTCTCTGCGGCAGAAGATAGCTCTTTCGCTCTCCGGGAGCATTCACTTACATGAAGCTCCTCTTGTGGATGTTCGGTTGATTCAGTCTCACCACCATTGTCATTTTCTTGTAACTGAACCAACTCTAGGAGATTATTTTTCACTTCCAACTGCAGTTCGCTGGCAGCCTCGCCACATACAGACATCAAAGATGACAAGTCTGTTTCTAATGCAGCTATAGTGTTTTCCTTTTCGCGGAGAATATCTTCAGCACTCCTCACCTGTTCTTGCAGGGACTCGTTATGACCCTTGACGTTTATCACATCAGCCCTTGCTGCTGTCATGTTTTCCATCAAAGCCGCAATGAGTGTGTCAATGGAAGTTGAGAAAACGTCGAAGTTTTTCTCGAGTATTTTGTTTTTAAGGTTGACTCCCTCCGTGATCTTCCTAAGGGATGAAGAAATCTCGTCTTCATCAGCTGTATTATTCTCTTTGCTATTCTCCAGCTCAGTATCCACTGAATTATCAAGACCACTCAACAAGGATTCTGCCACAGTCGAATCATCCTGGAAATATAAACAGCGCCAAGAGAACAGCATTATCAAAAATTCGCCAAGAGAAGATACATAAACTCTGGTCAGTCTATATTGCTACATGTGCACATGCTGGATAAATGTATGTAATATTGGAAACTTATTCACAGAATAGTACTCATCATTTTTATATCCCATTACTCAATTTCTACAGAGATTTGCGATTCCTATAGAATAAAGCAGTGTTCTAAAAATCAGTAAATCAGGTCTGAACAAACGATTTTTTCAAGGAGTTCAAAAAATTGGTCTAGGCACCCGCCAAAACTTTAATTCTCTATAAAGCGCCTAGTTACCATCTAGCGGTTTCTTGACCATTGGAATAAAGCATGTAAACAGTAAACTGATATGAAAACGTCAATAAACATAAGAAGGATTGATATGGTAAGGTTCAAGAATAATGTTACCTCTGTAACGTTGTTCATCTCCCCAGCCAATCCCTTCTCACCAGAATTTATTATGATATCTCTAGCAATGACATCCATGTCTCTAAGGCTCTTAAATTTCCTTTCAAGAAACTCATTCACCCTGGAAACCAACCCTCCATCCTTTAGAACCATCTGGAGATTATCAAGATGAGCAATTATCTCCATAGATTTGCTCTGGGAATTTCCATTTGATCCAGCTAACTCTTCCATGCACACATTAAGTTTACTACTGAGAGTTGATTTCTCAACTTCAGCTTTCACCATTTCTCCTTGCAAGACAGAAAGGCTATTCTCCGCCTTCATCAGTGCCTCTTCCAGGGATCCTATCGTCAAGGAAGCCTCAGCCATCTTGCTACGCTCTAACTCTAACTCATTCCTCAAATTTGTAGTGAGAGCTTTGTCATCTTCGATTTGTTTGGAGAGCGAATCCATGTTGCTTTCTGTCTGAGCAAGTGTCTCTTTAAGTGATTGTATGGTGCTATGTGCTTCTGTTACTTCTTCTTTAACCTTCTCGAGCTCCATCTCTGCAGTAGCGGTACTGCTTTGAGCCTCTTCCTTTTCACTGATGATATCAGATATATTCCTTTCAGCCTGCTTAAGTGCAGCTTCAAGTGTATTCCTAATTGCACAAGCTTCATCCAGCTCGCTAGACAGAGAGGATGCCTCTCCAACTGCTTTCTGCAGCTCAAGTTCTACAAGCTCCTTGGCAGCTTGAACTTGCCTATTCTCCTCAGCAAGTCGATCTATGTTACCCTCTGCAGCAGACAAGGCATCCTCAACCAACTTCAAGGTTGTGTGGGCTTCTGCTAACTTACTAGCTAATGTACTTGCTTCTTCTTTTACCTTTTCTTGCTCTTCTTGTTCCTCCACTCTAGCTTCCTGCACTTCCTTGAAGTACCCAACAAGTCTCTCAATCTTTTCTGAAGAATCCTCAGTTGCTAAATCAACAGGGATGCTCATCACTTTCTGCAACAAGGTGTCATTCAGAGATAAAGACCGCTTAAGTTCATCTCTTTCGTCTTTAACAGCAACAAGCTCATCCTCTAGCTCCTTTGTCCGCTCTAAGTCTCCTGATAACGTACTTATCTGATTCTTGTAGCTATCAACTGTACTAGTTAACTCCTGCAGCTCCAGCATCAGCTTCTCGATCTCAGAGTTTTTCTCATCCAACTGAGCTTTCAACTTCTCCCTATCTTGAACAAGCCCCTTACCCTTCTTAATAGCCATGGAAAGTTTGTCTTTGAGCAACGCAGACTTCTCCTCTGACCTCTCAAGATCTGTCTCCAAAGCAAGTTTTTCTTCTTTCACTGAAGCAAGTTCGTTTGAGAGATTGCTTACCTGCAAACTAGCCAGCATTCCCTCTCCTAACATTTCCTTACAAAGTGATAACTCCAGACCACTAGCATAAAGGAGACTTTGAAATTTTTCAAATGATTCTTCGTTGCCATAAGAACTCTCACTAGAGTCCCTGAGTTTCTTTTCTATCTGATCAAAAGATCTATCAACAAGGACAGCATGATGTTCAACTCCTTCTGTCATCATCAAGCCGGAGGTTTCCACAAGCCTCCTCACAGTTTCCTCTCTCTCCAAAGAATCTCTCTCTGCAGTTTCCTCCAATGCTTTAAACCTCAAAGTTATATCATCAAGCTCCTCTCTAATGCTACTTTTCTCATCCATTTCTGCCGAAAGAGACGTACTTAATCTTTCTATCTGGTTCTGCAAAGCGATAACTTCATCCTTTGAATGTAAAAATGATTCACTAAGCCAAGTTAGGCGAGCTTCTAAGGTGGATTCGGAGATCTCCTCAGGTAAGTCAATGGAGAGGTTCATATCTTTAAGTCTGTTGTATTCTTCCCTCTCTTCTACAAGTGACCTAACCTTCTCAATGATATCGTCAGAGCTATCATTAACGTGTGGCAAGATGGATTCAATGTTTTCAATGATTGAGCTCTTTGACGACACCATTTCTTGATATGACGCAACGATGGCTTCGGATTTTACTAACTCGCCTTTGATGAGTTCTGATTCATCCAATGCTTGTAGTTTCATCAAACACTCTTCAAGTTCTTTTGCTTTCTCATCTAAAGACTGTTCCAACCCTCTCTTTGCTACCTCACATGCTTCCAAGGATACAGACTTATCACTCAGTTCATCTGCCATCTCAGCTAAAGATTGCTCAAGCTGTCCCTTGAGTAACTGAGAAGTTTCAAGAGCAACCGTCTTCTCTTGTAACTCAGCCAACCTATTCTCAAGCTCCGTTGTTTTCTCAGATATTTGATGCTTTAACGCGTCACGGTTCTGAACTAACGCCTTACCCTTGGTTACAGCCATGCTGAGCTTCTCTTTCGTGTTGACACACCTTGTCTTCTCCTGCTCAAGCTCTGTCCTCATGGACTCAATCACTTCTCTATCTTTGCTCACTTGCTCAACCAGTTTCCTGTTTTCATCTTGTAGATGGGTGAGCCTCTCGTGAAGGGATGCTTCCTTCTCCTTGAGCTCAAGTAGCTCAGAGCAAGCACCACCGAGAGCTGAACCAAAATCCTCTTGGAAACGAAGATCAGCATCATCACTAGACAAACACTTCCTCAATTGATCAGCACCGTAGTAAAACTCAGTGTACTTTGCGCTTAAAAACGCAACTCCGTTTTCAAGATTAGTAATCTTTTCAGAGACGGAAGAGCCAAGCTGCGGCTCTTCTTGCCCAAACACGTTACTAAGAGAAAGCAGAATCCTATCCGTTGCAGAAACAAGCTGCTGCTCCTCCTCGTCCTGTGAGGAAGAAGAGGAAGAAAGCTCTGAGATCTTTGCGGTGAGGTGAGCAATCTCCTCGTCTTTCTTAATGATAATCCCTTGAAGCTCCTTGAATGCATCCTCGTGATGAATCTTCTCTTCTTCGCCTTTGGAATGGTTCTCACCAGTTGAGAGGTTAAACTGTTCCTGAAACACTACAAGTTCCTTCTCCCTATCCTCCTCCTCCTTCTCATTCTGTGTATATGAATGGTAGAAAATAAACATAAATTAACAAAAGAAAGATCCTTTCAATAATTAATTAAGAAAAATAAATTACGTTATCATCAGCATCTGTGGTGAGAGCTTCTTTGCTAGGTGTGTCAAAGTTCAACTCTTCAGGAGCATCAACAAACATGTCTTCCTTACTATCAACAAAACCTGTTCCCTGTGAAATCATTTACCCAAATTTCAGCATCTAAAAATGAACATAAAAGATTCGGACAATAAACAACAAAAGCATATGGTAACATTTTAACAAATCTCACACCTGGTCAGGATCAAGCTCTTGCTCATTTGTCTCGTCATCATTCTCAATCACATCAGCAGCTACAGATTCAGGCGAGTCCTGCGGAGGATCATCATCATTCACATTTTCATCAGCTACCGAATCAGACGGAGGATCATCATTCTCGTGCATTATCACGATTGAACAGATCCAATTCAGAGAGTAGCAATATTCGTGATCGAAACAGGAGAGAGTCTACCGACAAAACTGCGAAGAGAGTCTAGAAAATGAAGGTAAGAACTAAAAGAAACGGTTTTGCTTTGTTGGTTAGAGTCGGAGATGGACCCGTGAGTAAATAATAAAATCAGCGAGAGAGAGAGAGGAGGCTACAGATATAAGAGAGGCGTTGCAGAGCAAGACCGACACGGTGCGTTTTGTTTTCTCTTCCCGTTTGTGTTTATGTCGTGAGATTGAAGTGTGTGTGATGTGTCTTAACCAATCAGAAACGTTCGCTTCCGTTTAAGCTTCAGATCACGTGACTAACTTTTTTTAATGTAGTAAATTAGTAATCTAATCCAAGGATCACATACTTTTGGTCAAAAAGAATACTTACTTAAGGTGAGACAAAATTAAAATGTGATCATAAAGTTTCTGATGTAATAAAATCTTTACATACTAAGTTTCTGAGTATACTAAGTTTAATATTCATTCAGTTTCATAATAAGTGTCACTTTGACATTTTTTATATAGATTAATAAAATGATTAAATTTTATTTAAGTTGTTATTAGTTATACATATTTGACTAATACTATTTGAGATAAATAAAATTATTTGATTTTAAGCTGAAATTAAGTATAATTTGCATTAAAATTCTAAAATGACATTTTTTGTGCATCAATAAAAAAATGTTAGAATGACACTTATTATGAAACATATAAATATTACCATCGAAAATAAAATCTATAATGGTGGATGGGAAGATGAAAATATGTATAATTTGTATTGGAATTCTAAAATGATATTTTTTATATTTCAAACGGGTATCTTCTTCTCCTTTTTGAATTTTTTTCTCTCTTCTCTCTTTTTTGATTGTGTCTTTAAGACGCAATGCCATATGGGAGCTCCAGCAAATATTGTATCTATGTTGATTGACATGGCTTCACTTGTAACCGAAGCACAAATAGAAGGTTTTAATGAAGTTCACAACCATCTCATAGAATCTAAGAGACTACTAATTACGAAATTTGTTTTGTTAGGTTTTTCTAACAATACGTAAAGGCAAATTTACAACAATATCTAAGGTACATTAATTAGTTGGTGTTTATTGGGCCTGTAGTGGACTAATAATGCTCAGTTGTCCGGGAATGAGAGAGTTGCTCTCGATGTTAAACCAAATTTCAATTGATAAACTACGTCATCTACCACAAACAATGCTTGGTACATGATATACCGGATTTGCTTAGTTTAGCAATTTGTATAGAATGGATTAAATTTGATATAATTGGATGGAGTTTTCTACCAAACGTGATTATCCATGCAGAAAATATCTCTAACTAATTAATTATTTTTTTGAAAATAAACTTGGGACACAGGTAAGCAACTGAAACTGATCAAACCCTAACGATATAAAGGTCAATGATAGATGATAAAAGGCACAACAAGCAAAAGACATCATCATTTTTGAACATATAACTTAGGGCATCTCCATCTCTACTCCATTTTTTCCTCTAAAATGAAGTAAAAGTGAATATGGAGTAAGGAATGCTCCAACTCAACTTCATATCTCACTCCATAATAAAATTTACTCTATAAATGGAGTAATCTTTTTTTTTTTGTTCATCACTCCATTATGGAGTGAAAAATGAAGTAGGATTGAAGTAATTTTACTTAATTTTCACTTTTACATTGGAGATGCTCTTAGTCTACATTTGTCTCTTTTTGTTTAATGTTAAAGCCCTTTTAGTTGAAAGTTTGAAACATTACACATTGCAGTGGGGGCTTTTCAATTGGCCCCTTACATGATCCTCACAACATCAACCAATATTATGTTTTGGTCATCAAAGACTCATCACATAAAAGAAGAACCAACCGATTAGTACCATATAAAGCTCCTAAAGAAATCTCTCTTACAACTTGACATCAGAAGAAGAAGAAGAAATAGACTTTAAAACACCAGTTATTTACAACATAGACACTAGCTTATCTCCATGTACTTTTCAGAAAACCTTGGTGTTGATTCTCGAAGCAAGACACCATGAAAATGTAAAAGCGAACAAACATTTTCTCTCTTAATATTTCATAACAAAGGGTACACAATCATCTTATTAATCATAATCTAGAAAAATGAAGGGAAAATCTTGGATCACCAGATTCTTATATACACTTAGTCAAAGGTCTGGGATCTTCCTCTCCCCTCTCTCTACACCCACCCACCACTGATGTGTCTTCCCACAATAAAATCATATCAAGTACTCGTTGTACCCTAAGAAGACAGCTTCAGGATAATCTTTAGGCAGACTATTAATGTGTAGATAGAACCTAAAAAGATCCTCTTTAGTAACAGTCTCAGGATCCACCACATCCTCATCGCAAGTCAGCACCCACAGATCCTCCGAGTTAACCCTCTTGATGTTCCCTCGACAAAACGGGCACGACTCAGACTTCGTGTTCCAGTTCCTATAACATTTGATGCACATGGCGTGACAGCAGTTTGGTAACACCATTTTGGTGCAAGGCTCTAAGCAGATCCCACATTCCTCTTCTCTCTCAGAGTCAACGCTGTTAGTAATGAATCTGTTGCCTTCGATGTCATACGTGATGGCTTTTGGATTGGGATACCACAAGGTGTCGCCGCCTGGTGAGTCAGAGAAATTGATGTGAAGACGCTCTAGCGATGGTAATATAACACCTGCACATAACCAAATCATCTGTTTCTATAAGACTAAGCCAATAGTGTAAGAACACACACACACAATCGTGTTAAGACTTACCGTAGAACTCTCTGATTGTTGCTTTCCTTCCGTACCGGGATCGATTCCACCGCCCATCAGCACGTACCTGTATACAAGATCAAGAAGAAACAATCAGCTTCCAACCTCATACACACGCACAAGCCGTGTAAGAAACTACCATATGGTAAATTGGTAACAAGTAAGAACCTTGTAGATGAGTATGTGGAAGAAATCGAAATATCTTGGGAGGAGACATGAGAAGTCCATCCATTGAAGGAGGAAGATGAAGAAAGGAGCCAAATTGCTGCAAACCAGTTTCATCTGAAGTCGAACACCGCTCTTCCCCATGGGAATCTCAGCAGCCCTGAATCAAAATTTTGACACGAATCAGTTACTAATATTTTTCTAATCAAATAACTCGCTTTCTTCAGACAACATATGCTTCAAAGACAGCAACACAGAGATGCAATAAAGTTTACAACTTTGGACCAATTCTGCAATATTCCAAGTTTAAGAATATGCAGAAAACTGAAGGGTAAGTGGGTTTCAGCTGATTGATTCAATCTCTTAATTAGTCAACTGCTAATTTAATCATCAAAACCCTAAACCCAGAAAATCAGAAACCAAAAATAAAAAAATAAAAAAAGGAAACTCAGATAGAATTGAGATGACTTACAGTCCATTAGCGTGCTCAATGTCAGCTTCAAGAATCTTCAAAGAGTCCATGTAAGAAGACTTGGTCAACTGATAATACATCTCCTCTCTCTTCTCTCGATTTTAAGAAACTATTACAAAAGGGAAAGACAAGAAGAAGAAGAGAGAATCCAAAGTTCGAGTCTTGGAACCAGAGATGAACAAAACAACAAAACACAGATATGTCTGCTTCCTTTCTCCTCGTATGTGTTATCTCTTCCGTTTTGCTTTATAAATTGTCTAGAAAAGATAAAAAGATAAAAGAAAAAAGCAACTTTTGATATATTGCGGCCAGATAAAGAGACAGCCTTCGTGAAAGCCAAGGCAAAACTGAAAAAAATAATATAAATAAAAATCTTATCTCTTTTTTTCCTCCCAAAAAAAGTTCTTGCCAACTCTTTAATTTTTTTTTCTGTAACAGAAGAAGAGATGATGCGATAAGGTCCTTATCTATAAAAACATGTTTTATGCTGTTATGTTGGCAGGTCTTCTTTACCAAATTGGCGTTCTTAATCATCTCCTTATATAATAAAGTATTCAAAAGTCTTTAATATCTGTGACCTGTCATATCCAACATTATTTATTGCCAATTCACTTATGTTAATTATGGAATCAATGTATCAAGTTGTTTTTGAATAATCTGTATTTGCTTCCTCTTGTCTTATTCAAAGATTTTATCATTCCTAATTATGAGTATCCACATTGGGGTATCTATCTTATGGATTTGGTGTTTTCGATTACTATTAGTTAGCGTTGACCAATTTTTTTTTTTTAAGAACCAGTTACAAAACCTTCATTCAAATCCACGAGTCACTACAGTCACAGGCAGTTAAGAACATTAAGTAAAATAATAATGTATTTTTTAACAGTTCAGAAGTTTGTACGTTTTCTATTGACTACAGTGGATAATCTCTTACTAATTAAGTTCGTTGAATAATCAATTCAGATGTAATCCTTTGAACGTGACGCGGATCGTGTTGCGAACTGACATACGTAACCCTTAATAAAACCCTACGTTTTTGGTTCCGTAAGACCATCTCCAGTGCTCTATAATTTTTTCTATATTTTACTCTAAAATAGAGTAACTCTATTATAGAGTTGAATTTGTTCTAATGGTTCACTCTATAACAGAGTTACTCTATAATAAAGTGAAATATAGAATATTCTTGTTTTTTCACTCGATATTTGGAGTAAAAAAATAAGATTACTCTATATTTTACTCTATTATAGAGTGAACTATTGGAACAAATCCAACTCTATAATAGAGTTACTCTATTTTAATGTAAATTATAGAAAAAAAAATAGAGCCTCCTTGGAGATGCTCTAAAACTGTTGTTCTAATCCTTTTCTAAATGCTGGAAATTCTGAATTTTACATCAGTATAATCTTTTTTAGATTTAGAGTTCAACTTTCAAATATTCCAATTAAAAAAAAAATTCAAAAAAATTGTAAGTTAAAACTTTGAATATAAATTGTGATTTTTTTTAAAAAAATGATAGGTTGTTCCTCTTCAGTCGAAGGTTTGATCAGATCACATCTTATGATGGTAAGACTGTCATAATAAGTAACTGTATATAAAACATTGTTTTATAAAATTATAGAATATTGTTTTATAGAATTATAGAATACGACTATATATTATTCGTCTGGTTGGTTGTTATTGGTCGTCATTATTGATCAAATTAATTCAAAGTAGCCCATGTATGCGCAAAAGAATGAGAACTTGAATAATTCATACCCTAGTTTTTCAATTCAAAAGTAGAATTGAACTAATCAAAGCTTTGGCCTAACGGTTCCATTGACTTGGAAAAGAGGAATCTATCGACCACAAATATACAAATAATACAACTATATGTCTTAGGAAAATTCTCTCACTAGTTTTTTTAAGTTGTTTTCACAAAAATAGTTTTCGATAAGAAACATTACCAAAATAGCATCTTTTTATTTTTGAAAATTTTAATTTTTTTTTAATTTTTTTAAATTTGAAATTTTATCTTTAAAACCATATTCCTTAACTTTAAACTCCAAATTTAGATTAGTTAAGTATAAATATATTTTTATTTTTAATAAAATTTATTTTGATCAGTGAAAACTATTTTTGTGATAAAAACTTAAAGAAAACTAGGGAATTTCTTTATGTTTTAAGTTGCAATACAAAAATAAGTATAAACTAGAGCCAAATAAATAAACTGAGCTAAAGGAAAAGTCAAATGTGTTACGGTAAAGATCATACGATCGATCGTAACTATAATAATGATGATGTTGGGATTTGATTTGATATTTCTAAAACCATATTTTATTCTGTTCTAAGCTTTTCAAATGTTGCTATATTTTTGTAAGTTGTTTGCTCGAATACATAAAACACGTTGATAACATCTAGCGAATGTTCAGATGAAAGAGCTATTGTGTCCTTCAGCTTCATGAGTCTCTGCAACTTTCCAGTGTATGAAGCATATTTTGGATGGAGCAAACCTTTTTGGGTTGCTTCTGCAAGGATGAGTTACAAGAACTTGGTAGCTTTCAGTGATACTAAAGAAGGTGATGGCATAGAAGCTTGGATCAACCTTGACCAGAGTGATATGTCTAGAATTGAACCGATGAGGAGTTGCTTTACTATGTCTCTTCAAGCCCAAGTGTGAATGTCTTTTCATCTTGAAAAACATGTAATCTATAAGTCATTTCCAGAGAGTTTGAGTTTGTTTTTTTCTTGCAACACGAATGGTTAATGTAGATCTAAGAACCGTTTGATAAAGAACCAAAGCAATGGCTCGTCTACACAATCATCCACAGCCAACACTTTTTAAAAAAACTTTGAAAGATGTGGCAATTAGAATCAGAAGAATGGGCAAAGGGAAAGAAGCAACGTTTAATGGATTAATCACAAGAAACAAATGAACCAATGCTCCTTTTGTAACTTCAACAATAAACCCTATTTGATTTACTTATTATCAGATTTCTTGCGAAGTTCCTTGACCCATTTGAAGCCAAGTATGGCCTTCCCCAAACTGCTTTTGCTTACATCTTCCTTCTTGTTTATCGTCTTCTTTATTTGAATTTGAAGGAGGGTCAGAGTTGTAATCCCGTTGATCAGCCCAAGATAGTCCTGAATCCATCTTTTGTTCTATCTTCAAGTTTTTGTTGAATGAATAGGTTTAGTAACAAAAGATAAGATAGGGCGAAAGAAAGATTGAGTTCTACTTATTTGTAGACATTATTGGTTTTCCCCAGTGTCTATAAGTTTCTTGGTTGCTTATTTTTGGTGTCCTCTGTTCTTAGTTGCTTTTTAACTGTGTAACATGAATGTAAACACACGTACACACTCTAACTAAAAATAGCAAGGACAACACTTACACGAAAAACTCCATTGTAATCAGTTTTTTTTTTTGTAGTACACCAAGTGGTAGAAATAACTCAACTTTGTCTGTTTTACCAAATCGTTTTGCCTAAACAAAAGCCGATTTTACCAAATGCCCTAGATGGCAATACCTCCATCGATGGTGAATGCCTGCAGACCAACGATTTTAACCATGGTTAGGCCGATAAACATAATCAGAAACCAAGCCTAATAACCAAATATACATTTGACCATAGGAGTGACGAGTGAGTATGAGACTATGAGTTAACCTGTCCGGTGATGTAACCGGCTGCAGGACTGAGAGCCAAGAATTCTACCAAGCCAGCCACATCTTCTGGTTGTCCATATCGTCCTGAAAAATCAATCCAGTTTGCTTTGTATCAGAGACATACTAATAACCGCAACAAATGTAAAAAAAAGTTAAGACTCTCCATTACCTAATGGGATTGTTCCCAATATTTTCTTTTCCATGTCTTCTCCAAGCTTGGCAGTCATGTCAGATGCAATGAACCGGGGGCAAACCACATTAACCTGTAATAGAGCACAATCGTAAGCTGGCCAAGTTAAAAAAAAACTTGTACAAGACTCCAAGGAAAGAAAGAGAGAAGCTAGGTCTCGTACATTTATGTTCCTGCTAGCACCCTCTCTGGCAGCAGTCTTGGAGAACCCGATAACTCCAGCTTTAGCAGCAGCGTAGTTTGCTTGGCCAATATTACCAATGAGACCAACAACTGACGCTATGTTGATGATTCTTCCCTGCAAGATGATCGAGTATGTCAAAACTATACGCGTCTTTGCTCACTTCTTAATCTTATAGAGGAGGAGCTCATTAGTACCTTCTCTTCTTCATCATGATCTTTGTTGCTGCCTACAGAGAGTAAATATGAGTTTCAGACTTCAGTCCCTGAGATTCTGAGTATCAAAACTTAAGCAGGAACACAAACCTGGGTGCAGAGGAATACTCCAGTGAGATTCAAATCAATCACTTCATCCCATTGGGACTTCTTCATTCGTATCAACAAGGTATCCCGAGTAATTCCTGAAAATTATGTAGCCATGTCAGTAAGGTACAAGGTACTGGTGTAGTAGATAAAGAAACAAAGGGAACCACGATTTTTATATACCTGCATTGTTAACAACGACATCAGTAGTTCCCCATGCATCAATCGCCTGCAAAAAAATTTATAGAGTGCAGGAGAATTATAAGATAGTGTACAATTGAATTGATCACTTACGGTTTTCATCATGGCGTCCACATCAGCCACTTTCGAGACATCACCCCCGAAAGTAATAGCCTGGCCACCAAATGCTTCAATCTACAGGTCCATAGAGAATAAATGTCATGGAATAAGGCGACGTGGTAGAAATAAAAATACAATTGACTGCAACAGATATATTTTTAAAATAAAAGCTAATCACAAATACATTTGAGAAGCAAGAAACAAAATTTGTACTCTAACTCAGAGCACGAATCACACCTGTTTAGAAACGTCTTCAGCCTCCTGCGCTGACCTAGCATAATTCACTAAGACCTGCACACAATGTTATAGCACAAGACTGTACCTCAACTGTTTTTTTCTTTCTGAGTAACTAAAACACTGTTTAACTCAAGCAAAACTAGACAGATAAATAACTAAGACGTATGGTGTGCAACCTGAGCTTATGACTAGTAATTTTGTACCAAAAAATAATATCAATTCGGTATTTATGTCGGGTTCGGATCGGTTCAGATTCATTTTTATCGGATCGGGTTCGGTTTGGATTTTCGGATTCGGTTTATTTGTCCAGCCCTAGTTTACACTAGTAATTGAACATATATGACAAAAAAAAAAAGAATTTATCTTGAATTTGCATAATATGCCATTCCTTTGGAGATACTTGAGCATATACAAAACTTTGATTAATCCAATTTGTTTTACTTTTCTTAATAGAAACTAATATTATTATTATTTTTTTATTAAAAATGAAATAAATCTAGTTTTGGATTCTTTTCGAAAAAGGAGAATTGGTCAAAGAAAAAAAAAAAAAAGACAGACGAAGACGAAGAAGAAGAAGAAGATTGAACGTCTACGCAGACGCCATTGGGATAAAGTTTGAATAGAGATACAGAAAGCGAATCGGTATATGCCTTATGGATCATTTCTCTACCTAAAAGCTATATCGCGCGATTGATCCATCCATCCCTGACGAGATCCATTATCACAATGGAGGATTCTACGGCCACGACGACTCATCATTATTTCACCATTTTCACGAACTACCCTCTCATCTCCTCCCTCACGGCTTTCACCATCGCTCAATTCATCAAACTCTTCACCTCCTGGTACATAGTTAAAAAAGGAGTGATCTTTGATACATATCTGTCCTGATATTTGAATCCCCTTCTTAAGCCGTTGACTTTCGTCGTCTGTGTGATTCTCTCTTAGTGTAAAGGATAGATCTTTAGCGTTTCCAATATATGTTTATGCATAAAAGGAGGATCTTTTTTTTTACTTGGTGGTTCTGCAGGTATAGGGAAAGGAGATGGGATCTCAAACAGCTTATTGGCTCTGGAGGAATGCCTTCTTCTCATTCAGCTACCGTTACTGCTCTCGCTGTTGCTATTGGTTTACAAGAAGGCTTCGGTGGTTCTCATTTCGCTATTGCTTTGATCTTAGCTTCTGTTGTGAGTTTTGGAACTCTTTCTTAGCTACTTCTCTCTGTTGTTTGTTTATCTTTATATGTGATTGATTTTTTGGGTGGCAGGTGATGTATGATGCTACTGGTGTGAGGTTACACGCTGGTCGCCAAGCTGAGGTTTGATTTGCTGCTGCTCTAGCTTTTCTTTGTTTCCTAGTATTGATTTTGTCATGATGCATTTGAGCTGTGGTATCCTGATCTCTGGGGTCTGATTCATTTTACAGGTTCTCAATCAGATTGTCTACGAACTTCCTGCAGAACATCCCTTGGCTGAAAGCAGACCTTTGCGTGAACTTCTCGGCCATACCCCTCCCCAGGTAATGTTTATTACACTTGATTTGAACAATTATGTACCTTGAGGCCTTTTAGAGGTCTTATGTGAGTTGAATGAAGTTGAACTCTAGAACAAAGTCAGTCAAGTTTGTTTTACTTTGATTGATATATGAGCCACTCTTGATTTGTTACTGTGGTTTGGGGAATCGAGTTCTTGTTCTCATCAGATTCTGTTTTCTATTTGCTGAGAGATCAGGTCATTGCTGGTGGAATGCTTGGAAGTGTCACAGCAGTCACTGGATACTTGTTTACCAGGGTAGCTACTAGCTAACGTGAACGAACCAATCATAGACGCAACTCGCCTGCTTCATTGCTTAGTGAAACCACTGGACAATGGACAGAACCGAAGCAGATTTTACAATCAAAGCCTTAGTTTGATTCACTACATATATAATCGTATTCATGAATATTCTATTTGAAATGTAAAGAAAACTTGAAACACCATTACAAAAAAAAAAAAATCTGTGATATTATTTGGAAATAATAAATAGAATACAAAGAATTTGTAGAGTAATTGGCATTGTTCATTGTTTACCAAGTATGATAGCGATGACATCTCTCATCTGTAGAGTATGGTCCAAAGGAATACTACACTTCACAAACCAAGCAATCTGTTGGTCTGATTGAATGTATATCAATATAGCTTTGACAAGAAGCACAGAGACGGTTAAGAAAACTAAAAGTCGAGTTCTGCATTAAAGGCTTGTTGGCTCTGATTCTATTTTTGGTCGAATTGGGTTCTGTTTTTGTACTGAAAGTGAGGATTTATATATAGAAAGAAAAACAAAACTGTTACATCAGTAAGCTATCTACACGATTACCTCTGGTGAGAGAGGAAAAGTGAGCAAAAATGGTGAGGTCCCAAAGTGGCATTTACATATCTTTCTTCCCTATGTAGATGACTTGTGTAAGAAGTTACGGATCAAAGGAAAAAAAAACAGCTTTACATTGGAGTATGTAAATGTGACACTCCAAATGTATGTTTTTCTTCTCAACGGTGGATGGAGTAGCTTTTCTTCCAGAAGAAGCTGAATGCTCTTGTCATTGTCCTCCTTGCAGATGTTGATTTAAACAAAGGCTTTACTTCTGACCCTGGAGCTGAAGCTTGAGCAGGTACAGACATTGGCAATGGCGCAGACAAGCTTTTCCTCGGAGCTTCATCTTTATTTGGCGACGCCTGTTCTCGTTGCCTCTGTTCCCTGAACAGCATCAGAAGCTTCTGAGACTTGTCTCTTCCTCGGCTACTTCCATTCACCGAGATGGAAACCAGAGACGGAATCACTCCTTCTTGCAACACCATCTGGATACACTGCTCGCTTCCCGTGCACAAGATCACAAGGCAAGACACGGCTTGCTCTTGTTCCACCGTGTCACCAGCGTCCAGGACCGTTGCGAGAGTGCTGATCATCCCTTGTGATGATATCATCTCTTCTTTCCCTTCTTGGCTAGAGGCTAAGTTTATTAATACCGCTAATGACTTCTCTATCCACAAGTGGTCACCTGTTGATGCTAGGACTTGGAGGGTTTTGATTATGTTACATGAAAGGAGAGTGGGGATATTTGGAGAGTAGGTTGAGAGGTTGTAGAGCGCGTGAAGAGCATCCAGCTTGCACTGTGTTTCTCCCTGAAGAAGAAGCTTCACGAAAAAGGGAACTGCTTGACTTGAGCCAATCACTGGCTTAGCTTTCTCGAGGCAGGAGAGGTTTAGGTACAACGCAGTTGCTGGCCCTTGGGAGTGAGGACAAGTGATCATTTTCTCTAGCAGCGGGATGACTCCTGAAGTCAGCATCAATTCTTTGTTCCTACAGCGCATCAAAACAAACAAAACAGAAGATATTAGGAAAGAGCATACAGTGACGTTGCTTAGGATTTTGATTGGTAACAAAGATAGGATGTGCTAACTAACCTGTTATTGTTGACTGCTAAGTTAAATAGAGCCATAGCTCCAGTTTCCTGTGCGGCTGCATTGTTTTTATCAACAGCTGATTCTAAAAACCGCAAGAAAGCTTCAACAAACCCATTGGCTCCCATGAGGATCCTGGCCTCTTCATCATCCTTCAGCAACAGCCTGGCGTTTTCTACTACTTTGCATTTTTCACCCAAGTCCTCCTCTTTGTCCAAGGTAGCCAATATATCCTGATACTGTTCTAGAACATTGACGTCAGGCGCATTGACTTCTTCTTTGTGTTGTTGTTGTTCCGGACCAATAGTACTACTCTCCTCCGAAGGAACGAGTTTTGCTTCCTTCGGTGTGCACGGTCCTATACCATCAACAGACTTTGAATTGGCGGATTCAGAGTCAGACAAGGCTAGCCTCCAGTAGTTGAGGTCGAGAGACTGTGGTGGTTCAGTAGGAACTGTGATCCCATTCTGCTCACACCAGCTCGCAATCAGACCTTTCACACAGTAATTAGGAGTCAAGGAAAGATGTGGGAGCTGCTGCTGAGTCTTGGGGCAAGAGTTATGTCCATCACTTAACCATTTCTCGATGCATACACGTTCATAAGTCTGTCCAGAAGCAATAATGACAGGATCAAACATAAGCTGCAAAGATAAGGGACACCTGAGTTCTTCTGGTGGAGTGGGCATCATCTGTCCTGGTTTCCTACTGTTATTAACAGAACCAAACTTAGATAGTTGACGCCCAAACGCATGGGGACGGTCTTCATTACCAGTGGGGGAACATGGTGGTGAACACTGAGAGTCATTCTCATCCACAGCTTCGCTTCTGAAAAGCTTTGAGTATTTTCTCATGAGATGCAAGAGGTAAGCCACGATTGACTCTTTCCGCTTGTCTTCTTCCGCACGTGCCTTGTCGATGAGTTTCTTTAGAGCGCGCCGCTCTGCTAGAGCTGATCTGGAAGAAGTTATGCTGAGTTTAGTAGCTGCTTGGTGGAATATTTCAAGCTCGGCGTTGTCGGTGGCGTTGTCAAATTTCTTGCCTTGTTGGAGTAGTGAGATTATACTGTCACCGACTTCTTTCTCTGATGGATCAAGCAAGAACTTGGTGTGTTCTAGTTCACCTACAATGTCTAAAATCTGAGGAAACCAAAAAAAAAAAAATTGTAGTTAGGATTCGAAACTAGAAACTCGTTGAGACCATTTTATCAATCAGATTGGTTATATTCACTTAAATAGACATCACCTGAGAGCCAATTGAGCTAGGGACAATGTCCTCCACGCGTCTAAGACTATCGATAAGTGCAGACTTTGTTTTCTCAAATTTTAACAGAACAGCATCCCCAGTGATAGCCTGTTCAGAAGGGACAATAGAAATGGAGGGAATTGAAGAGACCATAACACAAAATAGAGGAACTGCATCCAAAGAAAGAGAGAAACTGACCAAGTAAAGTTTGCTACACTCAGAGCAGTGTTGAAGAATGTTCTTGGCTTTCTCGAGTGCAATATGTAAGGAGCACAAGGCTTGAATCCCTGACTTACTCCGCGGACGTGCTTCTTCCAAGGAAGGGAAGATAGACAATACCTTGCAATAAACAGCAGATAGTTCCTTGCACATATCTCTGTGTAACTGCATTTTCAGTAATTGAGCCATTATCACACAACTTTAGTTTTGCATAGAGAGAACAAAACCCATCAAATTACATCTATCAACCCAACATTTGGTTACAATTAACAAAGACCAATGGGAAAAAAAATGTATCAAAGGCAGCTACTAGACTCAATATAACTTATTTGCTATAAACATAAGAAAAACAGAACGATAACTGTTGAACATGAGATGATAACATAGAGATGAATTTTTTTACGTTATGGTAGAGCAATGTGTTGCCTTTGGCTACCATTGATCAGGCTAAAGGCAGCTAGACGCAAATCACATTGCTATAACGTAATAAAAATACATAACATACAAAGAAAATCCCCATTTTCCTGTTCTATATGATTCCAACAGCCACCGACAGGGATTTTTGTGAAAGAATGAGATAATTTAAACATTTTAAATAAAAGAGAATATACCTTGGCATCGCTAGCAGCGAACAAATTCTCCTCTAGCTCGCTTACATCCATGTTCCAAAAATCACCTAAGCCACAGCTTTATACAAACCTGAAAACAATCTTGTTTTTCCCAAAAAGAAACAACATAAGCAAGAATCATGAATATCCCTATAACAAAGTTTTGGCCTTTTTTTCCAAATTTTATGGAAATTTCGATTCTTGAAAAATTACCAAGAATACTCTGAAATATTTGTTATCACCAAGAAAAAAAAATAAAAAAACAGAAAGAAAGGGAAGTAAATGTTAGGAGCATAACGGAACGGTAGAGCCTCGGCGAAAAAAGTGGGGTTTGATGAGAAAGAAAGGAAGTGTCAGCTCCACAAAACCAGCAATTTCTACGACCACTATTGAAACACGAACCTGACGCGAATTTTTTTGCCACAATAACGACAAAACCAAAAAAAAAGCTGGAAGAGGAAAATAATAATAACACACGTGTGGCATTAAAGCCGCAACAACACCAAAACAAAACCGACAAGGGGAAAAATAATTTGAACATTGCAGATATATAAACGTACCGGATCCACAAAAAGGCTTCTTCACAAACCTGTTAAAAGGCACTGTAGTATATGTAGCCTTACGTACCTTGTGTGGTTTATGCAGGAACGTGGTTAGAAACTATGACCAGACTAGATATATCTGGGAACAATACGTTAAAACAAAAGGAACTTGAAACGGTGTACTAATCCTCTGAATCATTTCCGAAGAGGACCCTCTATTTTAGTAAACTGCATACATTGATGAAAAAGAAATCACACAATACATTGAGAATTTTTATAGCTCAGCTACTAAAGTACATGTCAAAAGTCCAAAGCCTTGTGCGAATCCAATAGTAAAGGAAATGAGACATTAGAAACAATAGACATCTATGTGTCCTCGGTCATCTCTGTATCTTCAGCCACCATGATTTCCATATCCCTCATGTCTCGCTTCAATACGTTCCCAAGCCTTCCTATTGCCTCCGTCTCCTGTTGCAATACCTGTTTTACAAAGTCCCAAACAGTTTTACAATGAATTGGTTTAAAGAAAGCAAGCAAAGACTAAAGATGTCGCGTCTCATACCTCCTGCATATCAATCAGGCTCTGCTCGTCTATTTTAGTTGACCCCGGGAGATAAATGGAGCTACCAGCAGAAAATGAATTTGCTTGGGCGCGACATATTGTCTGCAGACTTTGGACTCTCCTAGAAAGCTCTGCTCCAGGACCTTTCACCTGAGAATATATTCATGTTCTTGTTCTGCATCAAACTGTGCAAACCTCAAACGTATGAATCTGATAAAAAATGATACAGACCTGTCTTGTTATTCCAGTTAGCTTCTCAGACAATTCGGCCTCTCCTTTTGTTAAGGGTAACCGGAAACCCTTCCCCTCTAAGCCCTCTACTATCCTCATCACCTTCAAGCACACAAGAGTAAATATAACTTCGACTATAATATGGACTGACATAAACGAGGTCAGATTTTCAGTGTGACGATTTCTCTCACCCTCAACATGCGTCTTTGAAGATTCTGCTCCTTCTGTCTCAACCTTTCAATAGATGGAAAGGTGTGTGCTTGCAAATGTCTCTGAAGCTGTAACAATAAAATCAAACAATTTCTTATAACATGAGCATCCAGTAAAAAAATACGAGAGAGAGACAGTGGAGAAACGACACGTCACCATTTTAACGTTGCTCTGAGTCGTTTTTATTCTTTCCCTATCTGATACGAGAACTTCATCTTGAAGCTGCAGGTGCCAAACAAAAAGAGTATCAATGAATGAATTAACTTTTTACATATCAATGGATGTCAATCTCTAAAAACAACAGTAAGTGTGCTTAATCCCCCTCATAAACAAACTTGCTCACATATAGAAAAAGAAACTAAACCCACTGAACAAAATAAAAATTAAGAAACTTGGCAGTAGACGAAATCTACCTTAAGTCGCTGAGAAAGATCTTTAAAGCCTTGCACAAGCTGAGGCCAAAGGCGCTCTCTTTCTGATGAATCCATGCCTTCAAGTTTGCTCATGGCCTCTGCCCACATTATCTACCCACCAAGAGGAATCAATAACAAAAGACTCATTATACACAAGAAAGCTACACATTTCAATGATACGGTTCAAGAAGATACTCACATCTGATACAGCTGCAGGCTTCACACGGTACTGTTGCTCAGTCACACTGAACAAAAGATGCTGCAAGCAAATGTAAACAACAATGTTAAACTTAAACAGATACAACCATAGAACTCTGAATTTTACACAGAAACTAACCTTAAACGCATACTTAGGATTCGTCGGATCTTCCTTATACGCTTCAACGATGGCCTAAATCAAAAAGCGAGTTAGTGAATTTCAGATCTAGACTTGCAAGAAACCAAAAGATTTTGATTGGGGAGAAGCTAATCGCAAACCTGAATATCACGATCGGCGAGGGAGAAAGGAATCGGAGCAACGGGAGCCATCTGAGTAGTCAATTGCGTAGTTTGGAAAGGCGTCTGCTGCTGCGCCGTGTTGAACGGCGACTGAAAACCGAAACCAGAAGACGCCGGTTGCTGAAACGGCGAGTTCTGCTGCTGCTGCTGCTGTTGTTGCTGTGGCTGCTGAGATGAGAACGGAGTGGAGAAGAGCGAGTTTCCAAATCCTCCAGAGGCGAAGGAAGATGTCGACGGCGTTCCGAACGCCGGCGTGGATGAAGGCGTGCCGAAGGCAGGCGTTGCTGAGGGCGTTCCGAAGGCGGGAGTGGATGACGGCGTACCGAAGGCCGGGGTGGAAGAAGGAGTGCCGAAGGCGGAGGTTGAGGAGGAACCGAACATCGGCGTGGACGAGGGAGTGCCGAACGCCGGCGAGGAAGACGGAGTGCCGAACATGGGGATACGAGAGAGGTTAGATCTGAGTGAAGAAGATAGAGGGAGGGAGAGAGAAGGTAAAGGTTTTAGGCAAAAGGCGCGATTATGAAAACTTAAAAACGCAGCCCAAGTGTTCGACGATATTCCCAGCCTTGGCTTCCGTCAGTCGTGAGCTTTTAGGGTTTTGTTGGATTTTGTTCATTTTTTGCCTTTTCGTCCAAAATATATCACCACCTTAGCTTACTATATTTTAAAAATTACTAATATCTAACTATTTATCATTCGATACAAATTAATGATTTTAATGTACTTTTGGAATCAATAAATCTTCAATCGTAAAAAAAACTAAAAACCATAAACTTTCAAAATATTTTGTATGGTTGATGAGATGATACTTGGCGTTAAAATTTACATTTTACCAGCTATATATGATTGGATTTGGAAAAATGCATCAGGGAAAATATATTAAATTCTAGACGTCAAAAACTGGAGGAGGAAGCTGTCTCCAATATACACTGAAGTTGGAGGATTCTTATGAACGAATGAAAAAAAGTATATGTTCTACTACTCAATATGTCGACGCTTTGAAACATATTGTCAAAAACTGATAAAAATGACTCACAATCCATGAGTATGGGTGGCACCAGTAACAAAAAAAAAGGGTGGCACAACTGTTACAAAGTTAAAAGTAGGTTTGGACGTTTTTACCCAAACCTAAATACATACCTAATCTGCGTGGGGGGGGGGGGGGGGGGGTGTCAGAAGTTGATGAGAACGATGGTCGGGTAAGAACCAGATGGTTTAATCTGCGTGGCTGTCCACTTGGACGAGTTCGCTTTATCAAGGTCACCAGTTAAGGCATTACATCCCCCCATCCGTGCAATCAGAATAACCTTATTGTTCCATTCCCCTAGTCTGAACCAGTAAGCACCTGGGGCCCAAGGCACAAACACCGAGCTCCAAGAATTCTCCTCTGGATCAAACACTCCCAGTCCCGGCTTGTTATGTTCAAAGAAATACACTTTGTTCCTAATAACAGTGTAGGAGTAGACCGACAGTGATTGTCCCGAGTCTAACTCTTCCCATGTCTCCGTTTTGGGGTCATATATCTCGATGAACCTCGATTTATCGTCTGAAAAAATCATCATCAATAATTATGTAAGGAAAAACTTAGTTTCAACAAGACTACCTCGGAACCTATATATGTCCATGTCTAGCTCTTATTCCCACCTACAACGTAGAGTTTGGAATTGAAGGAGAATGCGAAGGCACATCGAAAGTTGGGGCGGTGTGGACAATCCATGAGGCTCCACTGGTTAGTTTCCGGGTTGTATACTTCCGAGCTGAGAAGGTGTTTACCATCTGAGGAACGGCCTCGGATCACATACAAAAGGCCGTCCGCTACAGCAAATGCAAAGCTGTAACGTGGTATGTTCATGGGCGCTAGATTTCTCCAGCTGTTGAGTATCATCCCGACAAGATATAAAAGAAGAAATCAAATGAAAACCTCTTCACTTTGGTCGTAACTCTGACAAAAATGAAAACCTCTTCACTTTGTAAAGGAGGGAGAGATTCAGAGTGAAGAAGACCTGTTAAAGGCAGGATCAAACTCGTAAACATCGGCCGAAGCAGAGATACGGTTCCCATCGACCGGAAACCCTTCAACCTCCGCATATCCACCTATGATCACGATCTTTCCGCCACCGAGCACCGCGACGCCGAAACGGCTCTTGAAAGGCCCAGGGACGCGAGGGATCTGTCCCAGATTGTTTCCCGAGGCGTCGAAAACTTCCCCGTACAAATAATTTACGAACTGACGATCTCTTATGAACCGACCATCCATCATAACACACATGAACTCCTCCACCGGTCCGGTCAACTTTCGAACGTCTGCGAAATGCTTGCTCTTGATGAACATCCTCCATCCCCGGCAGACCTGAGAAATGATTCGAAAGTCATATCGCGGGATTCGCGAGAGGCAGCGCTCCGCTACGTCGTCCGTCAAGCCGGGTATTAACGACGACGGTGAAGACTCCGCCATGTTAAAATTGTCCTTGAACGAGTTTGATTAATCGCTCATTGCATCATTATGTAATGGTTAACATAAATAAATTGACTTGAGTAATCAATGACTTGATAACATTGATTGACCGAGTGTTTCCGAGTATAAAATCACCCTCTTGCTGAACTAATCATATATTCCCTCCATAATTAATGTTGGAAAGTCAAATCCTCTCCATTTTACCTGCCTCATTGAGTCGTTTCAATTCAAAATTTTATCCAAATGATCCTCAAATAAATAAATAAAATTATACCCAGCCACATTTGCCCGCGCCGAACTTTTCTTTTGTACAAAACATTTTACATGTAGATAAGATGAACAAGAGCTTCTCAAACTTCTCCTTGGGCGTATAGATAGTTCTATCTTTTTTCAGGCGCATTACAAAAGAGGAATACATCATAAATTGGGTTTTTTAAAAAATTTCTCGCTCTGCTTCAGTAACAAAGCCATACAAAACAATCGTAAAACATATATACACAAACTTAGCAGGCATACACACCACAAATATAAGAATCATTGACAAAGTTGAGGGCCAAACTCACAAAGTTAACAGCCCCAAATTACTACACACATTTTTTTTTGCAAAAGAATGAAGCCAAATGGGGAAATCAGAAGTTAATGAGAACGACGGTCGCGTTAGAACCAGATGGTTTAATGTGTGTGGCTCTCCACTTGGACGCGTCATCTTTATCAAGGTCACCAGTTAAGGCCTTACATCCCCTGAGCCGTGCAATCAGAATAACCTTATTGTTCCATTCCCCTAGTCTGAACCAGTAACCACCCGGGGACCTCGGCACACCCACCCAGCTCCAAGAATTCTCCTCTGGATCAAACACTCCCAGTCCCGGCATTTTCCTGTCAAAGAAATACACTTTGTTTCTAATAACAGTGTAGGAGTAGACCGACAGTGATTGCCCCGAGTCTAACTCTTTCCATGTCTCCGTTTTCGGGTCATATATGTCAATGAACCTCGATTCATTGCCTGAAAAAAAAATCATCATCAAATTATGTAAGAAAAAACTTAGTTTCTTCAACCTCCAGACTTATTCGAAATCTATATATGGCCATGTCTATAGCTCTTATACTCACTTACTACGAAGAGTTTGGACTTGAAGGAGAATGCGAAGCCACGCCAGACCGGGCGGTATGGACAATCCATGAGGCTCCATTGGTTAGTTTTCGGGTTGTACACTTCCGTGCTGAGAAGGCTATCACCAAATGAGGAAAAGCCTCGGATCACATACAAAAGCCCGTTCACTACAGCATATGCAAAGTTGTGACGTGGCACGTTCATATTCGCCAGTTTCCTCCAGCTGTTAATATCATTCCGACAAGATATAAAAGAAGAATTCAGATGAAAACCTCTCCACATTGGTCGAAATTCAGACAAAAGTGTAAAACAGCTTTTTTGTTTGAATTAATTAACATTCTTGCAAAAAAAAAAAAAGAAATTCAGACAAAAGATGTTATGTTTCTAAGGAAGGAGAAATTCAGGTTAAAGAAGACCTGTTAGTAGAAGGAAAAAAAGAAATTCAGACAAAACAGCTTTTTAGAGAAAGATGTTATGTTTCAAAGGAAAGAGAGATTCAGGTTGAAGAAGACCTGTTAGTAGCAGGATCGAACTCGTGAACATGGGCAGAAGCATAGATAGTGGTGCCTTTGATCGCAAACCTTTCGTCCCTCGTATACCCACCGAAGAACACGATCTTTCTGCCACGGAGCACCGCGACGCCGAAACCGCTCACGAAAGGCCCAGGGAAGGTAGGAATCCTCCCCAGACAGTTCCCGGAGACGTCGAAGACTTCCCCGAACAAGTATTTCACGAACCGGCCGTCTCTTACGAACTGGCTTTCCATCAGAACGCACGTGAACTCCTCCACCGATCCGGTCAACTTTCTAACGGCTGAGAAATGCTCGCTCCTGAGGAACGTCCTCCATCGCCGGCAGACCTGAGCAATGATCCGAAAGCCAGAGTGAGGGATTCGCGAGAGGCATAGCTCGGCTACGTCGTCGGTCAAGCCGGGGATTAACGACGACTGTGACGACTCCATTTTACTTGATCTCCACGATTTCGACTAATCGCTCATTGCATCATTTAGTTATGCCTGATTGACTTTTGAGTAATCAAATCACTTGATAACATTAGATTGACCAAGTGTTTCCGCGTTTTAAATCGTTAGTTATGGTTGATATAAATAAATTGACGAGTAATCCATCTTCATTAACTAAAACATCTTAATTAAACTGTTCAATTTTCAAAGCGAGCATATTCAGCTCTTATTCAGGTGGTTGCGTGCTATCAAAGCTTCGCATTTCTTGGGTATGCCTTTGGCCTGCAGGTTTGGTTCATTCGGATAATTCGATTTGGATAGTCCGGTTTATGGTTATTTCGGTTAAAGTTGTGCTTAACACAACCGAAAACAAATATGGTTTGGGTTCGATTAATTTGTGAAAATTCCCTGAAACTAACCAAAATTTTCAGCTTCAATTAGATTTTTGGTTTATTTTTGATAAAAAAGATTCGAATAATTCTGGTTATTTTGGTTCGTCGAGATTCTGGTTAGCTTGAGTCAAATTTTTGATTAGTTTGGTTCATAATTTGGTTAAAGTCGTTATGATTTGGTTTATTTTTTTTTCTAAAACGAACTAACCGTTGTCGAACCAAACCCATAACTGATTGTTTTCTAAATTTCCTAATTGAACCCAACTCTAAACCGGACCTAAACAGAAAACCAAAAAATTTTGGTTCGGTTCAGGTCAAATCTCCGGGGTTAGTATGCATGTAGTTCTTTCTCAATGCACGCTTACTTGGCACTTGTCTCCTAAATCCATTGATGTCTACCAAAGCAATAGAAGCTTTGGACGGAATGAAGGCATCCCTCTACACGTGAGAAACACTCCAACCAAGCTAATGAAATGTGGAGAGAATCATGCTGTTCAAGTCTTTGTAGAAGCTACGCTTTATTATCTCCAATATATACTGAACTTGAAGCATTCTCATGAATGAAATGTATGTTCTACTACTTAACATGTCATAGTGCACAAAAAAAAAAAAAAAAACTACTTAACATGTCTCTTTGAAACAGATTGTCAAAAACTGATATAGATTATTCACAATTCATGGGCATGTCACAACTTATCTGACAAAGTTAAAGGAGATAACAACACTAAAAAGAATGAAGTATTCAGGCTTTCACAACAAGATACTTTCTTGAACATACGGCAGATTTTTTTTTCAGGAACATACAAAAGATGATTAATAAACATCATAAATGGGTTTTTAAAATTTTCTCCCTCTGCTTCAGAAACAAAGCCATGCAAAACAATCTGTGAAAACATGTTTACACAAGTTTAGTAGGCATAGACACTATAAATATAGAAACCATTGACGAAGTTGAGGACCAAAGCACAAATGAAGCCAAATGGGGGAAATCAGAAGTTGATGAGAACGATGGTCGGGTTAGAACCAGATGGTTTAATGTGTGTGTCTCTCCACTTGGACGCGTTCTCTTTATCAAGGTCACGAATTAAGGTACGTCCCCCGAGCGGTGAAACCAGTATAACCTTATTGTTCCATTCCCCTACTTTACACCAGTAAGCACCCGGGCACCGAGGCACAGACACTGAGCTCCAAGAATTCTCCTCTGGATCAAACACTCCTAGTTCCGGCTTTTTATAGTCACTGTTATGGTCAGAGAAATACACTTTGTTCCTAACAACAGTGTAGGAGTACACCGAAAGTGATTGCCCCGAGTCTAACTCTTTCCATGTCTCAGTTCTGGGGTCATATATGTCAATGAACCTCGATTCATTGCCTGAAAAAAAAAGCCATCATCATTAAATTATGTAAGAAAAAACTTAGTTTCCCATGTCCATAGCTCTTTATATTCCCACCTACAACGAAGAGTTTGGACTTGAAGGAGAATGCGAATGCACGATGAAAGTCGGGGCAGTCTGGACAATCATCCATGAGGCTCCAATGGTTAGTTTCCGGGTCGTACACTTCCGAGCTTTGAAGGCATTCACCATCCGACGAAAAGCCTCGTATCACATACAAAAGGCCGCCCACTACAGCAAACGCAAACTCGCGACGTGGCA
Organism: Brassica rapa; assembly: GCF_000309985.2. Lineage (NCBI taxonomy): Eukaryota > Viridiplantae > Streptophyta > Magnoliopsida > Brassicales > Brassicaceae > Brassica > Brassica rapa. The sequence goes on along the minus strand of NC_024802.2, from coordinate 18,151,212 downwards.
CGTTCATACCCGCCAGTTTCCTCCAGCTGTTAATATCATTCCGACAAGAAAAATCAGAAACAAAACCTCTTCACTTTTGGTCGGAATTCAGACAAAAGAGAATCAGTTCGGTTTCTTCTTTTTTTTTTTTTTGAACTAATTTGATGCATTAAAATAAAAGTAACTGATATAGCGTTTAGGCTAATATTAGTTTGTTACAAGTTTGATGGAAACCATAGAGTATTACAACATTTGCAATCCAAAAGAAAGCTTAATACCACATTAAGCTAGATAATCTTGAGATTGAAGAAGACCTGTTCGTAGCAGGATCGAACTCGTAAGCATCGGCCGAAGCAGAGATACGGGTGGTCCCATCGATCGGAAATCCTTCAACCTCCGCGTATCCACCGACGAGCACGATCTTTCCGCCGCCGAGCACCGCGACGCCGAATTGGGACTTCAAAGGCCCAGGGACGCTGGGGATCTGTCCCAGATTGTTTCCGGAGGCGTCGTAAACTTCCCCGTACAAGTATTCTACCCACCTGCTGCCGTCTTCTGGGGACTTGCTTTTCATCAGAACACACATGAACTCCTCCACCGGTCCGGTCAACTTTCGAACGGCTGAGAAATGCTCGCTCCTGAGGAACGTCCTCCATCGCCGGCAGACCTGAGAAATGATTCGAAAGTCATATCGCGGGATTCGCGAGAGGCAGCGCTCCGCCACGTCGTCCGTCAAGCCGGGTATTAACCACGACGGTGACGACTCCACCATTTTAATTGTCCTTTAACGATTTTGATTAACCGCTCATTGCAACCATTGGTAATGGACTAATGGTTAACATAAATAAAAAATGACTTTGAGTAATCAATGACTTGATAAGATTGATTGACCAAGTGTTCCCGAGTTTAAAATCACCCTCTTGTTAAACTAAAACATATTCCCTCCATAGTGGTATTTTTTTTAGATTTTACTTTTGTCAACTAAACTTCTATTATCAAATCAAAAAATATACAAAGTGAACTAAACAAAGTGAACTAAATATATATATATATATATATAAACTGATACGTGTGATGTATTACAATTAAAATAAATATGTGAATTGTTGATACTTTTCTATTTGTTTCATAAAAATAAAAATATTTATGTTTTCAGCAAACATTTTTTGTTTATTTACCTATTTTACTTGTATTAATTTATATGCAGAATATTAATTTGTTTAAACTATAATATTATAAATATCTTATTTTTGCTATCATAAAATTATTTAAAGTGTTTGAGGCTTTTAAAAATGTTATCTTTGTAGAACCGAAGAAAATACTAATTAGACTAAATTCAACTTTTTTTGGTCGGCAACATACCATGAGAAACCATTTTACTTATTATTCAAGATACAGTACCCCAACACAAATCAATGAAAATACTCAAACGTGGATCTACGGAACAAAAATCAAAGGTTGATTAACTAAGGGCCTGACTGGTTTAACCGCAGCGGTTACGGTTGCGGTTGCGGGAGTTTGCGGATGCGGGTGGTTGCGGTTTCTAGCGGTTTTAAGAGATTTGTACGACTGGTTCTGCGGTTAGAAATTTGTGCGTTTGCGGGATACTTATGACTGGTTAACTACCAAATGCAGCAGCAGTTAAATAATAAATTAATAATATTTACATTTTATACAATTATAAAAATATCAAAAATAATAATATTATAATAAATATAAAATTTATATTTAGAAAGTTATAGTTTAAATTTTTTAAAAATATAGAAAATATTTTTATTTTAAAGTTTTATAATATTAATTAAAATTTAATTGATATATTTTAGCATTTTTATAATTTCAATTTAATTTTTTTATTGAATTTTTTTATTTTTGTATTTATATTGTTTTGGAAAAAAAATAATTTTTTTTATCCTCCCGCAAACGCCCGCAACCGCAAACGCTAGCTGGAACCAGCTTTTGAATTTATGAGGTTCAGAGCGATTTGGAGCGATTTGGAGCGGTTTAGAGCGGTTTGAACGATTGTTGCAAAACGCCAGCAACCGCTACCAACCGCAAAAGCTGCGTTTGCGGGTGGTAGCGGGAAAACCAGTCATACCCTAACTCTTACACACTTTCACTGGTCGAGACTAAAGGTCTCCCCATTGGACATTATGTTTAGCGGCTAGATAATGAGCACCAACTGGACCACGACTTCCGTAAGGATACAACTCTGGAATCATCTTCTTTTCCTCAATCTCTTTGAGCAACGGAGTGAAAAGCGCCCAAGCAGCGTCAAGTTCATCGCTTCTTATGAACAACCTTCGTTCTCCTTCTATTGCATCCAACAGCAGCCTCTCATATGCATCTGGTATCTCCTTTGAATACCTTCAACAGCCAAAAAAGAATTATATGAAAACTGTATATCGAATAGGCAAATAGAGCTAGTTATCATCATTTTTTCTCAACTCACCTTGCTGAATAGAGAAGATTCAAGTGACTCTGATCTAATCTCATTCCCAAACCAGGAACCTTGTTGTTGATTTTCAAATAGATTCCTTCATCTGGTTGGACACGGATGACAAGCTCATTTGTAGTCCGGTCAAGATTACTACCACCAGAGTTCCGGTTATATAGATTCCCAGGCACATGCCTAAACTGCACCCTTATCTCCGCACTGTTAACAATTTAAGCATAAATAATATTACTTATTAGAAGAAAAATAAACAAAACATTCCAAAAAAGTTTTTGGTTACCTCCGAGTGTGCAATGCTTTCCCAGCTTTCATCAGAAAAGGCACACCGTCCCATCTCGCATTATCTATAAAGAGCGCAGCAGCAGCAAATGTCGGCGTCAAGCTATCTCCCGGCACAGTTTTGTCATCGGTGTAGCTTGGATAAGTGACTCCTCCTTTGGTGGTGGTCCCCTTGTACTGTCCTATCACCACGTCTTCGAGCTGTATCGGCCTCATCGAACGCAGAACTTTCACCTTTTCGTTTCTGATATCCTCTGCGTCCAAACTAACAGGCGTCTCCATGGCGAAGAGAGCTAGTATCTGAAGGAGGTGATTCTGCATTATGTCTCTTATTATTCCGTAATGGTCAAAGTAACCTCCGCGTCCTTCAGTGCCGAAGTCCTCAGAGAATATGAACTGCACGTTCTGTATGTACTGCCTTGACCATAGCGGTTCGAATATGAGATTTGAGAATCGGAGTACTGATAAGTTCTCAACTAGCTCCTTTCCTAAGTAATGGTCTATCCTGTTAAAAAAGAAAAAATTACTCTCCATATCAGCACTGATTACAGTTTTACTATAATGTGAGAGTAAAAGGACAAGATCTCCCACCTGAATATTTGGTCTTCCTCCAGGTAGTTCTTAAGGGAGTTTGTTAAAGCAGCAGAGGTTTTGGAGTCTCGGCCAAAAGGCTTCTCGACGATGACCCTAGTCCATCCACTGAGAGATGAAGCAGATGAGCTAGCACATTTCACCGCGTCGACAAAGATGTTTGGAGGGATTGAGAGGTAAAAAAGGCGGTTCGAGAGTCTTCCACCCTGTAAATAGTTATGTTATGGATGAAGCAAACCTCTGAAATAGAAGTAAGAAGACCAAACTTTTCTAGTTTCTACTAATTTCACAGAAACAACAATACTTCCCATTTCTGTGTCCAGGTGGCATATTCTAAATTGTACAACCTGCCTAGTCTTAAAAAAAAATGAAGCAATGAAGCAATATGGTTTCGAGGGAATAAACATCAAGTACCTCGTGCTCCTTGAGCTTCTTGTTTAATGCAACAAAATGTTCCTGGGAATCATACTGACCCGTGTGGTAAAAACATCTCTTGAGAAACTCTTCCATCTTTTCACCACAGTTTGCCCTGATGACATCAGATGAACACTCAAACAGTTTAAAATCTTAATCATCTCTGACAAAGTAAAGAAGCCATAACCACACATGTCTACAGTGATTAAAATCACCTCTTATCAATTCTACAAGTCAGTGTTTTGCTGACCATGTGTCTAAGTTCACCATCTGTCATCTTACTCCTTGCATAGCCGTATATTGTAAAATGCTAAAAAAAAAAAAAATTAGTCTGAAACAAGAACCAAGTCCAAAAGTAACAGCTTATCACATTCAGTTCAATCATCAGAGAGACATGAAGAGATCTCTTACCTCAGGAAGACAGCCTTCGTAGTAAAGTGCGAAAAGAGCTGGGAATATCTTCTTCTTAGCAAGATCACCAGAGGCTCCAACCACCGTGATACTAACTGTTGACTCATGTTCGCCGCCACCAAGCTCTGCCACAACTTCTTGTGACGGAACCGATAAAAGTCCGTCTTTAAGTTTCTCAATTGGGCTTGAGTTCGTGACTACTACTGCCCCTGAAACCAATTGTATACAATCCAAAGTTTCAAGCTTTACGCTATACCAGCAACCCAAAGGCACAGAGAGGAAAACCTAAAAAGGGCAGAGAGAATCCAAGTAAAGTTACCATCTTGCAATACAACAGAGCTCTGAACGGACTTCCTCTTCGATCTAAGACATAGCTCCTGAGGAGAGGCGGAGAGGAATGAGAGTGAGCGTCGTGTGCCGCCATTGATGAGGGAAGAGTGATTCGGGAAGAAAGGAGACGAGGTGCGGGAGGAGGAAGAATAGGAAGGGCGGGAGAGAGACGATGACATCTTCGAATTGATTTAAGACAAGTTAGTAAGATGGGTTTGGTTTTGATGTTAATCTGATAATTGCGCTTAAGAAGAGTGTTTAAGGACAAATTGTTCGAAATGTTTGAGCCTTTTGACGGATGCCAAAGGTTAGGCCTTTGCCAAGTTGGTGCTTTTGTTGGTATGGTTCAGCGAAAGGCTATTCCCTCTGTTTAACCAAAAGTGTTTTTGATTATTCGGTTCAACGAAATTACAAGTGGACTCTTAACCTAATCATCTCATGTGATTAGCTGATGCTATATAATTTTTCTTTGACAATATTCCCCTCTGTTTCAGAATATACTGTTATGCTTCGTGTTTTCAACTTTCTATGTAATTTTGTTTTTCTTTTCTTAGAAAGTATGCAACATTGTACAGCTTATAGCTTATTTTATAATTGGTTAAACTAATTTAAATTTATATTTCTAGTACTACTTTTGAAAAATATCATTGGTAAAAATATACTTCTTAATATTTGCATTTTTTCTAAAATATCTTATATTTTGAAACAAATATAATAATTATCCGCTGAGAGAGAGCTTTGTGAAAATGACTTGATGGATGCAACAGAAAGGATATAGTTATTGTGTTCATTGAGTATATGGTAACTAGTTTTTTCTTTTTGAACAAATAGTATATGGTAACTAGTTATTAAGGGTTTTTTTTTGGTTCAAACTAGTTATTAAGGTTTATACCACCTGAGTTCAATGTAAACGATGAAAATATAAATAACGGCATAGGCCAAAACTTTGTGCAAAAGGACCCGATGACCGAAACAACTTGATCTTCAAAGCTTTCGCTATCATTTCAGGCATCTCGGAGTCCAAAAGAATTCAAACTAACTCTAATATCTCTAGGTCTGTGGTATATGTTAAAAGGCTTAAGATAACTGATTTAATTATCTATTTCATCAAAATACGTTTATTTTTTCTGGCATACACATCCATTTAGAATTCTAGAGTTAAGCATGTTTGAGCTAAAACAGTAAAAAATTATATGACTAAACGAAAAGTGATACGTAATATCGTACAAATGAAGTCAAAACACGGAAAAAGTCATGTGGTAATTACAAGAATCAGTAAACAAGACTTTCGAGCCTTCCAAAAAATTAACGCACCGCCCGTCAAACGTGATGGAGCTCGCGGACCGATTGAACGGACATAGATTGCTCATTGAGCGGTCGGAACGTTATACTAACATTAATAAATGTTATCACCGCCAAAGTTGTAACACCCTAATATTTCTAGCAGAATTGTCATGTTATATCAAGTTCCCTCACCAAGTAATCCTTATCAACATCACCTCACACCAACTGAGCATCTAGATACAATTTGGATAGTCCGATCCATAAGCCAATAATATTCTAGCATTCGTAAAAAACAGTAAAATCATAAATTATATATCTAAGCTATTTATGGTATTTGTTTTTAAGTGTGAATAGTAACGGAAAAAACTACACCGCAGTTAATAATACCAAAAATATATACGTTTTTTTTTCTATTTGGACCGTCCGCAATTATTCCGGTTGTCGACATTCGGACTTTCAGGAAATTTGGTTCATTGACTCTCTCTTTTGAACATTAACTTCTAATTCCATATTTTTTACCATAAAAAGTTTTATGAAATTTAGAGAAAACCACACAAAAATTGTGGGTATTTTATTGGAGTTTACTGAAACTGAAAAAAATAAAATAAAGGAATTTAGCGAAAGAGAATATATTTTTTTGAGATTTGCCGTCAGAAAAAAGGGAAAAATTACTATTGTTCTTAATAAAATAATGGAATAATAAGAGTAGAGAATAAATAAACATGAAAAAGAACACCACGTTACTCTGTGTTCCTTCCTTTTCTGCTTAACCTATTAAAAAAACTATATATAATATAATTAAACGCACCAAAAGAAACTCTTCTCTCTGTAAAGCTTGACATCGTTCATTCATCAGCCATGAAAATAAAGAAGAAAGGTCAAGTCCACCCATCTCCTCCTCTTCCTTCATTTCCTTCTTCTTCATCCAAAGTAGACAACTGTCTCTCTGTCCTGAAGCTTCTCCCTGCTGTGATTCTCCTTCTCCTCTCCTCTCTCTCTCCCGAAGACAAGCAAGTCCTTGCTTACTTAATCACCCGTTCACTCAAAACCACCACCACCACCACCCCCGCCGTATCCTCCGGGAGAAGAAGAAGCTCTTCTGGTTCGAAGAACAAGAAAGCTAGGACTCATCGTAAAGCTCCGGTTTTCGACTGTGAATGTTTCGAATGCTACACGAGCTACTGGTTCAGGTGGGACTCCTCGCCTAACCGTGAGCTCATCCACCAGATCATCGAAGCCTACGAAGACCATCTAGCCAAGAGCGAGAAGTCAAGCGGCAGAGGAGGAAAAAAGAAGGAGAAATCACGTAGTCGCCGGGTCGTGGAGCGACCCGAAGAACCGGTGGAGCCTGTAGATGAAGTTAAGCCTGAGGAGTCACCGGAAATGTTGAGGTTTCCGGTGACTGCGGGGACTAGGCACAGGGGCTTGGCGAGGAAGGTGTTACCGGACGTGCTGGGTTTATTCAATTGGCGTTTTTGGAGGCTTTGGAATCCGAATGCGTGAGGCATCTCGCTTCAAAAATAAAAAGCTCCTTTCGAAATTTCTAAACAAATGCTTTGTTCTTGGAATCCATTAAACAAAGCTAAATGCTTATAATAATATGAAATATTGATACAAGTCTTTACCTAGTTGTGTTGAAACTGTATAATGATTCTCTTCATGGTTTGCAGATTCTTTCTCCCAGTAGGTTTGTGTGGTAACACCCTCACTCTCTAGTTTTAGAGTTACAACAACATTTTTAGAAAAATCATATCTATATGTTTGCTTAGTAACAAAGTTAATGTAATAGGTACATAGTTTCAGAAGGTGGGCCACAGCAAATCTATCTTTTGTTTGATTTAAGCAGATGTTAAAGAAAGAAAGAAAGAGAGATTCTCATATAGATCTTTCTAGCAACTAAGCTAGGTATCGAGCATAAAGTATTCAACTCATCTACTAGTACTTGACAATTTCTGGGTTGTTGATCATTATATCGTATCTATAGTTTGTTTCTTTTCTTTCTTTTTTTCATATCCCATTTTGAGATTATTAGATTTAATTGTTGGAAGCCCCTTTTTCAATCATGTTAGATTTGATATTGCAGAGCTTTTTCATTTTGGTCCAGATGACGCATATATGGAATTTGACTGACACATAACTTATCATTACTAGGACAAGTACAACTCTATAGCAGGCACAAAAGCGCCTATATATTGTAATGTGGTATCTGTTTCCAAATTACATTTCGTCCTGCTCTGATCTATGTATCCAAAAGAAACACACGTATGCCTGAAACAGACGCCTTTCTTGAGCCCAGCCTCATGACTCATTAGCATAGAAAAGGCTACTATGATTTTTTTTTTTCCAATTAAAACAAATATAAAAACTAAACTCGTGGGCATCTTTTCAGAGCATATTCTAAGGCCTTTTCATCACAATTTTGAATTTATTTCGGCCCACAAAAAATATTAAAAAAATAGAGAAAATATTGTTTCTCAAGTCACTTGAGGAACACAACACAACACTGTCGCCTCCAATTTTATTTTGTCTCTCTTCTCTCTTTCTCTCTCCGCCTCCCTCCCTCTGTAGTCGTCGCAAGAGCGTATCTTTCTCGCCGATTCCACCTCTCCGAAGCTCTCTTCTCTACCAATTCTCTCTTCGATCTTCTGATGCGTCTTCCTCTGCCACCTTAATCCTTTGCCGTAACAAGCTCGCAAGGCAGAGTCTTTCGTCTCTGGGCATCAATCGTATATGGCTCTTCCGCTCGGGAAGCTCACCATCCTCATCGGTGCAGGTCCGTTCATGAATCGGGTTTTCTATTCTATTACTGAACAATTGCTTCTCGGAGTTTTAATTGGGACATCGCAATTGGAGGATTAGAAATTAGGGCTTTTGATAAACCCTTTGATTCCTGTAGAATTATCACTTTTAAATCAATCAATGAATCATCTTTGGGCACAAAGTTTGAAGCTTTTGATCTTTTAGTGTGTGTTCACTGAGCTTAATGCTTGTCTAACTCGCGTCTTTACTACTATAGGTCTTGTTGGGTCAGTGCTTGCAAAAGAAGGGAGCTTACCTGATGTATCCCATTTCGTCTCTGGTGCTTTTAAGGTTACCTAAGCTTCTGTTATTTTCTCACCCATCCTCTGACATGAAAAAGTTTTATCCTTTTTCAATATTCAACGAAGTTTTTGGTGCCAAAAGTGTATGGTACTGTTTGGAATAATGAGGGTAATGGTTTGTTTTCTCTTAATAGATTGTACTTAGGCAGCTGAAACAAGATGAACCTGCCAAGTCAGGCAGTAGGCCTCGCAATGATACACTTACAGCACAGGTTAGTTTGAAATGAATCTAAGTTAGTGGCGAGTATTAGAAAGACTTGTGGAGGGGGAGTTAGATTTACTTGTATGATCTCTAATTTTCTTGCAGGTTAACAGTCTTCGGCATGAACTGCAGTTGCTGGCTTCAAACAGACCGATTACTATAATTTCGACAGGAGGATCAGGTCCTTTATAATTTCTCTGTTGAAGCTTTGAGTTCCTCTCTGCTCTGAAATTTTCTGCATTAAAAATCTGTTTAAAATGAGCAATTTGGTTCGGTTATTATATTGATATGAAACAGGACAGTAGAATCTTTCTCAATCTTTTATTTTGTCTGTCCATAGCTTATGAGATCCATTTTCAGGCTTTTTTTTTCTTCTCTTGCTACTTTTTGGCATCAAAGAAGGCAGACTTATGTCTGATCAGTGTCATTTCATTAATGTGGAATCATTTTTTGCTTACTGTTAATTTTAGCTTAAAATCAAATAGTTGACAGTTTCCTTTAATTTCCAGGTGGTAAGAAGTATGGTTGGATCATTATCATTGGGGTGATAGGCTACGGATATGTATGGTGGAAGGTAAACAATACTTCACACATAATTGATCTACCTGAGATAGTTACTTGCTCATTTGAATTGCTGTTTGCTACTCAAAAGTTTTGTATTTTTGGAAAACAACTCATTTGGTTCTCCTTGCCTATTACTTTGACCTGGCCTCATTTGTTTGTAGTTTATTTTTCTATGACTGGCGCACTGATTTATTCTGCAACATTCTCAGGGCTGGAAACTTCCTGATTTTATGTTTGCGACAAGGCGCAGCTTATCAGATGCGTGTAATAACGTTGGCAGCCAGATCGATGGGTTTTATGAATCCCTCTCGGTAAGTTCTTACTTCCCATATTTTCTTGACATGACCATTGAACTATATTTTGATCAGTTATGATGCTTCCTTTTGTGAGCTAATCTATCCAACAGATTTAGTACATTTTGTGATTTTGATTGAGTTGCAGAGCATTAATATTTTGTCTCATTTGGTTCTGTTTACATGTGATGGCAGGGTACAAAGCGGGAGTTAGGTTCAGAAATTGACAGGATGGATCGTAGTTTGGATGAAAGTACAATTATTATTAAAGAAACAGGAAGAGAGGTATGTTAGATTGAATGTACTCACTGCGTTGGCAAAGCTTTCAGATGATTTCCTGACGATGTATCAAAACTGTTAGGTGAATGAACTACGTGATGGTACAGCAAATATGAAGGATGACGTTAGGTCTGTTTTCGAGGCTGTTGAAACTTTGGTGAGAATAATTTTAGTAATTGCATATATGTTAACCAATTCGTTCCTCCTAAAACAAAGAGATGATTTTAAGATCTTAATAATTTCAGGCAAGCAAAGTCTATCGCATTGAGGGAAATCAGGTAACATTTTGTCACAGTTGTAGTTGGAGAATTGTTTGTTTGTTCATCAGGCGTTGTGTTGATTGAATTTGAATTTTCTTTGCTGTCCATGAAGGATCTGACGCTTAAAGGAGTTGGAGCTCTGCATGCTCAGTGCCGGGAGCACAAAAGACTTCAAGAGTCCAATAAAGCATGAACCTTCTTCAGTATGCACTTCATTTTATCTGAATTTTCTCTTTATTTACACAGACTTGTTTTTTTTTTTGGTTAGGCTTTGCCATCGACTTCCTCTGTGCCAGCCCTTGAGCCAGCTCCTGTGACACCATCACTAAGGGTAAACGAGAAAACATTCATCAAGTTATTGAGAGTTGTTCTGTTCTATATTGCTTACTTCTCCCCTGGTGTTTGAATGTTAGCAGTCTCTGTCTTTGCCTCCTGCTTCTCCTCGTGAATCCCAGTTGCCGTCAACCCCTAATGGAGCTCAACAGGTATGTTGTATCGCAAACCATTGTCTGTCCATTAGAAACTGAATTTCATTGTACAGAGTGCTGATTTTTTTTTTTTTTTTCGTGGACAGTCAAATGGTCCACTTCAGCACACTCAGTCTATGTCTGGTTTGAAGGATATAAACGAAAGCTCTAATGGAACATCTTCTGGAGAAGCCATTGGAAACACGAGTTCAGGCCTGTTTAGTATGTTCTCAATGCCAAGAATAGGGAGGACTCGTAGTGCGGTGAACGCAGTGCCTGCAAACTTGACTGGAGCCCAATAGTGTGTGGCTTGTCAATACTGAAGAGAGTTTGATCATTCAGATATAAAGAAATCAATAAACCAGGATTAAGTGCTGGTAGAGAATATACATTTTGCTGTGTTTATGCTCGATCCCTTGCTTAGTGGACAGAAGGTGCATAAATTTTGTAGGGGATGCAGCTTATATTTAATTGGAATATATTGTCACAATTAATCAGTTTGGTTGCTGCTCTGCCCTTTTGTAATCAGTCTATATTAGCGGTCGACAGTGGTTTTGTCTGGCCCTCTCATCCTTTTTTCCTTTTTGTATTGAAACAAAAGGCTGGTCCATTTGTCAAATACTTTTATTATACCTACCAAAGTTTAACTGATGATCCCAGCACTGCAATTTCTAATGACACTTGTATGTTTTCTTTGATTAACTCAGTGTCAGATAAATGATCATCCTCGGCAACAAGCAAAGTAACTAGGAAGATATGAGATCATTATTTTGTGTAAATGCTGAGCAACTAAGCAAAGGGGTACCACTTTTGTTTAAATTTGTTTCTAGCAGGAGATGCTTTAACCACCAAAAAATTCTCGATCTGAACCAAAATGTCATAACTGAACAACAAATTAAATCCGAACCAAATTATAATATAATAATATAAGCCGTTATTTAAATTATGATTTAAATCATTTTTGGCTGTAAAAAATATAGGATGTAATTGTATAGACTTTTTATAATAAAATTAATAGAGTAAAAGTGTTTTATTCTCATTTTTTTTTTCTACCAATCAGGTGAAAACAAGAAAAAAGTAGTCATTCCATTTTACTCCAATTTTTTTTTTGTTTTCTTATGGTTTGGAAGCAAAACTGTTCACCCTCTTATTTGAATGTGTTCGTTTTACTACTCTAGTTTCCACTTTTTATTTTCCTCTCTTTTAGTCAATTGATTTTTCACCTAATTATTCTGAACTGTTTCCAATCACACTCATAGTGATCCCAATTACGCAGTTTTGTGCCCCAAGTGTGTTCGCCCGTTTTTTATATGTTCTCATTGAGTTACTATTATTTAGATTTTGATATCGTTTTCTATTTTCTATTTGTTTTGGCTCGTTAATCGTGATCTTTCTATGTCTTGGAACTAGATAGATTGATACTAGAGTAATCAAAACTCCGTTTACATAGTTGACTATACTTGTATAAAAACACACACATTTACATTTTATGTACAAGTATAGTCAATTATGTAAACTAAGAGTAATTAAAATAGAGTTTTGATTATATACTCTAATGAAGTAATGATTGAGTGTGCTGAAGTGAACCATGTGACTGATCCAAATGAAAGCCAATACTTAATACAATAAAACGTAAAAAAGTGTATTAACTTGAGAGTTAAAAAAGATGATTTGTATTCTTTTAGAAACAAAAGATGTTTTGTAGTATAATAACAATTAGATTCATCATTATTTAAATAGAAATATTAAAATTATTTTAAAATCAAATATTATTAAATTTTCTATTTGATAAACTATTTTAAACTATTGAAAATATTTTAAATTGTGAATTCTAGAATTATTCTAATTTGTTTTTGTCAGCATCTAGAATTATTCTAATAATTTTAAAATTCTAATAATTTTAGAATATTTTAGAATTGTTCTAATAAAGTTTAAAGTTTAGAATTTATGGCTTGTGATTGATGGTTTTGGGTTTAGAAATTAGGATTTAGCGATTAGAGTTTAGGATTTAGAGTTTACGGTTTAAATTTTGAATTTATGATTTAGAGTTTAGAATTTAGGATTTAGGATTTGGGGTTTAAAGTTTAAGGTTTAGATTTTTAGAGTTTTGGATTTTGCAGATGGCAAACAGTGTTATTTTTTCAGCCATTTATTTTTTAATTTTATTATTTTTTAAACTAGTTCTATATGGCAATTTGGTTGATTATAAAAAGTGAGGTGAATTTAACCATTCACCCTAGGAGGTGAAACTAAGCATCACATCTCAGTGATATATATATATATATATATATATATATATATATATCTAACATCCAATGCCTACAAATAGACCATGTATGATGTAGCTCCGAAAATAATTAAATAAATATAACAAAGTGTGGAGATGTTCAAACCAAGCATATTTGGTGTCCAGTTTCTATTAAAATACGAGATGTCTTTGGAATACATGTAAAAATACCTGAGTTTGTCAACATGCGGTAACCAACTTACCGCAGGATAGTTACGGATCGGATTCAATCGTTTCGTGGACACTTATTATAACCCAATTCTATATATGTTTATGTTGCCATCCAAAAAAAAAAGTTACCATCCATCATCATGGAGTGAAATTGTCACATAGCGACGTACTGGATAGTCATTTGTCACGGAATGACGATAATGATTGGTTTTATGTCTGTCGACGTCGCTAAATCGTAAATCCTTTTTTTTTTGTGGCTACGGACTTTTCATAGTCACTTCCATGACAAAACCGTTAGCCACATCCGTAGCTATATACAGCATTGAACACGTTGGAAGTAGATGATTGAGCACAAGACTGAGAACTCGAAAGCCTCTAAGCTGTAGCCATTGACTTATAGTAATCAACATCAAAGGTATGACATCTAAATTATTAGTTAATAGACTTTAATATATTACTTCGTTTAAATATTGTTTGATCAGCTTTAGCCAAAGACCAGTTCTAATAAGTACTAATAATTGGGAAAATATTTAGTATGTTTATTTTTCTTGGGAAATATTTAGTATGTTTTTTTCTGTCAGCCGAAATACTCACATGTCTTGCATTCATACGTGACTTCATATCCTCCTCGTATAATACAAAGACAAGCTTGTAGAGTTTCTTAGGTTTCACAAGGATCGATGAATTATATCTTCGATGTCTTTAATCACTACATTAATGCCAACATGTTTAATGGGATTTTTTAATCTGAAACTTAATAGTGGATGCAAGAAACAAAGCAATATAAAAAAGAGAAATCAATATTCATTCGTTAATATAACTTTGTTAGTGATAATGTGATATGAGATTGTGAATAACATGTACATTAGTGTGAACCATTTTTCTTGGAAGCTGAAACCTTTTATTTGATGCATGATGACTATGAGTCGAGGACTACAGTAACTTACTATATATCGCAGCCTGTTGGTGAAAAAAGAAAAATAAAGAGAGGCTGGTCCCCAAAGCTTAAAACCCCACTCAATAAACCCGAGACGTGACTTATTCGAAGATAGCCCCCATCTTTCTATTTTTGGCAATGAGGTCCCCTTCCCATTACGTCTTGACATGGACCCTGTCTATCTATATTTAGCAGCTTAATCCGACGGTTCTCATATCTCAGTCAATCCTCCACGACATCGTCTGATAACCGTCCGATTCAATCTCACAGCCAATGGACCACATCACCAGTACTCCGCAACATAGCTGTCCTGTAGGAAGGATTTCACGTGGCATTTATTTGTAGTGCAACTTGAAAGTTGATGTGTGGTGGTCTCCACCACCGTTCATCACCGTTTCTTTAGCATCAAGATTCTATCTTTCCTATGTGTAATATATCATGTTTGATTTTGAGAACTCATCGTAACCGTCGGATCTCATCGATGGATTTTTATTCTTGGTAGGTCCTGTGTGTGCTTCAGGGCATAAGATCCCACAGAGAAAAAGAGTAGTGCTTCCTTCTTTCTTTCTTTCATATAAGCCCTTTTTATTTATATTCGACGATATCCACTTACGAAGTATTTATATATCTTACAATATCTCACGTCTTATCATTAAAATATAGTATATGCCTTACAGAATTTTTGTTTTCCTTAGGATAAAAATGCCTTACGGAGACTTCAAGAATGTCTTTGGTTTCTTGAAATGTTTAAAACTAAAAATAGTGTCCTTGTTTTGGTCTTAGACCATGTAGATCGACCACATATATGATACATGAGGATTATTTGAAGTTTCTCGGCATTAAAAAAAGGTCGAAGAAGATATAGTACAACAAGAGAAGGAAAAAAACAGAAGATCATTGGTATCAATGACACATCAATAATAAATAGTTGAATGTACTTTAGTTTCTCTTGTAGTTTAATGCACAACATCTTTATCAATTGTCGTCATCTTACATTGAAAAATATGACCACAGCTGATAAGAAGAGAATACGTACTTGACTACTTTTCTCATCATACCCTCTTCTAACTAATTTTGATTGTATATAAACCAGTAATTTAATTTTTTAGTTATTTCTTACATTAATAAAAGAAAGTAAAATGTCTTAATTAGGGATATAAAAATATTAGAACGCATACAAATTTGCTAGAAATGCTTAGACGATCAAGCTAGAGAATCAACTTTCAAATCAGAGAAAATAAGCTTATTTAACCAGACAGAATAATAATGCTATGTTTAGTTTTTCTAATTGAATCATCACTTTGTGTCCATCACCTACTTACCGGTCAAAATAGAGCACTAAGAGTTTTGGTCGGACATGATCTCTAACATCGGACGAACCCTAAGATAACCAAATTAAACTATAACCTATATTCAAAACTCTGTTTATTCTATCCATTTATGTTTTCTATCAACTTTGTATGTATTTGTGTCTCAGATTCGCATACCAAAATAAAGTTATCAACATGGGAGTGTTTCATAAACTAATAAACAGACATTTATATTTTATTATGAGATCAGTAACAAAAATATCTAGTTAGACCAAAAAAACAAAAATATCTAGCGCATTGTAAAAAGAAACGAATCTAGCAGTAAGAATTTAGATATCAGCACAACATAAACGAATCACAAATAAGAGTGTGATTTACTTTACATTTTTACACCAAGCACAAGGGTAGTTCTGTAAGTTAAAAGACCGTACAGGGTTTCACCTAGTTAAGGTTAGGTCACATGATTCCCTGAAATCGATTACAAGAGTTAAAAAATAAATATAAAATCAGGTGGGTTTAGCAGACCCTACCATCCAGACTGCGACACGTGTCAAAACTCATTCATTGCCCTACCCTTCTCAGTTTAGGGTTGCCATCATTCATCATCCCACATACTCTTATCATCGATTCTCCACCGTTGAATGAACTAATCTTTCATTTTCCAATATCTCTGTCTCTATCACCATATTAAACTAAAGCTTTAATTTAATGGTTTTAAATGTTAGGGTTTAATGTTGGAATTCCAATTAATCCTCCATAATCAAAGTAAAAGAAGGAACTAACTTTCTTTAACAGGGTCACATCCACATTTGTTTAAACGAAAGATTGAAACTGAAACCACTTCTAGTGTTTGGTGAGAATAATGGGAAGATCTTAATTTCTCTTCTCTTACCGATTTTGTATAAACAAAAAAAAGACCCAATTTTTCTAGGTTTGAAAATATCTAAGCATCGATGGAGTAGTTAACATTTTATGTTTGCAACATTTGCATAAATCCTATGTGGTGGTTTGTAACAACTGTAAATAGCACACGTACAATAATTGAAGGGTATATAAAAAGAGAATAATGAAGCTGACAAGTTAATGTACTTTAGAGAAGTGATGTGAGATACATGTGTATATATATATTTGTACAAATGAATGTATGTTCACACTAGAAAACAGAAAGAAAAGAAAAAAAATTAGAGAGAGGGGCTTATTCGTATATATATATATATAGAAGAAGGGAGAGAGAGAAGAGTAAGAGAGAAAGAAAAAAATGGGAAGAGGGAGAGTAGAGCTGAAGAGGATAGAGAACACGATCAATAGGCAAGTGACGTTTGCAAAGAGAAGGGGTGGTGTTTTGAAGAAAGCATACGAGCTTTCCGTTCTATGTGATGCAGAGGTTGCTCTCATCATCTTCTCTAATAGAGGAAAACTGTTCGAGTTTTGCAGTAATTCCAGGTATTCATTTATATCCATTTTTGTCTATTTTTTTGATAAGTAAAAGAAATGTGTTGTATGGGTCTTTCTTATGTGTTGTTTGTGTCGTACGTTTTTTCTTTCATCCTTTAAAAGAAAGCAAAGAGGAAACTAAAATGATTTATAACCTTTATATATGTTTTTGAGTTTCCGATGATTTCCATTTCTGTTTTGATTTCTCTCATTTGTTTTTCTTTCAATATATTTTTGTTTTCTTTTCAAAGTTTTGTTGCAGTGTCGTCCTAATTAAACTTTTAGCTTTTTTTTTGTGTTCCCTTAGTATTTCTGCTTAATTAAGATGACGATGACGTAGGAATTATGAGAAGCCATCTGATCTAACATAATATTATTAATAAGGGGTCTCTCATGAATAACCAATTTACATATAAAAGAGTTTTCTATACCATTTTACCCAATCCGATCAAATCAGTCAGCACTTTGCTGTTAAATTCAGAAGCTCTTGGGAGTGATTCAACTAACTAGAGCTTATTGGCTACCCACTTTTGTCACCCGCCCTATTTTTGTTTGATTATGATGCTAATGTCAATTTCATCTTATTATATCCATTGGATCTCTGAAAAGACTCCCAGATTATTCTGTAAACCATAGCTATAAAACGTTTTAACAAGATTTACCTTTGTTGATTTGAAACTTATTTTTTCATATTAATTACTGAGGTAAAATTTTGATACATGACTACTTAGTACGGACCATTTTTTGTTGTGAAGCAGCATGCTTAAGACACTGGAGAGGTACCAAAAGTGCAACTATGGACCTCCAGAGCCCAATGTGCCTTCAAGAGAGGCCTTAGCAGTTGTACCCCCTCCTTCTCTTTCTTATTCTTTTACCCTTGATTTTTATTTTTTCCTAATATGCTTTTATTAATTCAAATCCAATAATGTTTTTTGGCAAAGCAGGAACTTAGTAGCCAGCAGGAGTATCTCAAGCTTAAGCAGCGTTACGACGCTTTACAGAGAACCCAAAGGTTAAACTAATTGACTAATAATGAAGCTAGCTAGTACTGCTAGCCAGAGAGAGTTTTTTTTTAATTACACTTAGAATTTAATCATGATGGTATTTTTGTTTGTCTTGAAATATTACAGGAATCTATTGGGAGAAGATCTTGGACCACTTAGTACGAAGGAGCTTGAGTCACTTGAGAGACAGCTTGATTCTTCTTTGAAGCAGATCAGAGGTCTCCGGGTACTATACTTCTTCTATTTCTTTCATCATATATGCTACACTATGATGTCCATATAAAGTAATACGCTTTATCAAACTTGCAGACACAGTTCATGCTTGACCAGCTCAATGATCTCCAGAGCAAGGTAACGACAAATTTGAATGATGAAGCAAATGACATACATATATGTATACACTAATAATACTCACTCTCCTATGAATACTAATTTGGAACAGGAGCGCATGCTTTCTGATACAAACAAAACTCTACGGCTAAGGGTAACTTCTTACGTTATCATCGTTCACAATATATATTAACGAATTAATTTGGTTATTATTTTTAAGTATGGATCCACTAATTAACAAGTGTACTACGTGGCAGTTAGCTGATGGGTATCAGATGCCATTCCAACTCAACCCGAACCAAGAAGAGGTACATGTTGACTACGGGCATCATCAACCGCAACAACAAGCTTTCTTCCAGCCTTTGGAATACGAGCCCATTTTTCAAATGGGGTAACTTAATACTTTATATATAATTACTAACCAATTTTGAGATATTACATTTTTGATATCTTAATTGGATGTTTTTTCTTGGTAACGCTGGAACAGGTATCATCAGGGGCAACAGCAAGATCATGGAATGGGAGCAGGGCCAAGTGCGAATAATTACATGTTGGGTTGGTTACCTTAACCAACTCTATTTGAAACTTTCTTCATATTTGTTTTTTTGACATTTTAAAATCGAAACTTTCTCCTAGCTTTCCTCTTAGGCTACATGATGATTACCTCTCTCTACATTACTGTCTTGTGTGCATGTGTGTGTAATGTTTTATTATGATATTTTCAACAAAATTATACTCCGCATATAATTTAGCCAGGCATTCCTCGTACACTGTGACACTAAGATCTTGAGGACAATATATATATATATATATATCTATATACATGCCCCTGTGTAATTCAAGTTTGTAAGTACAGTATATGCTTCCAGTTTCAAAATCGTTTTTTAGCTCCAATTCATGGCTTTGAATAAATTATAAGTTAAGGCGGTGTTAGTGGGACTTAGATTTCTATAGAGTTTTGTTGATTTTAAAAGTTGAGAGATTTGTTAAATTTGGAAAGAGATGTAGAGAATTTTGTATATTGTGAAAATCTATGAAAATAAAGTAATGTAATGATTCTAAGAATTCAACTCCCAATAACATTTACTTTAATAGATTTGTAGAATCATTAAAATCTAAACTTTTTGAATAACAAATGATTTTGTATGTAGTTATAGAATCATCAAACCAATAACAATAGATTTCAATGAGAATCTATAAACCAATAACACTAGACTTAGAAATTCTAAGATTCATTATAAATCTCATCCCCACTGACACCCCCTGACACCCCCTAAGTATAGTGGATTCCAGAGCCTCATGTAGTTATGCATACCACCAACATGTGTCTCTAGGCCCCCCTCTAATATTATTTTGGGCTATCTAAATACTTCAAAGGGCCTATCAAAAGCCCAAATTCCACGAATTTGTCAACATTTTCACTGAACGACCTAAGGTAAACTAAAATCAGATACAAAAGAAAATCATTAGAAAAAAAACTTCTCAGAGAATTAACCAGCACATGTGCGAGGGACATGCAACAATTCCATTGCTAGTTTATTGGTGAATAAATATTTTTTTGTCTAGGTTAGGTCCTTACAATATTATTAGTCACTTAAACTCCAATATTATTGTTTCACAAATTATTATTTATTGTTATTATTATGATTATGATGGTTGAACGCAAAGAGCCCGATTGAATAGACAAGTCTATAAAGTGCAGACATTTTTCAAAAAGAAAAGTAACACACTCTCTTATTTTGTTCAAAACAAAATAACCAAAAGAAAAATACAAAAGAAAGTATGATTGGAACAAATTTATTACAGGGAGAGAGAAAAGATTAGATAAGAATGTCGTAGAAGATAAGCACTCTACGCGTCATCAAAGGGACCCACACTCCCCCCCCCCCCAAATTGGTCTGAATCCAGCATGTCCATACTCGCCTCACCCTCGCGTGTTCACACGCGTGTCTTGTTTCTTTATGGTTGCTTTTTCTCGTTATCTAGACACACACGATTCTTCTGTTCATAGAGAAAGATTTGTATAAAAAGTCAGTTTCATTTTGCTCGTCTGTGTTTCGGTTCTGTCTGAACGGTCATCATCATCGTCGTCGTCATCGTCTTCATTACTCCTGCCATTAAACCTTTCTTGAGAATATTATTTGTGAACGATGAGAAGCCAACGAGATCAAGACTCCAGGGCTTTCTACGACCTCTCGGCTCTTGTCCTGAGCCTCCTCCGCTCTCCGCCGATGCCGATTTCAATCCCCGATCACTTCCCTGATTCGCCGATGATGAGGAGTCGGTCGCCTTCGATGGCTCATATATCTCCCTCGGGGTTCGCGTCGCTGCTGCTCGGTATCTCCGTGGCTCTGATGCTGTGTGGATCCGTGACTTTCTTCATCGGCTTCCTCTTGTTGCCTTGGGTTCTGGCTCTCATCGTGGTTCTTTATGTTGCTGGGATCGTCTCCGCCATTTCCATGGCTGGGAGGTCGATCCTCTCTTACGTCTTGACGCCGCCACCTTCTTTTTCATCGAGGAAGGACATTTCTGGTAATTTTATTGAATCTTTTAGGCTTTATATTTGTTAAATTTTTCGTGAGGTTTAGTAGTTTGATGAAGATCTTGTTAGAGATGGGTGTTTGAGATTAATTACGGATTAATCAAACTAATCAAACGTAACGTGACGGCAACAAATGCGAAATCAGATTAGTCTTTTGTTTTGTGCACCACAAATTCAGATTAGTCTATATTCATTTTTCACATTTACTTTTTCATTATTTTGTGGATGACTTCTGAAATTAATTAAAAGCTGTTGTTTTTTTTGGGTTTGAAGCTAATTCAATTGTTGTTTCTATATTCCCAGAATGGAAGCTGTTGTGAAGCGACGAAAACCTCAATTATCATCCGGAAAAGCGGGACAAAGAAGATGGATTGAGTATATAACAACGCAATCCAGATTAGAGATTTTCTATATATGTTCTTTTATCTGTATTTTGGGGGAAATTTATGTGGATATTTGGGAGTTTTTATGTTTTTTTTTTTACTTTTTCAAAAAAAAAAAAAAGATTTTTATATTTTACTGTTAGAGAAATGGAGAAAGCGTTCTGAGTTTGTGCTTTTTCCGTGGATGGTTTTATTATTATTATGTAACATAAATTTATTTAGGAAAAAGATCTTTTAAAAAGATTATAGGATTTCGACTACAATCTGTCTCGATTTGTTTGCATCTTGGAGTAGCAGCCAACTATTGGTTAATAGCTTTTTGATAAAAAGGTGTCAGGTGCAGATCATGGGCAACCTCGAATTGTCAAGTATGGGATGAAGCTTAGCACGCAGAAATTTAACTGAAATGATTTTGTGGTTCAAAATTGTATTATAGCTTCTCTTGAGAGACAAAAGAAGAAAAAATGGTGGAAGAGGTACCGTGACTTATTCAAGAAGCGGTCGGTCAATAGATGTTACGTGTCTAGTCATGACTTAGTTACGTCCATTACCAACAAAGACTTGAGCTAATTAAAAGAATAAAGTAATAATACAAGTGTAAGCAATAAACATCTTTCAAGCGGCGGAGAGAAGTTGGAGAAAAGAGGTCGTGTGTGGAATGTAGTCAAGTGAAGATGTGGAGGTTCTGAGCAGAGCCAATGATAAACTTCTTGATGAGAAGAGGAATAGAGAAGCTGCTGCTTGTGTTGCTGACTCCTTTCATCGAAGACGAGAACGATCAGCTTTTTCCATTCCTTCTATGTTTGGTTTAAATTGATTAATCTACTGTTGCCCCACAATCAAATTTTTCTTCTAGGTACAAGATTTAATATGATGTTTTGAGTAAATCTACTTTGTGAAAAGAAAACTAAATACCTCTGTGTAATGAGTGATTTGAGTTGGTGAAATCCGCTTGTTCATGAATCGAACAATTACAAGCTGTTTGGTCGTTTGTCAATTATCACACTTTTGGTAGCAAAACAAAGCTCCAATTAGTTGTGTTGTGGGGTTGGATTACTCAAAAAAGTGGATGAACAGGATTTTTATTTTGTCAGTGTCTTTCTTATACTCATTAGAACAACTTGGGTCTTTGATGTAACAATGAGCTTATCTTTTCAAATTATTATTATTGTGTGATTAGACAAAATTAAGTCAATTCTCATAAAGTAAAGTGTGTTTTGACAGGTTGTTGTTTGATGGCCAGAACCGTCTGTATTGGTATAGGACTTGAGAGCTGATGCTAATTTTTTGCTTATACACACACCAAACACCCTCCAAAAAACAGTTGAAACTACCAAAGAAGAAGATTCGTCGCCAGATTGTTCACCATCCAAAGAAAAACACAAGGGTGTGGAGACATCTGGAAGGAGAGTACAGAAGAAATTGCTAAAGAATAGTTTGTTTTAACATGAAAAGGGTTCCAACAGAGAACCATCTTTCAAATAAGCTTTTTGTTTTATCCTTAACAATAAGCACTTACTGAATCATGTGAACACAGAGTCATCTGAACCAAAGTAACAAAAGACCTTCCATTGATTAAAATAAAGACAGACTTCAAAAACACCATAAACAAGCTTATGTTCTCAAATCTACTAAAACCCAACATGAACTTCCATGAGTCTCTTTTGGCTTTTGTAAGAATGGTTCATATAATACCCCTGCCAACACATTCCTCAAGCATAGTTCAACCTGAATATGTCGTTGAACACGTAGTAGTTTCCCTGATTCGACACCAAATGGAACATCTGGGGGCACAAAAGACAGGAAAATAAGAACACCAGCCAGTCAAAATCAGCACAGCATTCAGGTAAAACAGTATATAAGATCACAACACGAGAGAGATACAAATGTAGCTCACTGTGAGTAGGTCAAAATTGACATGAGTGCATCCCACTTGGCTTAGTACATATCTACCATGTTTACACAAAACTTATAACAAAGATATATGATACTTCTTCCCATGTGACGAATCAAGTTAAGAGTCTCCAATATCAAAAAAGAGAAACAAAAGACTCTAACAGCAGATGATGATACACACACAAGGAACACTTACAGAGCTGAGACAATCTAATCGAATGCAGCAAGCATATCGTAGCATAGTTGACATAATTAAGAAGAAGCATATGGTTCTTAGCAATTCGATGCTATACTCTAAGTGACAATCTAAATGCCAAACCTAGATAACAACGATCACATCTACACAACCTAATCACGGATCTATCAATCAACAAGGGTCCGAGATTTCGTTTCAATTCCAAATCAATCAAACTTCAAAGTGCCCTAATCACATATCAATCGAGGGAGGGGGGGAAAGGAGACCTGGCTGAACTTGAGAGCGTGCTGCTCGCCAGCGAGCTGGAGGTTTCCGGAGACGAAGACGAGCATACCGCCGGCGGGACCAGAGGGCTGGCAATCGACGGTGGTGATGTTGTGCTTGCACTGCTGGAAAGGGAGGCTGGTGAGCTTGGCGACGATGTTCTGAGAGCCCTGGATCTTCTGCCCTTCGAAGGTCAGCATGGATCCTTCCTGGTAGAGAGAAACCAAGCCCGCGCGATTCGCGTCGAAGGTGGTGTAGTAGTGCTCCACGAAAGCCTTGGCCACTGCGTCTGGATCCATCTCTCTATCGTTGATATGGAGAGAGAGAGAGAGAGAGAGAGAGAACTGAAAAGTTTTAATAGAGAGCCACCAAGAGACTAAACAGATTCTAAACGGGCCTCTCAATATACTTTTTATTGGGCCTTTAAAGAGCCTGGGAGATACAATTGAAAAGTTTCAATAGAGAGCCACCAAGAGACTAACAGATGCTAACGGGCCTCTTAATATACTTTTTATTGGGCCTTTGAAGAGACTCAGAGATATAACTGAAAAGTTTTCATTTTTGTCCACATGAGCGTAAGGCTTTCGCAAGCACCAATCATTGACCGCCACGTCGACCTCACAAGTCTCAGTATCCAATCAGAGAAAGCTGTGACGACGTTCACCGATACTCATTTTTTTAATAAGTTGGTGACAGGCAGGAGAAACAGAACTCTCTTTAAGACAAAGACAAGTTTCTCTCCGACACGGCGAACGTCAATTCCGATTCACTCATCCCTTCTTAGTGTTTCTTCTCCGGCGTAATAATGGTACATCCATCGATCTCAATCTTTGACTAAAATAGTTTTTTTGAATCGGCTAAAAAACATTTTCTTTATAACTCATGATTCTCACATTATTTGAGGATTTCATGAGCTTATTTATATAACAAGGATTTTATGTTGTGTCTGAAATCATAAAAAAAATCGAATATCATTATAAAATTTGATCATTTTTTTGTGTTAGAAATTAGCTGAGTTCTTGTCTGCATTTATGGTGTTGCTTGATTTAGATGTTTTTGTTCATAATTATATTCTGACTAGAAAATGCTTGAACCAGAAATAACCATTGGTGTCGGCTGTGATTAATGATTGACTCTGTGTGTGTTGATTTTGATCATTTACAGACAACTTCAAAGAGGCTAGCAGACAGGAAGATAGAGAAGTTTGACAAGAACATTACTAAAAGAGGTTTTGTTCCTGAGACCACCACCAAGAAGGGTAAGGACTACCCTGTCGGACCCATCCTCCTCGGCTTCTTTGTCTTCGTCGTCATTGGTTCATGTGAGTATTCCTAAATCTCTTTTAGCTTTGATTATGTTGGAAAGCATCTTAGTGTTGACTCCTGGTTTCCAAATAACGAACATGGTCTTGAATATGGATTATTTGGTTATATAATAATATATTGTGTGTTACACTAGTATATGTTGATTAACTTTTGTATGCGCTTTGTTACAGCTCTCTTCCAGATCATCAGGACTGCAACTAGCGGAGGCATGGCATAAACGAAACCACTTCTTCTTTCTTGTCTCACTTCTCCCTTAATCTTATTGTAGAATGCTTTAGCTTTCTGTGTACTTTACTACATGTTGTGAAGAATTTTGAGAGTCTTTTCTATATAAAATTATCAAACCTTTTAATGTTGTCTTGAAGTTAGTTGCCGTTGTTGTTGTCATGCTTTTGTAATCTTGTTTTACCGCTTTATCAATTGGACCGAATATTCTATACATGTAAGAATATTATTGGAAAAAAAAGAAGTAAAACACTAATAAGAGGTATCATCATGGGTTCTCATTATTTAAAAATTATAATGGTAATTGCTATGGATAAATGGAAGTGACATGATTTGAGCAAAGCATAATATTTGATGTGATGACAACAACCCACCATTGACGGGTATAAGGTCTTGTGGGTTGGATGTGGAGAGTATGAAGTCTATGGTTCCTTGAGAAATGCATGGACCATCCCGTCCAACAAAAACTCCCTGTATTGCTTAACCTTAAGTCACAGCGGATGACTATCCATAGCACGCTTTACTTTATGTTAATGGACCCCAAAAGAGACATTGTCCTACGAAATGGTCTAATGGGAAATGGAAGCAGTGCATCTGACTATAAACGCTGCAACGTGAATTAGCATATTGGAGCTTCAGAAGAAGATGACAATGTTGTAGAGGAGGTTGACAGAATGCAAACATATTGCGCTAGTTTTACGGAAAGTACATTAGGAATTTAGGATGAATCGTCTAGGCACCATATTGTTGTCCTTGGGGTCCACAGACAGATAGCTTGAAGGAAAGACTCTTCATTCTATAACTACGCCGGCTGATTGATTTTATTACTAAGGAATGGACCAAGGTCCCTCTCTGTACCTTGCTTCGGAGAAAAAGACTTTGGATCGCTTGCGGAACAGCTTTTCATCCCTCCCCTACGGCTAGTGCTTGAACATATCTTCTCTTTGGTTCACTTTCTTAGAGGTTGCTGTATACTCTATCTACTACTTACTCCTTGTATTTAGTATCAACTGCGTGTGGGTCGTACCAAGTGAACAAAAGCATAACAACAAGGACATATAGCTTGAAGAAAAGACTCTTCATTACATTAATATGCACAAGTAAACGGAAAGTTGGATTCTAAGGAGAGAAAATGAGTCAAGACAGAAGAAGAAAGATTCATTTCTAAACTTGATTCTTCAAGCTTGAATGTGTATCTCCGCTAGTTGCAGTCCTCATGATCTGGAAGAGAGCTGCTGTACCTACACAGTATACTGAAATGATTCAGATTCCAGACCATGGTTCCTTACAGGTTATCTAAAAGAGATAAACTTACAGGTGGTGGTCTCAGGTACAAAACCTCTCTTTGTAACGTTTTTGTCAAACTTCTCCACTTTCCTGTCTGCGAGTAAGCTTTGAAGTTTTCTGCAATTACCAAACCAACACAGAATCGATCAATAATCATATCTCCCATTATGTGTGACTTTAGATAGTAATGGTTCATCCCGGATAAAAAGCTTCACACCGACTTGCACAATTCATAATAATGCAATGGCAGGTAAAGAAATTTACCCATGCATCTAAAACCAAGTACACAATCCACAATATTGCAGATAAGAAGTCGGCTAATCCAATTCGAATTTCGAAAAATAGATGCCATTCTGTTATTCACGTGATTCATATTTCAAACAAAGAGGTCACCATTAACCATCAAATCATAACCAAACAAAAGCATAGGAAGATCGAATTATACCATGATTACGCAGGAGAAGAAGAAACGCTTGAATGGATCTCAGGGTATCAGAAATGACTAAAAGTCATCAGCGCGGTGAATTTCACCCATAAGACGATTGCTAGTGACTTTGAAACCGAGAAGAGCTGGATCAAGCTGCCTCCCTTTCTTGCCTTTCTTCTTCCCACCACCGCCTTTGTTTCCTTCGTTTGGATCAGAAGATGGCTCTGCTGCCACTTTCTTCATGCTGCTACTGCTACTACTATTCTTCAACATCTCACTGAACGACGCCTTTGACCCTTTGTTTCCCACTGCTGTTCTGTTAGCTGCATCGGACATCTGCTCGAGCAATCCCTCGTGCGGTGATGACGAGTGCGATGAGGGAGGCCTTTTTAACAAAACTGATACCTGCCCGTGTGATGGAACTACCAACCTACAACAATAAAAGAACACTTAATCAATTATGAGACCTCACATGGCGATTTACTACTTACCTAATCTACGGTTGCTAAACGTTAAGAGTACAAAAATTACCTATCCTTTCTAACTTCTCCAACCAAGTTGTCACTGTATGACTCTGCAGAAAGAAAATATCAACATAAGCCCCCCATAACAAAAAAAAACATGATATATTCAGGGAAAACGAAATCTAAACTCGGGAAGATACATACCAGAGATACTGGAAGAAGACTGTCTGCCAAGCGTAGCAACAGGAACCTCCCCTTGAACCAAGGAGTCCATTACTGCTTGCTTTCCCATTCTGTCTTGTGCTTCAAATGACATCAACCCCGCTCCTTCCTTTTTCGGTGGTGCATTGTTCCACGTTCTGATGTCATTCACGTCTTTGCTCATACCAAGCATATTACTGAAGTCTTTAGTTTCATTTTTTCTTCCACCATCGATACTTCCAGAAAGTAATGAATTATTACGCTGCAACGATCCCATATAGTTCCCATCTCCTGGTAATCCGTTTACATGTTCATCAGAAGATGCGTGCGACCCAAAAGAAGATGAAGCGTTTTGTCTACCACCATGGTCTGCAAAGCCGAAGCCTGAAGCAGCCATCCTGTCATAGGGTTCCCCACGATTCATGCTTGGTGACTCGAGAGGTTGATGACCAGGCCTCTGGTGAAGCAACTCCATAAAAAGCTGTTTTGACTTTTCATCTGTATGTCCATCTACCATCCATGAGTTGGAATCTTCGCCCACTCTACTCATTTCTGACCTCATTTTATGATGGTCAGCTTCAGTATTTGATCTATGAAATTGAGTTTCAGGCCAGCCACCAGCTAGCTGTGTATCTGCTCCATGCCAGCGTTCTTTCCTTGGTTCCATTTCTGAAAAATGAGGTTCACCTAATTGTATATGGGGATTCTGATGACTGAAACCCGGAGTAGAATTTCCTAATCTACCAGAAGATTGCATCTGGGCATCTCGCAACTCAGAGAGGTTAAGACCTTTTACTGCATCCAGATTCAGCCCCGATGTAGATCGCTCAAAGGGTAGACCTTGCTCGAATAATTCCTGATTAAGTTGTTGCTGATATGAAAGGTTCCGCTCAAGATGACTAAAGTGATCCTCAAAGGGTGGCCTCTGCTGCTGTTGATGAAAGTCTACTGGTCTAAATCCCGCAGAAGAGTGTGAACGGTGGATCCCAGGATGAGCTCCTAGAAGCTGATCATTACGGTTGGATGGCCATAGAGGATCAATATGTCTATGTTCCTCCAATAGCGTATTGTGCCTCGCTCTATCTGCCAATTGCATGAGCTGCTCTTGCTGCATTATTTGGTACTCCAGAGACCGTATTGGTTCAGACTGCATTTGTCCATGTTGAGGGTCAATATGTCTCAGTTCCTCCAATAGTGTATTTTGCCTCCCTCCATTTGCCAATCGCATGAGCTGCTCTTGTTGTAGTAGCTGGTACTCCAAAGACCGTATTGGTTCAGATTGCATGTGGCCATGTTGAGAATGCATCTGTCT
Organism: Brassica rapa; assembly: GCF_000309985.2. NCBI lineage: Eukaryota > Viridiplantae > Streptophyta > Magnoliopsida > Brassicales > Brassicaceae > Brassica > Brassica rapa. Next base: position 18,122,311 of record NC_024802.2, on the reverse strand, counting down.
GTATTGAGATTGCATTTGTTCGGAAAGTAGCTGTTCAAGTAGCTCTTTTTGATGACCTTCATGATGTAACTGCCCAAAATTTCCAGCGGCAAGCTGCTCCATGTATGGTGTAAAATTTTGTGATCTATGGCCAGAACTCTGCAATTCATCCATTAGTTGCTGCTCTAATAACATCTGATCAACATTGTTGAGTCGATGGAAGTCATGTGACTGCCCAAGTCTCGAATCAGGAGTCTGTCCTTGAAGAATCTGTTGAAAATGTAAATTCCGAGCATGGGACTGTTGTTGCTCCTGTAAGAGCTTCTGTTGTAATTGGTACTCTTGTTCTAGTTGACGTTGTTGTAGCTGAATCTTCTGCTGCTGTTGCAGCTGAATCTTCTGTTGCTGCTGATGTTGCAACTGAATCTTTTGTTGCTGCTGCTGCTGCAATTGGAGAGTTAAATGATCCAAATCCTGAGCTTGATCAAGATACTTCTGGTCATCATACGATCTGTTAGGCAAAAGATCAACTGGTGTACTACTGCTCTCTAGCTCAGACCACAACACACCAAATGGATGCAGCTTGTTCTCATTCTGATTTTGAGTAGCAACCTTCGCTGATTCAACAGGAATAGCAGGGTGGCCAGAAACTCCCATTAAAGCATCATGCATACTTGTAGAGGATTTTGCCGATCCATAACCAGAAACTCTTGCTCTTCCTGGGAATACGATTTCTGATTAAGAAAAAAATACAAAAAGTATGTTTAGTATACAAAAACCCACACAAATGCACACAAGTGAGAAAATGTCAGTAGAATAACAAACCTTCATCTTGAGCAGAGAAGTCCAAGAAACTTCGGTCATCAACATGTGGTGGTTTCACATAAGCTTCTGATTTAGACTGTATTTGAACATTATCGTGACCTAAGGCTGAACCATTAGATTCTTGTACGGGTGCAAATGATAAACCAATCTCCGAATTTGCTTTTCTACTGGTCTGTTCTAGCTCGATGATTTGATCATTGATGTGGGCTTGCATACTTTCCGTCTTTAAATACGACATGACACTGCCTAGATCTTGAAAAGGAGTCCCTTCTGGAGCAGTTGCCAAGCGGACCTGTAGATCAGTCCCAAAAAACCCTTGCTCAAACCATGAAATAATGTCAGATCCAATGAACGGTCCCTGTATTACTCCTTGAGGATCAATGTACGAGAACATAAACTCCTCAGGTGGCAGAGTCCCTTCGGAGTGATTCACTTCAATATCAGGTTGCTGCAGCTTTCCCGTAACAATGGGTTCATCCGCATCCAACACAGAAGATTTATCAAAAGCAGATCTAACTGCTTCAGGACTTCCACGAGAAACTTGATCACTTTCAGAAGCACCCCACAAGCCTCCATTATGACTACCAAGTACTCCTACAGCAACAGTTGTTTGGATATGGGTCAGAATATATAATAGAACACTAAAATACCATCAAACTCATAACAATGGACTTAAGCTTTAATACTCATGAATTTGAATACCCGTATAGCACCTATTATTCACATACCTGAATTACTATTATGCATGGAAACACTGTCACCACTCATAACCCCTAGCAAAGCACCATCCACTTTCGTCTCACCTGAATCAAGTCACAGAAGCATTCATTATCCAAGCTAGTTGGAAAGATAGAAGCAAAGCAACGAAAAAACAAGATTACACATACCCATACTCTCCTCAGCTAAAGATTCTTCCCCAGGTGAAGTGTGAGCTTCGCTACTAGTGATCCTACCCTTCCATATACCCTTAAGGCTTTCCTGAAATAAATATATAACACCCAGACCATAAACACATGAAAATTAGTTACAAAACAATGACACACTCATGAGAAAGGAAAAAAGCAAGTCCTCAAGTAAGGATCATACCTCTTCTTCAACACCAGGGGCAATAAAAGCAAGAGGTTCAATCAAAGCCACTTGAGTTACAGAATCAACCTCCTCCATATCAATAGGCATCCTATCAGGCTTCTGGTTTCTATACAAGTCAAGCAACTTCCCCCTCACATACCGACACGTAGGCGCAGGTTTACCAGGAACGCTTTCGTTTCTCAAGAACCCTCCAGCGCCAAAGAAAGCAGACCAAGTACCCCTCGCCCTACCCCGACCAACGGTGAACCCTATGTTTGGACCCTCACTTCGTCCTTTATCAAGTCCAAACCCAGGCGCAGCACGGTAAGAAGCTGGTCCACCACTCTGGACCTGCTCCATCCGATGACGTGGCCTCCATTTATCACGAGTCTCAGACTCACGGAGGCTCCCAATCACAGATTGAGTTTCACTCTGAGCCTCCTCCTTGTTGTCCTTGTTGTTGTAGTCAACCTTGGTTTCTTTCTCTTTCTCTTTATCGTCAGGACCCCAACGAGATGACCACTTGTTATCACGCCGCCGAGATCCAACGGGAACGGGAGCAGGAGATCGAACGTCCTAACAACCACAAAACAAAGAGTAAAAGAAATTCAGCTAATCCGATTCGAAATTAGGATCTCAATTTAGCTAATTGAAAACAAACTTCGCGTGATTCAAACATTGATAGTTAAGCTCGTGAATCAGATCTGGGAGATCGGAGTTACAGAGAGAAGAAGAAGCTGCACAGATTTAACAAAAAGGGAAGGGTTGACTTTACAGGAAGTATACCATGATTACGCCGGAGAAGAGAGGAGAAGCTTGAATGGATTAGGGATTCGGGATTGAAGATCGCGATCTTGAAGAAAATTTCTATTATTTTGTTTTTAATTGCCTTTCGAGTTGGTTTTTATGGTCCTCCTCGTTTCAACTTTACCTTCGCAAACCTAGAAAAGTGGATCGAAATTTGCTATTCTTATTGGGCCAATTAAATGCTATTGGGCTTTAGTTAATGTGTGAAGAGAATGACTTGGGCTTCGTACAGTCTAAAGCCCGAAAAAATGTAATAATGGCAAAGTGGAGAATCCCACATAGGCATGATGAAGATAGTTGAGATTTTTATATAAGAACAAGCTCTTTTCTAAGGTTGTTGAGCAATAGTTATTTAAAGTTTTTATTATTTTAAAATTCGGAAAAAGGATATACTAAAAAATCGTATCTGATTTCTCGGCTAACGATCCCGAGTATCATGCCACGTGCGCACATGCTTCCCTTTAATCTCTCTGTACCTGGTCAGAACTCCTTAAACCTGTGAGTAATCAACCTCATAAGACTTGACGAGATCTAGTGGAAACTACACTTGCTCCTTGTATACAGAGAGGGTATCAACTGCGTGTGGGTCGTACCAAGTGAACTAACTTGAAGATATGATAACTTGTAGAAAATACTATTTATTACATTAGCATGCACAAGTAAACATAAAGTTGCATTCTACGGTAAAAGAAGAGAAAGACAGAAGAATGATTCATTTCTAAACTTGATTCTTCTAGCTTGAATGTGATTCGGTTTATGCCGTATCTCCGCTAGCTGCAGTCCTCATGATCTGGAAGAGAGCTGTAACATACACATTGTATACAGGAATGATTCATATTCCAGACCATGGTTCCTTACAGGTTATCTTAAAGAGATACACATAAACGTACACGTAGTGGTCTCAGGAACAAAACCTCTCTTTATAAACGTTGTCAAACTTCTCCACTTTCCTGTCTGCGAGTCAGCTTTGTAAGTTTTCTGCAATAACCAAATCAATCAATATCATATCCCGGATCCACCATGATTGTAGTTAGTAATGGTTCATCCCGGATCAAGTATTCATTCACACTCAACAAAAAAAAAAATCAAGTAAACAATCCACAATAATGCAGATATAAGTAAGCTAATCCAATTCAAATTTCGAAAAATATGTGATTTTGTAAAGATATTATTAGGACTCATCTAGCTAGTTGAAACAATGTTCACGTGATTCATATTTCAAACAAAGAGAAAAGCATTGACCATCAAAAATCAAAGAGAAACAAAAACATAAGAAGGGTTTACTTATAGGCAAAGATCGAATTATACCATGATTACGCCGGAGAAGAAGAAACGCTTGAATGGATCTCAGGGTATCAGAATTGACTAAAAGTCATCAGCGCGGTGAATTTCACCCATAAGAATGCGATTGCTAGTGACTTTGAAACCGAGAAGAGCTGGATCAAGCTGCCTCCCTTTCTTGCCTTTCTTCTTCCCACCACCGCCTTTGTTTCCTTCGTTTGGATCAGAAGATGGCTCTGCTGCCACTTTCTTCATGCTGCTATTGCTACTACTATTCTTCAACATCTCACTGAACGACGCCTTTGACCCTTTATTTCCCACTGCTGTTCTGTTAGTTGCATCGGACATCTGCTCGAGCAATCCCTCATGCGATGAGGGAGGCCTTTTTAACAAAACTGATACCTGCCCGTGTGATGGAACTACCAACCTATAACAATAAAAACATTTAATCAAATAAGAGCTCACATGGCGATTTACTACTAACCTAATCTACGGTTGCTAAACGTTAAGAGTACAAAATTACCTATCCTTTCTAACTTCTCCAACCAAGTTGTCACTGTATGACTCTGCAGAAAGAAAATATCAACATAAGCCCCCATAACAAAAAAAAACATGATATATTCAGGGAAAAGGAAATCTAAACTCTGGAAGATACATACCAGAGATACTGGAAGAAGACTGTCTGCCAAGCGTAGCAACAGGAACCTCCCCTTGAACCAAGGAATCCATTACTGCTTGCTTTCCCATTCTGTCTTGTGCTTCAAATGACATCAACCCCGCTCCTTCCTTTTTCGGTGGTGCATTGTTCCACGTTCTGATGTCATTCACGTCTTTGCTCATACCAAGCATATTACTGAAGTCTTTAGTTTCATTTTTTCTTCCACCATCGGTACTTCCAGAAAGTAATGAATTATCACGCTGCAACGATCCCATATAGTTCCTATCTCCTGGTAATCCGTTTACATGTTCATCAGAAGATGTGTGCGACCCAAAAGAAGATGAAGCGTTTTGCCTACCACCATGGTCTGCAAAGCCGAAGCCTGAAGCAGCCATCCTGTCATAGGGTTCCCCACGATTCATGCTTGGTGACTCGAGAGGTTGATGGCCAGGCCTCTGGTGAAGCAACTCCATAAAAAGCTGTTTTGACTTTTCATCCGTATGTCCATCTACCATCCATGAGTTGGAATCTTCGCCAGCTCTCCTCATTTCTGACCTCATTTTATGATGGTCAGCTTCAGTATTTGGTCTATGAAACTGAGTTTCAGCCCAGCCACCAGCTAGCTGTGTATCTGCTCCATGCCAGCGTTCTTTCCTTGGTTCCATTTCTGAAAAATGAGGTTCACCTAATTGTATATGGGGATTCTGATGACTGAAACCCGGAGTAGAATTTCCTAATCTACCAGAGGATTGCATCTGGGCATCCCGCAACTCAGAGAAGTTAAGACCTTTTACTGCATCCAGATTCAGCCCCGATGTATTTCTGGGTAACGATGTAGATCGCTCAAAGGGTAGACCTTGCTCGAATAATTCCTGATTAAGTTGTTGCTGATATGAAAGGTTCCGCTCAAGATGACTAAAGTGATCCTCAAAGGGTGGCCCCTGCTGCTGTTGATGAAAGTCTACTGGTCTAAATCCCGCAGAAGAGTGTGAACGGTGGATCCCAGGATGAGCTCCTAGAAGCTGATCATTACGGTTGGATGGCCATAGAGGATCAATATGTCTATGTTCCTCCAATAGGGTATTGTTCCTCGCTCTATTTGCCAATTGCATGAGCTGCTCTTGCTGCATCCATTGGTACTCCAAAGACCGTATTGGTTCAGACTGCAATTGTCCATGTTGAGGGTCAATATGTCTCAGTTCCTCCAATAGTGTATTTTGCCTCCCTCCATTTGCCAATCGCATGAGCTGATCTTGTTGCAGTAGCTGGTACTCCAAAGACCGTATTGGTTCAGATTGCATGTGTCCATGTTGAGAATGCATCTGTCTGTATTGAGATTGCATTTGTTCGGAAAGTAGCTGTTCAAGTAGCTCTTTTTGATGACCTTCATGTGGTAACTGCCCAAAATTTCCAGCGGCAAGCTGCTCCATGTACGGTGTAAAATTTTGTGATCTATGGCCAGAACTCTGCAATTCATCCATTAGTTGCTGCTCTAATATCATCTGATCAACATTGTTGAGTCGATGGAAGTCATGCGACTGCCCAAGTCTTGAATCAGGAGTCTGTCCTTGAAGAATCTGTTGAAAATGTAAATTCCGAGCATGGGACTGTTGTTGCTCCCGTAAGAGCTTCTGTTGTAATTGATACTCTTGCTCTAGTTGACGTTGTTGCAACTGAATCTTCTGCTGCTGCTGCAACTGAATCTTTTGTTGCTGCTGCTGCTGCTGCGATTTGAGAGTTAATAAATGATCCAAATCCCGAGCTTGATCAAGATACTTCTGGTCATGTCCTGTATCATACGACCTGTTAGGCAAAAGATCAACTGGTGTACTACTGCTCTCTAGCTCAGACCACAACACACCAAACGGATGCAGCTTGTTCTCATTCTGATTTTGTGTAGCAACCTTCGCTGATTCAACAGGAACAGCAGAGTGGCCAGAAACTCCCATTAAAGCATCATGCATACTTGTAGAGGATTTTGCCGATCCATAACCAGAAACTCCAGCTCTTCCTGGGAATACGATTTCTGAATAAGAAAAAAATACAAAAGTATGTTTAGTTATCATGAACAGAAAGTTAATTAATATGATTATGAAAGAAGGAAATGTATTCGGCTACACAAGCATATAAAACCGAAGAAAGAAATGTATTATACCACACAAATGCACACAAGTGAGAAAAGGTCAGTAGAATAACAAACCTTCATCTTGAGCAGAATAGTCCAAGAAACTTCGGTCATCAAGATGTGGTGGTTTCACATAAGCTTCTGATTTAGACTTCATTTGAACATTATCGTGACCTAAGGCTGAACCATTAGAATCTTCTACGGGTGCAAATGATAAACCAATCTCCGAATTTGCTTTTCTACTAGTCTGTTCTAGCTCGATGATTTGATCATTGATGTGGGCTTGCATACTTTCCGTCTTTAAATACGACATGACACTGCCTAGATCTTGAAAAGGAGTCCCTTCTGGAGCAGTTGCCAAGCGGACCTGTAGATCAGTCCCAAAAAACCCTTGCTCAAACCATGAAATAATGTCAGATCCAATGAACGGTCCCTGTATTACTCCTTGAGGATCAATGTACGTGAACATAAACTCCTCAGGTGGCAGGGTCCCTTCGGAGTGATTCACTTCAATTTCTGGTTGCTGCAGCTTTCCCGTATAATCTTGCTCAACAAGGGGTTCACCCGCATTCAACACAGAAGATTTAGTAAAACCAGATCTAACTGCTTCAGGACTTCCATGAGAAACTTGATCACTTTCAGAAGCACCCCACAGACCTCCACCATGACTACCAAGTAATCCTACAGCAACAGTTGTTTGGATTTGGGTCAAAATATATAGAACACTAAAATGCCAACAGACTCAAAAGAAAGCTAAAAACTACATGAATTAGAAGACCCGTTTAGCACCTATTATTCACATACCTGAATTACTATTATGCATGGAAACACTGTCACCACTCACAACCCCTAGCAAACCACCATCCACTTTTGTCTCACCTGTCAAGTCAGAGAGGCATTAGTTACATTCCGCTAGTAGGAACGATAGAAGCCAATTAACAAAAAAAAAACAAGATTGTATACCCAGACTCTTCTCAGCTAATGATTCTTCCCCAGGTGAAATATGAGCTTCGCTACCAGTGATCCTTCCCTTCCATATACCCTTAAGGCTTTCCTGAAATAAATATATAATACCCAGACCACAAACACATGAAAATTAGTTACAAAACACTCATGGGAAAGGAAAAAACCAACAAAAGAAAACTAGTTACAAATAAGAAACAGAAACATGAATGACACACTTATGAGAAGCACAGCAAGTCCCCAGTGAGAACCATACCTCTTCTTCAGCATCAGGTGCGATAAAAGCAAGAGGTTCGATCAAATCCACTTGAGTTACAGAGTCAACATCCTCCATATCAATAGGCATCCTATCAGGCTTCTGGTTTCTATACAAGTCAAGCAACTTCCCCCTCACATAACGACACATAGGCGCAGGTTTACCAGGGACCCTCTCGTTTCTCAAGAATCCTCCAGCGCCAAAGAAAGTAGACCAAGTACCCCTCGCCCTTCCTCGACCAACGGCGAACCCTAAATTAGGACCCTCACTTCGTCCTTTATCAAGTCCAAACCCAGGCGCAGCACGATAAGAATTAGGTCCACCGGACTGGAGCTGCTCCATCCGATGACGTGGCCTCCATTTATCACGAGCGTCGGAGTCAGTAGCACGGAGGCTGCTGCCAAGCACAGATTGAGTTTCAGGCTCCTCCTTGTCAACCTTAGCATCTTTCTCTTTATCGTCAGGACCCCAACGAGATGACCACTTGTTATCACGCCGCCGAGATCCGATGGGAACAGGAGCTGGAGATCGAACATCCTAACAACCACAGCAAAAGAGTAAAAGAAATTCAGCTAATCCGATTCGAAATTAGGATCTCAATTTAGCTAATTGAAAACAAACTTCGCGTGATTCAAACATTGATAGTTAAGCTCATGAATCAGATCTGGCAGATCGGAGTTTACAACGAGAAGAAGAAGAAGAAGCTCCACAGATTTAACAAAAAGGAAGGGTTGACTTTAGAGGAAGTATACCATGATTACGCCGGAGAAGAGAAGCTTTTGAATGGATCAGGGAGGAAGAAGATCGCGATCTCGAAGAAAATTTTTCTTTCGATTTATTTGTTTTTGATTTCCTTTCGAGTTGGTATGTATGGTCGTCCTCGTTTCAACTTTACCCTTCACAAACCTTAAAAAAAAAAAAGTGGATCGAAAATTGGTATTCTCACAGCGCACGTTGTCACAGCCCATTCTGATTGGGTACAGAGACGTGCGATGTCTACGTGGCAATAATAGCCTCGTTTAATTCTTTATGTTGCATTCTATTTTAACTGCACAGTGCCTATTGAGGTTTTACTGAAAAGTTAGTAGTGAGAACTGATATCGGTGAACCGGTGGATAGCTTTCCGGTGATAGACGTGGCGGAGGTGATGCTGCGGCTCGCGATGGAATGCTGCCGACATCTGCTCCTGGTTTGGGCCTAGGGTTTGTATTGGGTTTGAGGTTTCTTTTGGATTTCTGAGTTTCCCTTAATGTGTATGGACTTGTATGCGGATTGGGCTTTGACTTTTTATTAAATAAACTTTAGACGGAAAAAAAAAAAAAAAAAAACTGATATCTGTTTTGTTATTTTAAGGTTTGCATGCCGTCTCTGAGAAGAAACGAAGCTGCCGCAAACTGTCTTTATCATCATAATGGAAAGTCATCTGAACAGTTAATATATAAACACTAGGATAAGACCCGCGCCTTGCGCGGGATTAAGTTATTATTTTTATTATATTTTGGAGAATGAAACAATAGTTTGGTTTCATTTGGATTACGGGTGTTCAATCCGGATATCGGATTGGTTTCGGTTCGGTTTGCTTTTTTCGGTATTTGGTTAGTAAAATATAACTACTATTCTAAATCCATATGTACTTTGATTTTAGTCTTTCACATACTTTTGAAAGATTTCAACTGGACGACTAAATTGATCACCCAATCTTGTTGCTTTAAATCATTAGTGTTTATATATATATATATATATTATTTAGTTTGAATATTTATTAAATAAAAATTCATATGCGTTATATTTTATGATCATTTGTAACTTATTATAACAAAAAAATAATTTATTGATCACAAAATTTTCAGAGTGGGAATATTCAAATTTCTAATAATATATAGACGTTTTGAAAAATTCAAATATAACATATAAGAAAAAATATAAATGTTTTTATTATATATTTAATGTGATTTTTTAATATCTTTCAATAATATAAAATTAAAAAAAAAAGAACTAAGATACCAAAATTGTTATCAAATATTTGTTATTCATAATAATTAATTTTCATATATACGTTAATCATATTAGGTAATTTCGTAGATTCTAATTAAGGAAAGTGCAAAAAACATTTTGGTAGATTATTTATCAATTCGATAGTTAGTTTAATAAAAAAATATAATGTAAGTCAAGATGGACCAACCTATTTTTCTAAGAATAGTATATTTTATATAGTCATTTATTAAATGAGAATTTATAATCATACAGTTCTATGATCATTCATATCATTTTATAACTGAATATTTAAATAATCGATAACAAAATTTTCAATGTGAAATCTTTAATAAGTTTATAATTTATAAATGTTTTTGAAAATTCATTGAAAGTTTTAATATTAAAATATTTATGTAATCTTATGGTATATAGTATAATCTATATATATATAAATATATATGTTTTATTATTAAATGATATTTTTTACTCATATGGTTTTAAAATAATGTGTATCTTCTTATAATATTAAATAAAAGTTCATATTAATACAATTTTATGATCATTTGTAACTTATTATGACAAAAAAAAAATATATTGATCACAAAATTTTCAGAGTGGGGATCTTCAAATTTCTAATAATTTATAGACGTTTTGAAAAATTCAAAATATAACATATAAGAAAAATTGTAAATGTTTTTATTATATATTTAATGTGATTTTTAAATATATTTTAATAATATAAAATTAAAAAAAAGAACTAAGATACAAAAATTGTTATCAAATATTTATTATTCATTATAATTAATTTTCACATATACGTTAATCATATTAGGTAATTTCGTAGCTTTTATTTAAGGAAAGTGCAAAACATTTTTTGGTACGTTATTTATCAATTCGATAGTTAGTTTAATAAAAAGTGTAATATAAGTTAAGATAGACCAACCTATTTTTCTAGGAATAGTATATTTTGTATAGTTATTTATTAAATAAGAATTTATAATCATACGGTTCTATGATCGTTCATATCGTTTTATAACAAAATATTTAAATCATCGATAACAAAATTTTCAATCTGAAATCTTTAATAAGTTTATAATTTATAAATGTTCTTGAAAATTCATTGAAAGTTTTAATATTAAAATATTTATGTAATCTTATGGTATATAGTGTTTAATATATATATATATATATATATTTATTTTATTATTAAATGATATTTTTTACTCATATGGTTTTAAAATCATGTCATGTGTATCTTCTTATAATAAAAATGTTAAACCATTGATCATTAATTTTTAACATAATAATTTTAATAGTTTTAGTCATTTATTATCGTTTTTAAAAATTCAAAATATAACATATACGAAAAAATCTAAATTTTTTTTTTATAGCTAATTTGATTGTTTAATTTATTTTAATAATATAAAATTAAACAAAAATTGATGGAGGAGATATACATTGTTATCAAATCTTTATTATTAAACTCATTAATTGTCATATATATATTAGTCATTTATGGTAATTCCGTAGGTTTTATTTAAGGAAATAAAATATCATATCATATCATTATATCATATAGTTTGACCAACTTATATATATCTAACAACATATAAAAATCGAATGTGGACCTACTTATTTTTCAATTGAATGTAATTGACTACCTAATTGAGTGACACCTATGCATTGGGGCCTCTTTTAATTAATACAAAATTGAGGTTACATCTTTTCAAATGTTCCTCAATTAATATATAAGGGATATGCCTCTTATAATTTTGCCAAGTATATATGTCCTCACCTACATCCAATTTCGTGGAGATGCATCACTGTTATCAAACTCTAAAGTGTAAAAATATCAGTTAATTTTGATTTTAGTTAAAATAAAAAATTAGTTTATGCTGCCATGGATAGTAGGCTGGTTGGGGCTTTTGTATGTCTCTAGTGGACTTTGACATTTCGGCTAACTCCCACTCTTATCTTAGCAACCTCAAAAAATTTGTTACAAGATGCATCATTCATCGAAACCACCACAGCTATAAAACACTAGACATGTCTGATCAAATAACCGAAGTTGACATACAACAGAATCCAAGAAGAAGTTGACTTAAATAAGTTTGGAAATGTAGAGGGAACCGGAGTTAACAGTGTATAGGGTTTAAGCTTGAACAATGAACGTTACACATTCTTATTTTTATTTGAAAAGAAACTCCACTGGATGCAACCTGACTTTCTCATGGAGTTGTGACTTACGCATTCCTTACGCATTTACATAAAATGAGTAGGGAAAGTGCCATGTATTGGCTGTGACTCGACCATGGGATTGTGTTTGGTCCCACGTGAATCCGAAGACGTTGACAGAAGAGAGAGAGCACTGTAGAAATCTTGCGATTCATTGAGGCCTCCTGAGTATTCTCCTACACCTTCCAAAACATATGTATATATAACTCCGTTCCAACACCAGTGATCTACAATTACAACAATATGACCATTCTAGAAGTGAAAATATCAAACCTTTGCTGGGAAGTTGGAACCCGCCAGAGGTTTGATACGGAGAGAAAGAGCGACTGCTACCAGCAACCACCTGCTCATCAGGGCGGCCATGGCCCCTCTGGAAGCTCAAAGTAAAGCCGCTTTCTATCTGTGTAGGCTTTGTATCATAAGTTGTATCCCATGCAAACGTTTCTTCAGATTCCGTGTTTAGAGACAACTCATTCCACAACATATTTGTATGCTGTCTTGGATCTGGCAGGAGTTAAACATTTTCACATTAGAGTTCCCTGAATTCAAAGTTGCGTATGTGTCGGTCTGAAATAGAGAGAGATTGACAGAATCAGGGATCAAATAAGTCAAGTTGGGTTGTAGATTCTTACTGCAAACCCTCTCTGGATTCAATGGAAACATTCCTGGCAGCTTACGACGCCTCGCGTTATGATGCGTAAGACGTTTACGGCAGCTTCGTTTCTTCTCATCAAACTCAGAGACGGCATGCAACCTATAAATTAGAACTACTCATTCAATTCTCTACCGTAAAACCATAAGGCGTGTAAAGAGGATGCTGCTTGGGGCGATGAACATAACCACAAGTCAGAACAATAATCATGGCTTTTACCTGCTACACTGTTGGCAGAACCGACGTTCCAGGCCACCCACAGTAACTTTCGGGCACTTTGAGTGGTTATCGCAGACTCTATGCTTGCGATGATAGTCCTTAGCAGATGAGAGATCCAGCTCACAGCCATCAATTTGGCAACGCGGGACTTGAACGCTCTGTTTCTTACGAGCATTCATAGAAACGGCTTGAAGGTCATTATTGTCTCTACACCAAAATTCTTCAGAGTATGTCTGCTTCCCTAGTTCCAAACAAAGATCCGATTCAGCAGCTGTGGAAGCCTTCACCTGGACAGAATCCACGTTGCTGCAAGAATCTCCAGGGGAACTTTCTGACGCAAGGTTGGTTTGTTTGACTTTGGGAGATGAAGAGTTGGTTGATGTCGACTGCGAGTGCCAGAAACCGGAGGGAGAGCCGCTACTGACTTTCTCGAGGCCATCGAAACAGGGAAACAACATAGATTCAATTCCTTCGCCTTTCTCAATCTCCCACTCAGCAGACGGCTGCTGGTTCTCGTCGTTTTCAGTCTTTGAGGGATTGGACATGATCAAATGATCCCAGTCCCACGTCGGAGATGCCATGTTGCAGTCCATTGAAGATCTGGATTGCTTTCATAGACCCACACACCACCAACAAATCCTGCAAGTTTACAGAAACAGGGATAGTAAACCAAAGCGAAAATCAAAATAAGAGAAGCCTCGACAATCTGTATATCAGCTACCTTTATAAACAACACCCTTCAAGTTATTAAGACAGAACAAAGAAAAAGAAGCTTCTGAATTTTCAAAATCTCAAGCACCACCACCACCACCACACACAGCTAATCAACTATTATCAGTTAACAACTTAACATCAGCGAAAGAGAAAAAGCTTTCTATGTTTCAGACCCAGACAAACAAAAGAGGCATAGAGAAAGTGTATTCCTTTTTCTAACCTTTCTCATCTGCTCTCTCCATCACACCAAAAAAAAAAAAAAAAAAAAAACTAAGTGGCATTTATTCAAATGGACCCACAAGTTGTTCACCAGCAAGGCAGCAACTTGTCAAGAAACACACAAAATGTAAACCTTTCCCTAACCACATTCGTCAATTGTACTTTCCAGAAGGTTCCTAACTAAAACCACAAGGCTAATAAGCTATCAATGAAAAACGGCAACAATCTCAGTCATGAAGGGGAACTATCTGCAGAGACAATAAGTTAGGTTTTTGATCCCCAATCACTGTCCCCCCACTCTCCCTTAGCTAGGGTTTTCCAAATGGTCCCCAAAAGCCAACGAGGGAAGGGAGAGGGGGAGAGAAAGTTACCGATGCTACAATCCAATTAGACAATTTCGATTAATTCAACTGAGAATCGATCACTTCCTCGGGCCAGAAGCATATTTAAACCCCAAATCTCAAGAGAAAAGGGTTTTCCGTAGAATATGGAGGGGGAAGGAAAGAGAAGACAAACTTACCTGAAGTGGAAAACAAAGAGGGAGAGACCGGCGAAGAAATCGTCGGAGGTCGCCGATCGGAGAAGAAGCGTTTTGACTAAGAGCGACAGTGAGACGACATAATCGCCTCAGGGGAACGGAATGAGCTGGTTCAGGGGACTCCCAATAACTTTCTTCTTCCTCACACTCTTTCATTATTTTATTTTTTTTCATTTATTATTCTCACTGTTACTGTTTTTTTTTTTTAAGCTTACTTTTTGCTTTCAGTTTTGGATTGGTGTATAATTTTCTGGTAATACTGGATTAATTTTTAGATTGAAATGATGCAGAATGATTTAATCTATTTTTTTTTCTGAAACACTGATGATTTATTCTATTTATTTTATGTTTTTATCAGTTAATTTGAATGAAATGAAATACTTATTTCATAAATTCTACAACAATTTCAAAAAATACATAGAAAAATACCTTTACAATTTTGATAAAGGATGAATCAAATGAATTTTTTTTTACAAAATGAATTTTTCTTTTTGAACAACGAATGAAATGAATATATTCATTTTTGGGAAATTCTCTCAAATAGTTTTTTTAAGTTTTTGTCACATAAATAGATCTAAAAAATAGAATTTTTTTATTTTGAAATAATTAATAATTTTTTTTTGAAAATTAAACTCTATCACAAAAGCACACCCTTCATTCTAAACCCTAGACCTAGATTAGTTAACTATAGGGTAAAAGTAAAAATTGTACTTTTATCTTTTAATAAAACTTTTTGATCATTTTTCTCATTAACGATTTTTTGTGATAAAAATTTAAAAATGTTATTCTTTGAAATTTCTCTTTTTCTTTTTTTACTGATTCCATTCATATTATTCCATCTATTTTTATTTCACTAATTCAATTTCATGGTTACCATTTACAACATGTTTCTGACATTAGAAATGTATTTGCACATGTGAATGAATGTGTATATATGTCGTATAAGCCATTCTCTAAAAGTATATATGATCCAAAATTTTAAAATATTTTTTTTTGGCAAAAGAACATATCAACACACATTCACTTAAACAACAGCAAAGGAGACAAATTCATTTACATTAGAGTTGAGTTTATTTTTTTTAGCCGAAAGTTTTCTCTATCGCAATCCATATATACAGTAAAATCATGGTGAAACAAGAAAAAAACGAGAAAACGATGTATACTATAAAAGTTGATTTAAAGCTTTAGGAATGCAAAAGTTAAATCAGACGGCAGTGAGATGGAAACGGGAGAATGGAAAAGATGAGGAGGAGGAGGTGGAACAAAAGTCAAAAGTGGTCATGGTTCCATCAACTCCGATGTGGCTCAAGTGTTTCACGTCCGTTGGAAGCCCTATCTCCATCTCCGCCTCCCTCTCCTCTTCGTATCCTGCTCATATACAGAGACGAATTAATGTAGGCTGATGATGCATGCCTCCCATATATTCATAAATATGAATCAATTTATATTCATTTTTTGCCGTATAAACCACACATGACAATGTACTTTCTTCGTAACTAAGTGTATTGTTTATCTTCCAAAGAATCCTTTTTTTCTTGCTTAAGATTCCAAAGAATCTTAAAGACTATATTTACGCTAAAATTTAATTACTAGTCATGTTTACTCTTCTTACCTTTGGTTATTTGTAAATGTAACTAAACTATGGATATATCGAAAATGAGGTTGAAACCCATGTATAACATCATATATATCAATGTGTTCAAAAAAAATAAAACCAATATTGGTGGTGAAGCACCTCCTACATAAGCTTAACTCATTGCTATATGATTGTCTAACGCATAAATTTTGCTCCAACATCATCAATGTCAAGGAATAGCTAGTCTTTTTTTAACACAAAAGGAATAGCTAGTCTATTTTGTTGTGTTTCTTACACATTATTTTAGATTATAGGATAAGAGAAATAATAACTAGAAATCTTGGGAATAAAAATTCTACAATTCTACTCTTCCCTTCATTTGAAAATTGCTTTTGAAAAGTAGTATAAAATTCAAAATTTTAATTTTTACGAAATGTTTGCTCAGAAAAAGAAGAAGATAGTAGTAAAAGAGGACGTACTTATGAAGAAGTGAGAAAAACTCTTTAAGCTTCGAACAAGTTTGTAGATACCATCTGAGATATTAACACCATTGTTCTCTATCTTTGTCTCTTCCTTTAGAAACAAGCCACTTTCTTCTTTTCCTTATAAAACCAAAAATCACAAAAGAAAAAGAAAAAGAAAAAGAATCAGAAAAAAAAAACAAGAACGAGAACACGAGGTCGTGTGTGAAGAAAGTTAGGTAAGTACTCTCAGTGAGTTGGTTTGGTTTCTTGTGTTGATGACTAGCAGCAACGGCGACGCTGGATTGCGTTGAGCACCCCAATGAAAACGGCAATACCACAAAACGCTCAATCCGATCTTTCATCTCTCTTTTTTTCTCTTGTATGTGTGTGTACGTATGGTATACGATTAATGTAATGGTGATATTAGCGTGTGTGAGTGTAGGAAATGATGGATTTTGGTAGGGTTTTTATTGCTAATATCGTGCGTGGTTATGACTTTGTAAGCAAGTTAGAATCATTGTTTACTTGAAGAATTTTGTATTTCCTTACACCAATAGAAGAAGAGTGTCACTATTGAGTATATTTGAGGATGCTTTTAGTTGGCCAACAGTGCCAGTTAACCTAATTTCTAGATTAAACATTCACGATAAGCCCATCCCTCACCTCACCTTCCACTTTTTCTTCTTTCCTAATAATCTCAATTATGTAATTATAATCAATACCATAAGTAGACTACCTTCACACGATACTAAGAGCATTGGTATATAGTCTCTCAAATGTGTATCTCATCTATTTAATATTAGTATAGTTTTATTATGTAATTAAAATTTAAATATAAAAGAAATATGACTACTTATATATTTTTTCTTTGTCACAGATGACTAACACATGTATTTTGAGTCTCTTATCATTGCAAGAAGAAACTGTCATTTCATTTTCTATGTTCTTTTTTCTTTTTTATTCGTTTTGATTATTTTAATATTGACAAACTCCCAATATGGATTCTTTAAGGACATTCACATCGTAGGTTTCTCAAATCTAAGAGAGATATTGTTACGACTTACGTATACAGTAACTTGGTTGAAAATAATATTTTCATCTTTATGATTACACACTTTTTGACCAAAAAGACTTGCACACTATTAGGATTACTGCTTCTTCAATCCGTGAAATTTAAAAACCCGGCCTAACCGAGCCTGCAAGCCGGTTAACCTATGACTAATCAAACCCGTTTGAATGATACCTTCAGTTCCATTTAAAAGAGTAGTGGTAAAGCTCGGTAGCTATCAACATCCTTAGAGAAGACCTACTCTATCTTCAAATTTTGAGATTATGTAACAATTCATCAAGAAGAGCTTTCTGAATCATCAGATCAGAAGATATTTGATATTTCAACTGCTTGTATCCAAACAAAGATTAAATTATAGTCCAAGAGTTTCTTTTTCTCAAGAGTCTGGGCCCTCTCTTGTAATAGAAGCCACAACTTTGTGGTCTTTAATCTTAGAACCAACTCCAACTCTCTTTCAGAAAATATAAAACAAGCTCTCCCACCTATACATAAATTTTAACAAGATCCATTTTTTTGGTCGAATTTTTAATAAAATTCATTTTTTTGTCAAAACTTTAATAAAATTCATTTACCCAACTATTCATTTGCATATGAATTATTATTCATATAATCATTGACGAACTCCCCAACATTTATACGTGGTTGTGACAGCAAAATCGTAAGTTTTTATTTGCCAGAAGATTTGATTAATCAGTTGCAAAGGAAAAAAAAACCTACTCTTGACCTCTCTAGAGCTCCACTTACGCTATTCATTTATCTTATATAAATAAGAAAACTCATACATAGTTCCAGGAAATCAAAAATTAATAAACATACATACTGGTAACTAAGTAAAGAAAAACAATTCTATGGAGGTGTACATGATCTGGTCGGCAAACTTGTGGAATGCCAGTCACACAACTACGGGCTTTATCTAGCAGGAGGTGGTGGAGGGCCAAGGGCTTTTGCCATGCCAACCCAAGCAACAATCCCACAGGCTAGAATGATCCAACCGCATACATTGTACGTGAAGTCATTGTTCTTCTTCGTCTTGATGTTCTCACCGCCCTGAAAAAGCTAAGAACGAAACATACAAAAAAAATTTTATATGAGAGCTTCTTTCACTTTCTGCTTTAACTTCTCAACAACTTGCTAAAAATACAGTAAAGAACTCAACAAAACAAAGTGATAACTTACGGTAGCATTTGATGAAGCTGATGGACCTCCTCCTCCTCCACCTAGTGCCTGCTGCATCATTTCATTCTGATTTAGCTCCATTAGTATTTCCGGGCCCTATTGAAATAAGTGAAAACACAGAGATCAGAAACAAATATACATACAGAGAGATAATGTTATGACACCAAGATTGACTCTGAAAATGAGAAGTTGAAATAGTACCCTTATTGCAACATCCAAGGCCTTGCGATATATCTCATTACCTGGATCCTGTTAAACCAAAAAAAAAAAAAACATTTGTCTAACTACACTTATAACAGTAACAATTTTTTTTTTTTTTTAAAAGCCCATAAAATTTGAAGATTTACCTCATTTTCAGCTCTTTGGAGATAATCAACGGCTTTATCGAAGTGACCTTTGGCTACATCAGCATCAGGAAAAAGAAAAGCTTGGGTAGTGTAGGCGTTGCCAAGACACCAAAGAGCCTGATGCTTCCCTGGACTCAATGTCAATACCTCTTCCAACTTGAAAATAGCATCTACACAGAAGAAGTAATAAAGAATGGGAGCAAAAAATTATTTTAAAATCAAAACTTTGAAGAAGATATCATACCATTTAACATCACCTTCGCGTCGGTAACAGTCTGGAACTGAGCAAGTTCAATCAACGAACCAGCCCATTTAAGCAAATTCTGTAGATAAATATCACCACAAAGAGAGAGACTAATATCAATAATAATTATCCTCCAAGTCTGAAGTAATAATAACACATAATAAAATAAAATTTCAAGATTTTTCAAATTCCTACTCGACATTTAGTGATTAGTATCCACACATGACATACAGTTATCATGAACGAGAGTGAAGATTAATATGTAGAAATAATATGATGAAGAGGAGAGTAGTAGTAGTGTAGTACAAACATCGGAATCGAGAGGATCCTTAGCGTACTGAGCCTCACATCCTTTGCGAAGGTGGTCGAATAGAAACACCTTTTCCACGTCGGCGGTAGTGAATTCCATCGTGCGATGCAGGCAGGGCAAAGGAAAATCTTTAGTTTGCTGTTCTTTTCTGAATGTACTTCGGGAAATTACGAGAACTCGAAACCAAAGCTATAGTGTGATTGTACGAGGGTTTTAGGAGCCGACAAGTCGTGGATGTTGTGTCATGATTGTTAACACATGATTGGACTTTTTATGGGCCTTCCATCTTTTATAAACGCTACATTCTATAAATTCAATTAAGCCCAGCCCATTCAACTTTAACTAGCATCCGGTTGCTAGAGGAAATGGGATACCGGATACTAGTACTACATGATTAAACGTTTTTTTTTGTAACTTATTCATTATCAGTGATTTCAGTGGCGAAACAATGAAGTGGCAGGCTGGCAGGCTGGCAGCTCAATTCTCGTGATTACATGACGTACAAGCGAGATCTTTCTGAGCAAAGAGAAGACCCAAGTTCTCAGTAAAATGAATCAAAACCCACCAAAGTGCATGTTCCTTTTTTTGGTAGTCCAATTTTTTTTAATGTTTAATCAATGGTCGGATCTGAAATTTAAAATACCATAAACATTTTAAAGTTATTAATAAACAAATTTTGAAAATTTTGGGGCTATGCGATTTATGTATAAACTCTTTAAACTTTTTTCTTTAAAAAAAAAAAAAAGGTTTTATCCGGTTGTGCCATGAATTGGCACTGCTTGAATCAACAATAGGTAGTCAGATATTTTAGGGTTACAATTACATTAATTACATCATTCTCCGATTCGTATATCTCATCCCGTTACTTCTCCTACGTGATCTCCATCTCTCCTTTATGTGCTCATCTTTGCTCTTCTCCAATACAACGCCGTTTTCTCCTTGACCATCATCGTCATGGCCTCCTCTTCCTCCTCCTCGGAGCCTAGCAGCTTCAGCGAGGAGATCTTCAATCATACTCTCTGTGGTTTTAATGGTGATCCCGCGAATATACCAAGAAAGTGGAGGTGGAGTAAGTATAGCAGAAGGCTGAAACATCTGATCCATTGTCACCTTCGACCCTACCCTTCCTCGTCCATTGCTACAACTATCGTAATCTTGTAGAGTTTTTGGTTTCATGCGGTCACACAAATGTTCATCTATAAACAATGGCTCTACTCTCCAACAACCCTCAAACACTTTCATGAACATTGTTTTCTCTTGCTTATATTTTGACTGTGCTTGAAAATAAAGAGAGAAAAACAAATTTGAAGTGGTGAGTACAGAACAAGAATAATGATTTTTGTGAAGAATATAATTATATCTTACGGTGAGATTTTTTCGATTTTCTTGGACAATTAGATGTACAGGGAAAGTACCAGCCCACCAAAGAAACTTCCAAGCCGCGGCTTGCTTCACCTCCACTGTCTGCATTGGTCCTTCCTCCATCAAAACTTTTCTTGATATGCATTCCTGGTTTAGAGATTAAGAAAATTATCTTAATTATCACTACTTTTTGAATCATACAAGACAGCAGAGACCAGCAAGCACCTTGATGTTCTTGAAGTATCGTTTGTTGTCTGGATGAGTAAAAATGTTGTAGACTGATTCAGGAGGCAATCCCACGTTAACTTCTACATTCAAATGGCAAAACGAACCGTTTTGTGTTTTCACCTGCAAAGACAATATTTCTTTGAGTACCAGCTACTCTATGTTTTGAGATTTTTTTTTTTTGGTTATGATCATACCTGAACCTTAGGAGGTTGATCAATCCATGAAGGATTATTTCTCCAAGCTTGTAATTGCCTTTCTAACTTCTCCTCATCTCTGTGCTTATCATAAGTAGTCTCTGCCTCTATCTTGTTAAGACTCTTGACCAAGCTTTGCTCTTTGATATTCCTTAACCTCTTGAACTCAGCCTATATCAACAATAACAATAGCACATAAAGCATGATCCAACTAAGTTCTCTATTTGATTAAGCTTCTTGAGATATAAATGGAAGTTTAACCTTGAGAGGCTCTTGAATAGTCTGATTAATCCAGACCACAAATCCAGGAAACACATCCTTATTTTCAAACATATTGAATAACACTAACACCGGTCTTCTTATCTGATCTTGAAACTTCAGAGCCCCCCCAAAACAGAGCAAGGTGAAAAAAGACAGATCAAGGGAAATAGAAAGTCAACGATATGGTCTGAGGGAGACGGCCTACACAGAAGGTTAAGTTAATTAAGAAAGGTGATTAATATTAATAATACGGATTAGTTGTGTGGAGGTTGAGTGTACCATACGGGCCGGGAACTAGTTAAAGAACTGGAGCAAGTTCTCTTCTCGTGAGCTCCTCTTTCGACGTTAAAGCATGTGCGCAAAATCGGCCGGACATTGCTTTCGAGTCGTGTCTCTCGCTTGCCGCAACCGATCCCGTGAAGGTGAAGCCCTTAACCAGTATCCACTGCAAGACGATCAAAATTCGACTCTGGTTTGCAAGTTTGCAACTCAAACTCAGTCATTGATTTTTATTTTTTTTTTATTTTTTTTCATTAACTAAAAAATTAAGTGCGCAAAAAAGTCCAAAAATGTATAGATGCCTTTGTTGAATAAAAGATTAAACGTTTTGTTATTTAAAAGGTGTAGGTCGGAGAGCGACGTGACGGCCAAGCATCATGGACTTTAGATCTATAATTAATGGGCCTATGAGCCGATTATGATTAGTGGTTGGTTATTACTTTAAATAGAGTCGGTCTGGTTATTTCGGTTTGGGGATGCTTCCGGTTACTAAGATGCATGTTATGCATGGTTTGGGGAAGCTTAAGATAGATGAAAGATTGATTCAGATACAGAATGAATTGAATATGCCCATGATTAAGAAAGATTTTGATTTTCATTAGTTCTTGACGTTACATGCGAGAGTTACATGAATATGGAGTAGATAGCGAGAGGTATTAATATGTTTATTTTGATTGCCTAATAATAAATCACATTCTCTAATCATTTACGTAGACATGTCAAGCAAAAAATGAAGGATTAAAATCATTTCTTCTTCCACTATGTTTCAAATGCTAGTAAAGTTTCAGTATTATATATATACAAAAAGAGGGAGTCATTCTATATGACTAGAGGAAACTTGTAAACTGATCAATCAAAGAATGGATCATCAACGAAAGCGGTTTATCTGGCCATAACGTTTTCTAAGAGAGTAAAAAAAAAAAGAATGCAAAGAGAGTGGTGCATATGCCTCCTCCTTCAAGATGGAGCGCAAAGTCAATCCTGCCTTTCTGGATCACTGCTCGTCGTAGTCAAGCGCTTGATCTGTTCTTCTAGCTGCAACCATTTCATGGAACCATATTCATACATAAACGCTAATGGTAATCTGTAAAAATGAAGATCAATGGTGGGTGAATTGAGGCTATACGTATGTGCACAATCACAATACCTGAGCGTTTAGTTTCTTCTGATTCTCAAGCTCCTCTTCAAGCATCTGCACACTGCATCATTTGAAACCATAGGAACAATCAAATCAAAGTTTCTCAAATTTTGGAAGTATCGTAAACAAAAAAAAATCAAAAGTGGAGTTTTATCTTTAGTACTACCTCTGCTCCAAGAAATGAAGCTGAGAAGATAGAGCTGCCTCCCTTGCTGTCTGTGAACTTAAAAGACTCTTAATACTCCGTCCTCACACCAACTTCCTCTCTATACATAACGTCATTAGCAAAATGAGAAGCAAAACTCAACCTGCTGGGATTCGGTATTCACGTTTGCGTTTGTGTTTTCTGTTAAAAATGAAGATCATAATCACAATCAACTCTGTAAAACAGAGCAGATACAAGAAATATATGAACATAAAAAGATTACCAGCAGCTGGAGCAAAGAGTTGAAACAATCCGGTTAACCTCTCCTGCCAAAGCACATGAAAGAAGATAGTGTACAACGTACAACCAGAAAGAAGAATATAGAAGCAACATTCTATGGAGTAGATAAAATATTATACCCTCTGAATGTCATTGTTGAGCAGGAGATTCTGTAACAATGGGAGGATCTGAGCAGCATCGCTAGTCATAGGATTCGCAGCTTCATCGCCCTGAAGAAACAAACTCTAATTAATCCACAGTCAATATTGCAATTAAAGAAAGTAAAAAAGTTGGAGTAATCTTTAGATTATACCGAGTCGTTTTCTTCAGTCGAGTTGAGTTCAAGTGACTCTTCTTCTTCACCGATTGGATTCTCAGGCGATCCAGTTCCTGATGAACACATTTTGCCTAATCCATGCATGCATAGAATCACAAGCTTAATCAGGTCAAAACGCTAATCAAACCTCATAACGAGAGACGACAACGTTACGAGACTATCCGATTCCAAAAGAAAACGAAACTTCACTGCGTTCCTAAAATCTTTCTAGCGATTGTAAACGATGCAAGATCAACTATCTCTAAAGCAAACGAATCCAGCGAGTAGTTACGATCAGCGATACGAGGAGAAAGAAAACGAAAGTACGAGAGCGATCGTAAATTAAGAAAATCGAACCGTTAGTTTCTTCGCTTGAGAAACAACGAAGCCGCGGAGCGAACAGTCGGAGAAAGAGCCTGGAGCGGTGAGCGAGCGCGGCGGAGAGTGAAGTGGAAGTGAAAGTCCGTTAACGAATCGCCGTCGAAGAGAACCTCTCTCCCTCTCTCTGGGACTTTGTGAAGAGAGTGAAAAAGTTAGTTAGAGTCGCGGACTTTATAGGACCCGCAAAAAGTTTGTTACTCGATGATGCGGACTTCTAATTATTTATCAACTTCCCTTTAATCTTGGTTTAAGCGGACTTTCAAATCCGATATTTCCATTGTGATTTGTTGATTTACCGCTAATTATTACAATTAATAAATTATTATTCAAATACATCATTAGATAATGGAGCAAAAAGATTTCAATATCAACAATTCTCACCATGCATCTTTCATTTTTAACATTTTATCTCTTACACAATTAGATTCAACATTTTAGGTTCTATTGGACTAGACTCAGCCAAAAAACAACAAATTAGATGATAACTGATGATAGGGGTGGGCACTTTACCCGATATCCGAAGTGGCACCCGAACCCGATCCGAAAAACCCGAACCGAAATCCGAACCGAAGTAGCAAAATACCCGAACGGGTATTGAATAAGAAGAGATTGGATACCCGAACCCGAACGGATAATACCCGAACCCGAATGGATATCCGAAGATAACCGAACATATGTATAATTAACTTTATATTTCTAGTTTATATCTCTCATTTTATATAAAATATTTATATTGATACTACACATACTTTAAGTTCATATGATATACCTACAATTACGGAAAAAATGATTTGTTAATCACTTAAAATGCATGTCAAGTTTTTTATTTCAAAAATTAACAAAAACTTACGTAAAAAAAAAACTAAATTAATGCCTTTTTAGTTTTAAAATGTTATGTCAAAATCTATTAACCATTCAATCTATTGAAAATAGAAAATTAGTTAACTAAAAGTTATATTTTTAAATACAACAAACTTGAGAAATGAAAATTTTAATATTTTTTTTCAAAATCTAAATATCCGAACCCGATCCGAAATAACCGAATCCGAACTAAAAATACCCGAACCCGACCCGAAGTACAGAAATACCCGAACGGGTTCTAGACCTCTATACCGAAATACCCGAAAATCCGAAATACCCGATCCGAACCCGAACGGGTACCCGAACGCCCACCCCTAACTGATGAGTCCTTTTATCGTTCCTTGCGTAGAAAGAAAGAAAGAAAGAACCGTTTGACTCTTATATTAAAAACAAGTCGACAGTGGATATTTTGGCAGTGCTTGGCACTTACATTTTTAATACTTCATAAAATGTTATACAATTTTAATTTTTTGTTCCATTTTATTTGATTTTCAAGTTTTAATGTATATTTAATATTTATTTAATATGGTATGACCACTATACTATGCAATGTGTTTTTGTTATCAGTTAAAATGTTTCAGTTAGATATTAAATAATAGTTAGTTCTTAAAAGTCAATTCAAATAAAGTTTGTATGATAAAAATAATACACAATAGGAAAATGACAAAAATATATCGTAGTAAAAATATCTTTAATGAGTAATATATTTCTAACCTATTTACTATTAGGGATATATGTATTTTTCTATCTTTGATTGGATTGTTATTTTATGTTTGTGTGTTATTTTAAAATTAAAAACATGTTTTACTGTTATCGTAATCTACTAAAATATAACTACCATTCTAAATCAATATGTATTTTGTTTATTCGGTTAAAATACTTGAGTTTTTTGGTTTTTTGATGATAACCAAAAATAATTATTATTTGTTTGGTTTCATGTTATATAAAATTTAGACATTTCTGATGTCGAACCAATGGTTTCATATAAAAACTCATAAATGCATGAAAAATTAAATCAAATTTAGACAATAATTGAAAAAAAAATGCCACTTCATAATATATTAAATACTTGAGTTTTTATATAACAACCCAAAAAATGGCAGAAGCCGCCAGCCTCTTTCACAGAAATGGCAGAAGCCGCCAGCCTCTTTCTTGAAATGTAACGTGGGCTCCTCACTGGATGGAGGTTCTACAATAGCGGGTGCTGTTTGGGTGGTGCGAGATGCAAGAGGAGTTGTTTTACTTCACAGTAGAAGAGCTTTTGCTAATGTAAGCTCGCTTCATCAAGCCAACGTTATGGCTCTACATTGGGCAGCTGAATCCATGAGTGATCTGAAACTTAAGAAAGTGGTTTTTGAATTCTCAGCTCTTGAGGTTAAAAAGGCAATGGACCATCCACTTCTCTGTTTTGGACATTTCCAGTCTGTATCTCATGCCATATCGGCGATTTATTCCATCAGAGATGCCAAACTCAGCTATGTCACAAGCTCGTGTAACTTCATTGCCAATTTAATTGCAGTAAGTGTTACAAGAGATCAAAAGTATTAATCGTACGTCGCTAGGAATGGTCTTGTATGGTTAGCTACCCAGATTGGCCAGGAAGCATCAGCATGAAGGGCTCTTTTACGTAGAGCTTACGCTTTCTTCGGGTCTCCTTATCTTTGGTTTACTTTGCTCCTACTGGAGTACTGTTTTTTGGTTTTATTTATTTTGATTAGCTACATTGATCCTCCTCCCATCTTTTGATGGTGCTATGTTTTTTCAAAATTCTATAATGACAAAAAAAAAAAAATCAGTGATTTCAGTGGCAATTTTTTTGTTAGTTTTTGTTACCCCTAGCGTAATTCCCATCGGACTAATTCCCCGATTTTTCATACTAACCGCCCGTAATTCTGAATCCGAACACTGGTTATAACCATTTTTTTTCCAGGCTGTGGATACAATATTTAGTTTTTGACACTCTTACCGATCTCTCCTATCAAAGCTCGTGTAGCAAATTTGTTCTATTTTCTAAACATAGGTTGATTGTTTAGTTACAGAAAGTTTTTGTATTTTTAGTGTGTGTGTTAACAGATGCTAAAAAAGCAAGAGAACAACAAGGTGGATAATTGATTTTTTACCAATCTGAATTTGATTTAATGTACAGTATCCGTTAAAAAGGTGGATAATTGATTTTTTAACCAAGGCTTCCTCGGACCAAGGTCGCCCGCCCCCACACCTGAGTATCCAAATACGCAGTCTTACAAACAATCTGATTTGGACCAAGACAACTGTTTCTAGCTAGAATCTGTATATTTTTACCAAAACCAAAAACTCTCATCACTTTCTGTTGTCTATTGTAATTCTTTCAACTCCATTTACAAATAATACAAATGGATTAACACCAGTCTTAATTATGAAATCATCTTTCACCCATCACAAACACCACATTAAACCGTCAAAAAGCATAAACAAAATAACCATCAACGTGATTAAACCGATAACCGAAAATAAACCAAGAAACGAAAGAGATCCATCACAAGCAAAAAAGCGAACAATAAATAGATAATAAGCTGCGATAATGCTTCTCCATCTGATCAACGTCCACCGCTAGTGCAATCCCTGGCAAAATGCCCCGACTCGCCACAGCTGTAGCAGCTTCCTCCGCCGCCACCTCCACCACCACCTCCATAACCACCTCTCCCTCCTCCTCCTCCGTATCCTCCACCACCTTCGGAACAGTCTCTCGCAATGTGACCTGGCTCACCACACTTGTAACAGTCGCTTCCTCCTCTACCACCACCACCTCTTCCGCCGCCGAACCCACGACCTCCACCTCTTCCACCGCCTCCAAATCCACGACCTCCGCCAGACGAGCCACCACCGCTGCTGCCTTGGACAGGAGCGCCGTCGGGTCCAGACACCTCTATCGCCTTGGGACGGCCGTTGTTGTCGTTCTCGACCTGGAACTCGACAGGCTCCTCCGCGGCGAGGCTTCGGAAGCCCTCAGATCTGATGGAGGACTGGTGAACGAAGAGATCGTCGCCGCCATCGTCGGGAGTGATGAAGCCGAACCCCTTCTGTGTGTCGAACCACTTGACAGAGCCCTTGCGCCTCTCAACACCAGTGTCTTGTCCGTAACTCATCTCTTTCAGATTCTCTCCTTCTCTCTGAAAAAAAAAAACGAAACCCTAGTAATCAAAATCACGAGATAAACAATCAGCTATTATAATAAATAAATAAACGAAAAAAAAACTCAGCAAAAAGCCCATTTGTGAAGTGATGAGAAGCGGCCCAATAAGGCCCGTTAAGTCAAAATGCGTCCGCCGTTTAGGGTTTTAGTTGTCCCCCCACGTTATATATGTCCGTCTTCTTCAAATCTCTTGTCCATCAGATCTTCTCTTTGGCCGTCATGGTAAATGCTTTAAGCTCAGTAGTTGTGCTTCTATGCTTATTAGTTTGTTTTCTTATGTGTTTTTTCTTTATTCAGGTGAAGTACTCACAAGAACCAGACAACACCACCAAATGTGAGAACACTTTATTGTTAGCTTCACTATGTTATTGGGGTTTCTCTAGTGATATTGATTTAAATGACCATGATTATGTAGCTTGCAAGGCAAGAGGAGCCGATCTCAGGGTCCACTTCAAGGTAAAGTTCTTTTGCCAAGCTTGGAAATGAATAAGATTAATGTTTCTTGGGGCATACGCTTGTAATAACAACACACCTGAATAACAAAAAGCAGGGCTCTGTTTTGTACGTAACAGAGTTCACGTAAATGTCAGGAAAATCGAATTGGTCATCGTGTTTGGGTGAACCTACGTTTCTTATAATATCTGTTGGGTTCAGTTCATGATGGTACATTGTAGACTAGACCATGTTTTTCATTAGGCAAACTTTTTTCTTTTGGGAAATGAATCAGATTAGTGTTCATAGGGGAGAAGTTTGTAATAAGACCAAACCTGATTAACAAAAAGCAGGGTTCTGTTTTGTACATAGCAGACCTCACGTAAATGTCAGGGAAATCGAATTGGTCATCGTGTTTGGGTGAACCTACGTTTCTTTTTATATCTGATTGGTTCAGTTCATGATGGTATATTTTAGCTTTTGATCTACAAGTATTGTGGAGTATAGCATTCATTCTTTTTTTTTTGTTTGTAGCTACACTTGTTTTTTTTAAAATGATGCGTCATTTGGATTAATCTGATAGTTTTGTTAATTTGTGAACAGAACACTAGGGAGACAGCGCATGCGATAAGAAAGCTACCGTTGAACAAGGCGAAAAGGTACTTGGAAGATGTGATAGCTCACAAGCAAGCTATCCCCTTCACACGTTTCTGCCGCGGTGTTGGACGTACTGCTCAAGCAAAAAACAGACATTCAAACGGTCAAGGTCGTTGGCCTGCTAAATCTGCTCAGTTCGTTCTTGATCTTCTCAAGAATGCTGAGAGCAATGCTGAGGTGACTGACTATCCACTTCATTACCGTTTATACTTTTTATATTAGTATTGTGCTTATGTTCAATTACTATAAAACCATTTAATTATCAGGTGAAAGGTTTGGATGTAGATGCCCTTTTCATATCACACATCCAAGTGAACCAAGCAGCAAAACAGAGGCGGAGAACATACCGTGCTCACGGAAGAATCAACCGTATGTTCTTTCTTACGCTACTCTCTTTTTCAACTTCTATTTCGTTAACAGTGCTGACTCTTTATTTTTGCAGCTTACATGTCAAACCCATGTCACATTGAGTTGATTCTTTCAGAGAAAGAGGAGCCTGTGAAGAAAGAGGTAATTTATCTTCATCTCATTGCACTCGTTGTAATCCTAATTTTTCACCATCAGCGTTGTTCATTCTTTTTCTCATAACCTCATTGCAGCCGGAGACTCAGTTGGCAGCGAAGTCAAAGAAGGGAACCTCGTCTTGATCCTTATAGACTTGTAGTTACCATTATCACTTCGTGTTACAGCGCTTGGTACATTTTGTTCACTTTCTGTAAGACATGTAACCAAAATTTTAAAACACTTAATGAAGATTAGTTTTTGGATTACCAAAGCTTTGATTTACTACTTTATTTAAGATTATTAATTAACCAATACAAAACCTTAAGGCGAATGTTATTTGTAATTTCTATCAGTAAAATTAATAATCAGTTTATTTTTGCGGATTGGTTTGTAAATTGAACATGTCACTTTCTTTGAAAAGTAAACAGTTTAATTAAAATATGATTAGTTTAACAAGATCCTGATATTAAAACAGTGCAAGGGAGATGGATAAATTAATGATATCGTTATCAGTTTTATCCTATAATATTATTTTTTTCAACAGTCAGTTTATTTATAACAACTTTTGAACATAACTAATTTCGTGTAATAAGCGACTAATCCAAATCGTGGTGGACAATTAAAAATGGACTCGTCACCATCGTCGTTAATCCCCGGCTTAACAGACGACGCGGCGGAGCTCTGCCTCTCGCGAACCCCACGCTCAAACTTCCGTACCATATCCCAGGTCTGCCGGCGATGGAGGACATTCCTCAGGAGCGAGCATTTCGCATCCGTACGAGAGTTGACCGGAACGGTGGAGGAGTTTATGTGCGTTCTGATGGAAAGCGAGTGCGGAAGAGACGTCTTCTGGGAAGTTTTCGACGCCTCCGGTAACAAACTCGGACAGATCCCTCCCATCCCGGGGCCTACGAAGCGCGGTTTCGGCGTCGCGGTGCTCGGCGGCGGAAAGATCGTGTTCGTCGGCGGATACACGGAGGTCGAAGGATCTTCTTCGATCAATAGCACGATCGTCTCTGCTTCTGCCGATGTTTACGAGTTCGATCCTGCGTCTAACAGGTCTTCTTCAATCTGATCAATATGTGTGACATTATCTTCTCTAAAGAAACATAACTGATTCTGTTTTTTTACGAAAAAAAAAACATAACTGATTCTGTTTTTGTCTGAATTTCCGACCAAAGTGAAGATGTTTTTTTTTCTGAATTCTTGTTTGTCGGAATGATATATTTTAACAGGTGGAGGAAACTGGCGGGCATGAACATACCGCGTTACAACTTTGCGTTCGCTGTAGTGAATGGCCTTTTGTATGTGATCAGAGGTTATTCCACAGATGCTTATAGTCTTTCCAACTCGGAAGTATACAACCCGGAAACTAATCGATGGAGCCTCATGGATTGTCCTAACCGCCCGGTTTGGCGTGGCTTCGCATTCTCGTTCAAGTCCAAACTCTTTGCTGTAGGTGGGAATATGAGGACATATATAGATTTCACTGCAGATTGGTTGAACTAAGTTTTTTCTTACATAATTGATGATGATTTTTTTCAGGCAATGGATCGAGATTCATTGACATATATGACCCTAAAACGGAGACATGGGAAGAGCTAGACTCGGAGCAATCAATCTCTGTCTATTCATACACTGTCGTGAGGAACAAAGTGTATTTCATGGACAGGAACATGCCAGGGCGTCTGGGAGTGTTTGATCCGGAGGAGAATTATTGGAGCTCCGTGGGTGTGCCTCCGAGAGCGGGTGGGTTCTGGTTCAGACTAGGGGAATGGAACAATAAGGTTCTGCTGTTTTCGCGAGTTTGTGGACATGAGACCTTAATGTATGACCTTGATAAAGAGAATGGGTCCAAGTGGAGAGTCTGTGATCAGATTAAACCATCTGCTTCTCACTTGACCAGCGTTCTCATCAACTTCTGATTTTTTCCCCTTATTATTTGACTTCATTCTTTTGCAAAGTGTGTTGTAACGTTTTGTGCTGTGAGTGTGAGCTATGTGTGTTTGGCTCAAAATGCAACCTATACTTCAACTTTGTGTGCAAGTGTAACACTTTGGGGCTGTGTGATTTGTCTGTTTGGTCCTCAACTTTGTGAATGATTCATATATTTGTTGTTTGTATATACTCCTAAACTTGTTTTAATGCAAGTTGTCTGTTTCCTAAACTGTTATAACCAAACCTTGACAAATAAGAAAACAACCAGTGACATGACCATAAAATGAAAAAAAGAGAGAAATTAATTATATATCTAGTTTTATCAAATGATTAGATTAACACTAATAAGCTACTTAACGACACCTATAACTGCAACCACTGAGCAGACCCCCCGGGCTGTGTCTAACTCATCAGTGTAACATAACAAAATAGCAACAAGGATAAGGATTTTGATTAAGTTGGTGTAGCAAAGACCGGAACACAGTCACTTGTTGTTGCAGATTCAACATGTTTAGAAATCAATATAACCCACCACAAAGTTCAAATATTATTTTTGGTTTAAACAAGGTCAAGACAGAGAGACTTGATCTAACAGTAACGACCATGTTTGTAGCTTCTCGTCCTCCTCCTCCTCACTCAATTTTTCACAGCACTGGTACAAGTTTCTGTGTTGCTGCTAACTCCCGGAGAAACTGATGCATCTGACGTACCGCACGCCTTTAGAACAGCCTCATTCTGCAATAGACCCAATTAAAACTATTAATAAACACTTGTCTTAAACAAAATAAAAGTCGTTTTTATTTGAGATGGAGAAGCTTTTGCAAGATATATCAAAACACCAAACCACATCACATCACATAAACTGAACAAAACTCATAACAATCTTGCAATGAACTGATGATATTGAATTGAATCCATTTGATCAATAAACACAATCACAATCCATAAACCCTAAAAAAGGAAATGGTGAAGGAGAGAGAGAGTACCTGCCAAACGCGACGGAGGCGAGTTTTGGCATTGGCTTTACGAGTAGAGGTAAGCTTGATTCTCTTCCAAATGAGACCACCTGAATCGTGCTTCTTCACTATTTCCATCACCCGAGTTCCCCAAAACGCTCCCATGGCCGCCTCTCTTTCTCTCTAGCTCGCTCGATCTCCAGAGTAAGACAAGTAAAGGGTCTTTGATTAGTTTCAGCTTTTCCCTCTTACCAGCCCATTTCTTAGTGGACTCGGCGGCCCATTTCTAGTTACATACCTTACCAATTTTCCTAAATTCATAATATAATAATTTGTATGTTATTTTCAAAATAATTTTGTTTTAAAATATAAGTTATTTTCACATGCTATACAACTTTTACATTTCTTATATATTTAAGCTAATTGTACTATGAAAATTTATATTATATTAAATCATTCATATTAAAAAAAATAATTATAAGTTTTAATATTTGTTTTTTTAGGCAAAAACAATATGGCAGTGTATGTAAACATAGCATTTTGTGGACATCAACAGAGCCTGATACTTTCACTTTAAGTGTTAAGTCCATTTTGTTAGTGATCGAGATTTGTTGATTTACTTATCCTTAATTAAACTTTTTGGCTTTTGGATTATTGGACATTACGAGTTAACAATGTGAAATTGTGAAAACAACAAAGAGTAGTATGATCCACAAAAAGGTGTACATTCAACTTGACCCATGTAGCTCCACTTCTCTACTAATGTGATCTACAAAAATAATCCACCAGAGAAGGAGCACAACTGTTTTTTGTACGTAATTGAACATAAACAACATATGCTCTTCTCTCAAACAGCCAACGCCTTCTGAATTTTACCAAGGTTTAAGGTCACCAACAGGACCAGCGGTCCAGTTCAGAACCTTCTCACCTTCCCTCAAGTATATGCTTCTGTCGTGAGGTAACTTCCTCGCTAACCCGTTAAGTATCTGATGGAACGCGTCCCCCGGTTGAGCCGGTTGAGGAAACAGCATGGCTTGTTTCATCGAAGGATTCGCCAGAAGTCTCTGTTTCCTGAGGATCACTTCCGTTGGTATTGAGGTAAGGATCGTGTCTAGTTTAGGAACGTCTTTTTCCGCAACAAAGACTCCTATCTCTTCCCAGGGGATAGCGTCTGCGAAAGGCAGTACTATGTCGTCAGCTATGATAACTGGAATGCACCCAAACACAACCGCTTCAACTAGCCTCGGGCTCCATGGAGCCCATCCTAGAGGACATAGACAGAAGATGGATCTTTGCATGTCTTCGTAGTATGTTGTCGGGTGGTCTGTTGAGATGTCGAATAGAGGGTTGTTCTTGAAGTTCTCCCACACAGCTGCTCTTGCGCCTCTATACAAATACATATACTCCATTAAAACAATTTGATCATATGTAACACATCATCACTTTACTAGTCTAGATAAGATGTACCTTGCGTAATAGCCACCTTCTGGATCGTTGTTGACGTCGTAGAACAGACCGCGGAAGTAGACAAAGATAGAGCGTGGGATGTCTGGAGGAATATAATGGGCTTGCATCTTCTGTGGTGGTGCAAAAGGTGGAATAGTGATTGAGCCTTGGTCCAAACACACATGGTTCCTCTGACCAAATGTCTGAACCAAAGTGGCACGTTCGAGTAGTGGAAGAATCCCTCTTTTAATGGCCTTTTCCTCCTGTTTAGTGTCAAGATTAAATCTTCAGTTAATTCACTGAGACTATTAAGAAGATACTTAGTTTCCATGTAACCAAGCACTTAAAGAGATTATAGAAGAGCTAAATAATCAATTTTATCCATTACTAACTAGATCAGTTACAAACAAAACCGGTCATGAACATGGCAAAGCGAAACATTGGTTTTAATTACAAAAAACTAGATCTTCAAATTAATTAAAAGAAAATTTTATTAAATTTTTAACTAAATTATCTTTAGCTCCAATTTTTTAGTTAAACTATCTTTGGCTCCAAAAGTATATATCTAAAGTGTGTTCTTGAGTGGCGAGAAACTCTACCTGATAATGGAAGCAGGCACCAAAGTCATGTGGCACGACAAAGAATCAAATCTCTTAGAAACACAAAGAATTATAAGAACAACTTTTCTTATTAGCTTTAGAAACTACTCAAAACTAAAGCTCTCAATATGTTTCTCTTAGATCATATGGAACACCTCTCCATTAGACCTATATTTATATGAAAGACAATTCCCTTTAACATGTGGGATATGGAAAACACAAACCTAACCTAAATAGAAACTTCCTTTTCCTATTTCTAGGTTTATTGTGTTTATCTTAACATATTAAACATCTAATAATATGTTAAGTTTCCACAAGCTTGGAATTATCCAACATTCACCCCCTTAATTCCAACTTGAATTAGGGAGATCAATTTCTTGAACTCCGATTAAGCTCCTCATTTGCTTGAACTTAATCATCAAGTAATCATCCTCCACCACACCATGGTGTGCGAATCCACCCATTGAATTCACATCTTTCTCAAGGTTAGACCGGATGCTCTCCTTGCTTCCGTACCGCTTCTTCTTAGAATCGGCCCAGTTCTTGTATAACCTTCTCATGACCTCTTCACTTAAGTTGCGATGAGTCTTGTGGCTGAAGCTCACTGCGATGATAACTCTGGTCACATCCGCCATCTTGCGTACATGAGCTCTGGGAAGGATGTCGGCCTTCTGCTCAACACCCAACTGATTTATCTCTGGTTCATCTTCATCCTTTGAGAACCTTGACTCCATTGGTACGTGCGTTGTGTCACACGCTTCCACCTTTGTGTCACACACTCCTCCGTGAGTCGTGTTGCACACTCCTACGTGAGTCGTGTTACACACTTCCATCTTTGTGTCACACAGGATTCCTTGAGCATACCTCTCTTGCTTTATTCTGATTCCGTCTGCTCCTTGAATCACCTCTATGCCAAGGTAGTACGTTAGCTTACCTAGATCTGACATCTCGAACTTCTTAGACATCTCCTCCTTGAATTGCCTAATCACCTTAAGCGAAGTTCCTGTCACAAATAGATCATCAACGTAGATGGCTATGATCAAGACGTCTCCTCCTTGAGTCTTGCAGTACACTGATGGTTCCTTCGTGCACTTCTCAAATCTCATCTCCTTGAGAACCTGATCGAGTTTTACACTCCATGCTCTGGGTGCCTGGCGTAACACATGCAACGTCTTGTGTAACACACAAACTCGATCATCTTCTCCTTTCTTCTCAGAACCAGTCGGTCTATCTTCAAGCTCCCATATCTTGTTTCTTGTGATAGACTCCAACTCGTCTTCCATAGCTTCAACCCAATCTTCTTCACAAGATAGGTTGAACTCATCTGAGGCAATCTCTCCTCCTCTATCGGTGCATCCTAGATTGAGCACATCTGAGGCAACCTCTCCTCCTCTATCGGTGCAACCTAGATTGAACATAGCTGAGGCAACCTCTCCTCCTCTATCGGTGTGAGATCTTTTGAACCGATAGAATGCCTCACGATTATCTGCTGGTGTTGGTGGTGTGATACATCCACACAAATTTCCAAGCAATAATCTCACTGGCTTTGATGTACAAATCATGGCCTTAGTCAGGAATGTGTCTCTGGCTTGCTTCCCTGCGAGACATGTGTCACACACGCCTTCTTTGTGTGTTACACTCGGGAATGAGTGTCTCGTTTGCTTCTCTGCGAGACATGTGTCACACACGCCTTCTTCGTGTGTTACACTCTGCATTCCTACGACCATCTCCTTCCTTACCATGTTGTTCATCACTCCATAGCATATATGTCCTTGTCGAGCATGCCACCTCCATGTAGCATCTTCGTCCCTGACATGTAAACATTCCGGGTAGCTTATCTCCATAGGGGTCTTGTAGAGACGGTTTGGAGATCTTGTCACACGAACTAGCAACCTTCCATGCGAATCTGTGAGCGTTAAGTAGACATCTTTCATGTTAACCTCACATCCGTTCTCTGTTGCTTGCCCAAGACTCAATATATTGTGCTTCAGATCGGGTATGTAGTATATGTCCTTGAGTGCCTTCTTCTCTCCAGTCTTGCACACAAAGGTAACCACACCCTTTCCTACAATGTCAACACACGATCCATCACCAAACTTCACCTTCCCTTTGGTGTTGAGATTCAAACTCGAAAAGAACTCCTTGTTCCCTGTCATGTGATTGCTCGCTCCATTATCCAAATACCAGACACTTGCATTGCCTTTGTCGATATCAAGATTCTTCGGAATCACCTTATCTTCATTCAAAAACACCACCTCGTGTACATAGAGTGCATCAGCCTCTTCTGTCTCGTTTAGGTTAGTTTCTTGATTCTTCTCTGTCTTTTCGGGACAGACAGTTGCGTAGTGACCAGGCTTGTCACATCTCCAACATATCAGCTTTGAACGATTCTTCTTCGAGTTGTTATCTTCGGTGTGTGACGCACGGTTTTGGTTGTGTGACCTACCTCGACCTCTGCCTCTACCGTTCCGTCCTCTTCCTCTACCACGGGAATTCTCATAGCCCCTCTGACTATGCTCTTCATTGTTCGAAAACATCAGCTTCCCTTGGTCTTCTTTCTGAGTTTCTTCTCCTACACGCTCCTCGTACGCCTTAAGCCTTCCTACTATGTCTTCAAACCCCGTCGAGTTGAGATCTAGGACTTGCTCAAGTGATGCTACGATCTGGATATACTTGTGTCTTGGAAGACCCTTCAAGAACTTCTTGACCATCTTGGATTCTTCTATGTTTTCTCCCAACGAGGTTGCTTTGGATGATAGGCCCGATATCTTCCCCGCGAAGTCATCGACCGTATCTGAATCATCCATCTTCAACCTGTCAAACTCCGCCATCAACGTCTGAAGTCTCGCCTCCCTTACACGATCAGCTCCTAGGTGTCGCGACTTGATGGCGTTCCAGATCTCTTTTGATGCGGTTTGTTCTCCCACCTGGAGAATCAATGTTTCGGGAACAGATTGAAACAAAAGAGCTATCGCAACATCGTTCTTCTTTTGATCATCTGAACCAGGTTCGATTGTGTCCCACACTTCATGAACACGTAGTAGAACCTTCATCCTCATCGACCAAACTGTGTAGTTTGTCGATGACAACATCGGACATTGGATGGATGTAGATCCAAAGTCCTTCGTGCGTGGAGCCCTAGTCACGTCAGCCATCTTGCCGTCGCGATCTCTTGTTCACAAGCACCAGGATCTTAAGCTACAACTTAAGCTTAGATCGAGTCTCCAACCTGGGGCTCTGATACCAATTCAAATCTCTTAGAAACACAAAGAATTATAAGAACAACTTTTCTTATTAGCTTTAGAAACTACTCAAAACTAAAGCTCTCAATATGTTTCTCTTAGATCATATGGAACACCTCTCCATTAGACCTATATTTATATGAAAGACAATTCCCTTTAACATGTGGGATATGGAAAACACAAACCTAACCTAAATAGAAACTTCCTTTTCCTATTTCTAGGTTTATTGTGTTTATCTTAACATATTAAACATCTAATAATATGTTAAGTTTCCACAAGCTTGGAATTATCCAACAAAGAAGTGATCAGCACCTTCTGTCCGATTCCAATAAGGCCAATTCGATGAGATTAGTTGTATGGCGCTTCTCATCATACGCGGAGATTTAAATGGCAATGGCAAGCCGGTAGGAGTGAGATCGCAAGTGGGGTAAATGGGAGTGTAGAACCAATCAGCTTCATCGGGGTTACGCGTTCGGACAGGACTAGATAAGAGGAACCTGTGCATGAAAATCTCGGCAGCAAACATGTGCG
This sequence comes from Brassica rapa, assembly GCF_000309985.2. Taxonomy (NCBI): domain Eukaryota; kingdom Viridiplantae; phylum Streptophyta; class Magnoliopsida; order Brassicales; family Brassicaceae; genus Brassica; species Brassica rapa. The sequence continues at coordinate 18,083,691 of NC_024802.2, read as the reverse complement.
TAAGACAACGAGGGTCTTTTTGAAGTAACTTTTTGTTGTACTTGCTTGGGAGGTCGTATACATAAACCTTAAGCCTCCCAACTGGATTATCCTCCAATACATCACCAGCACTTCCTGCATTTTTACACAACTTCTTAAGCAAATCAAATTATATATTTATGTGTAAACTAACTCTAAGCTCAGTCCAGAGCAAAGGCAAAGAAACCGGTCGTTTATGACATCACGATTTTATGCGACAATTTTATTTATATATGAAAAATTTATATGCAGAATATGAACACAACTTTTTATTTGAATGTATGACATTATGAAAACATTTTAAATGTCTAACTCGAACAACAACATTATTTGGCCACCACCAATGTACATTAGTTTCTTGAGAAGGTGTTCAATGCAACACTAGAATATTACCTGAGATTCGCTCCGTTCGAGCATTATGCTCAGCGGAAGAAGCAGACAAGAAGAGAAAGAGAAGAATTACGGAGAGAGAAGAACGGATCATCGTACCGGACGGAGATGTGTGGTGGGATTCTAGAGAGGAGAAGGAAGAGAATGTATATATTTAAGGAAAGAATATTGTTGAGAGGTCATGGGAGGAGGTGGTTGACGAGTTAACTTCGACATTAGGCTTTAGGGCTTTTTTTGAATAAGAAGCGAGTTTGAAAATGAAACGGGGACGAAGGATGGAAAACGAAATAGCTTCAAGTCACAGATAAGTAAGAGATGTTTTGCTTGTGATGTACGTTCTCGTGAATTCAACGACCAGAGAAGAAACTGATTGTGTGCCAGCATGGTTTCACTATATATCCATTGGGCCTCATTAGACGTCTACTGGCCCATTATAAGCGCATAAAGTGTTATAGATCAATTACCTGTTAATGAGTAGTTTGTGTCACATAATACAAAGATTGAGCATAAACACGGTGTAGAAAGAAAAACATGAACATTTAAACATGGTGTCCCGTTGTTCAAATGTCGTTTTCAATTTGATTTTTTTTTTTACTGTGAAATGATTAACATGTGTGAAAAGAATAAGCCACCAAGGAAGGTGTGTTTATTGTGGAGTTGAAAAGGCGTTGATCACGGCGTTAATCAACTACCACTCCGTCTCTAAAATTATTACATTCCTTTTTTTTTTTTTTTAAGATCTCAAAATCCAAATAATATGCAATCAATAGTTTCTTCTTACCATCTCTGTCTTGCTCATCCTCCTCCTCCTGTCCTTTGCCAACGTCTCCTCTGCCACCGTATTCCTTCGATCCGCCTCCCAAGCCGTCGTTCTACCACCTCCCTCGGCCTCTTCACTTGCGGTAGACCCCACCCACTTCTTATTTGCCTTTTTGTTCCTCTGTTTCCTTTAGATCATAAAATAGATATTTTGCTGGGTGGGGGGCAATACCGTCATTCGCAACTGTGTTTTCACTTATGGTCTGTGTTTCATCTGAGTCCCTCTTTGTGTGTTACATACAGCAGCAGTGAGTCGGGAGAGTGAAATGGCAGCTAAAGAAGATGGACAAGATCCGAGAATCCCCAAGATCGCTTCTTCAATCAGAGTCATCCCCGACTTCCCTAAACCAGGTCTCCCTTTTGTTCAAACTAGTTTAGAATCTTGATCTGTGTTTCCCTCTGAGGCTCTTCCGAATGGTAACTGCGGTTTGAGCGGTGCCGTACAAACGGTTTAACTGTGGTCTGCGGTGTGGTTTTAACAATTATAAAAACGTATAGATATATGGTATATGTAGAGATTTTTGTTATAGTTAACGGGAGGTTCGTAACATTCGAAACCTAATCATCTGGAATTGGATACTTTTGAACAGGGATCATGTTTCAGGACATAACTACGCTTCTTCTCGACACTGAGGCCTTTAAGGATACTATTGATATTTTTGTTGAAAGATACAAAGGCAAAGGCATCTCTGTTGTTGCAGGTAACTAACTTCTTCCATACCTTACAACTTACTGGTCTGTTTGGAATGAGCCTTTCTTTACCCTTTAGTGTGTGAAAGTTGATTCCTTTTTGTATGTAACGAAATGATTTGAAATGGTGACAGGTGTTGAAGCAAGAGGTTTCATTTTTGGACCTCCTATTGCGTTGGCTATTGGTGCTAAATTTGTTCCCATGAGGAAGCCCAAGAAGCTACCTGGTACATTGCCCTTTCCTCTAGTAGTAGTAGTTATATATTTCTATTTAGTTACAAAGGTCTAGTAGTAACCTAGTGGATAAGCTGTATAGTCTGTTGAAATGGGACAAATAGATTTTGGTAGACAGTTGTTAGTTTAAAATGGCTTCTTGCTCTTAAGTTTACAATTGTGTACCTATATCTTCTACTCATTTGCTAATTCATATTTCTTTTGTGGTAACTTGCAGTAGCCTAAGTGGTTGTTTCTTTGGTTATTGTTACATATTGATGGAGTAAGTTGTTTATGTTTTTACAAATTACGAGATAGGTGTTTGTTAAGTGATTTTTGGATACTTAAATTGAGCAGGACAACATGAATATCGCACTACTAATGATATTTGGTGGTTTGTTTAACAGGGAAGGTTATATCGGAGGAGTATTCGTTGGAGTATGGAACAGACAAGATAGAGATGCATGTAGGTGCGGTGGAGCCTGGTGAGCGTGCTATCATCATAGATGACCTCATTGCCACTGGTGGCACTCTCGCTGCTGCAATCCGACTACTTGGTAAGTACAAGATATATCTCGATGCAGCATTTGCTTGAATGAATAACAAAAAAAAATATTTCACAGTTAGACTTGACTCTCTATCTATTTATCTCCGGCAGAGCGAGTAGGAGTGAAGATAGTGGAGTGTGCATGCGTGATTGAGTTACCAGAGCTTAATGGAAGGGAGAAGCTAGGAGAGGCGCCACTGTTTATTCTTGTAACCTCGGATGCTGCTTAACAAGAAAGAAACCCTTACAGGAAAAATGGGGTGGTTTATTGGAGGATATCAAAATGTTACTTTTCATTGTATGGGTGAGAGACTTTTTCGTATGGGATTTGATGATCCCTTATTGTTTCCAACTTATATCACAACTGGCTCAGACTATAAAAAAATTGTGGCATTCTCCATGCCAGGATTTGATTACAGTGTTCTGATTGTTTTCCATTCAAAATAAAGTCTGATTAAGTGCATTTCTAATATATTTACTCCATTTTTTGTAAAAAAAAAAAAAAAAAAAAAGTAGAGAGTTAGGCATCAAATGTTTACAACCGCCCTGCACCGCAGTTAACAGTAACAAAAATCTCTACATATACAATATATCTATACGTTTTTATAACTGTTAAAACCGCACCGCAGTTGAACCGCTTGTCCCGCACCGCTCAAACCGCAGTTACCATTCGGAACCTTAGTCTGTAATAAAGCTTAGGTTTATTTCATCAGTGTTGGAGAAGTAGTCTATTTTGAAATTTAAAAAAATAGGGGTGAGACAAAGATGTTTTAATAAAGTGCGTATTTATAGGATTCCCTCCCTAATAAGAATCCTCAGATAATAATAAACATGATCTGATGAAGTGTTTTGGTGACAAAAAAAAAAAAAAAAAGATGAAGTGTGTATTTTATAGGATTCCCTAATAATCTCAGATCATGTTTATAGTATTTAATAATATGTGATTATGGGAATGTTTTCATTAAGCATCATCATGGTGTAGTTAAAAACATAAACACATGGGACCCAAAAACAATTTAAAATTAGAATTAAAAAAAAGGAAGGAAAAAAAAAAAAAAAGATGACAGCGTGGAAGCCGCTGGGCCTGCACCTTGCTTAGAGAGAGTGATATGAACAACACATAGCATAGTGACAAACAACCCTTAAACCTCGATTTCTGATCTTCCTCTCTTGATTCTTCGTTTTCTTTAAAATCAAATTAGTCCATATCCTTCATGGAAGCTCCCCACTCGCGTTTTCGTGTAAGTCTTCTTTGATTTCGCCGTTACTCTTCCGCCAAGATATTTGATTTGTTGAGATTTAACAGCACAAATCTCTAATTAAGCTTAAGGATTTGTGAGGAGGTTAAATCCAATTTTAATTTTCGTTTTCTCTTAGTGAAGCTGCTGCGTGCATCTGTTGAATCCGTTCATCGCAACGAAGAGGAGGAAGAGAATGTTGTGTGCTTGTTCAGGCGAACAGTTCCGTTTCGACGACCAGCCAGGCTCGCCGGAGTCGCTAGCTACACGAGACTTCTCAGCTAGTGGCCTTTCTTCTTCCACCAGAACTAGAGGAGGAGCCGATTGGGATTCCAAACTCGAAGAGTCTCAAGTCGATGAAGCTGAGTCCACTCTAAAAGAGGCTCTCTCCCTCAACTACGAGGTTGCCTTCTTCTTACCGAAACGAAACGAAACTCATAGATTCGTTTCTAATTTTGATTTTTTTTTTAAATTCTTATAGGAAGCGAGGGCTTTGCTTGGGAGACTTGAGTATCAGAGAGGTAACTTCGACGCAGCGCTTCAGGTCTTCAAAGGGATTGACATTAAGGTCTTAACTCCGAGGATAACCAAAGCTATTCTCGACAGAACTCGTCCTTGCAATAAACCACCACGCTCCAGAGCCTCTGCTGTTACTCTCCCTCCTCCAAGTTCCATGTCAATGCATTCCGTCAGCTTGCTTCTTGAAGCTATCTTGCTTAAAGCTAGATCACTTGAGGAACTCGGCTCTTGCAAAGGTTATCTCTTCTTGAAGCTATCTTGCTTTGAAAGATTCTGTTCTCACATTGTTATTGTTTTTTTTACCAGAGGCTGCAGAGGAATGTAAACTAATCCTTGACATGGTTGAATCTGCGCTACCAAGTGGCATGCCTCGAGTAGGTATCAGCGGATTCGATAAACTGCAGGAAGTTTTCCACAAGGCGCTCGAGCTGCTTCCTTTGCTATGGACAAAAGCTGGAGACTTTCATGAGACCGTTGCTTCGTATCGCCGCGCTTTATCCAGACCGTGGAATCTGGATCCACAGAGGTTAGCTGTTACGCAGAAGTCTTTAGCTTTGGTTTTGCTTTACGGTAGCGTTGAGGCGAGCCCCAAGGACAGCATGGAGGAGGCGATTGTGTTGTTAATGTTGCTTGTGAAGAAGATGGTTGTTGGAGGGATACAGTGGGATGCAGAACTCGTGGATCATCTCGCTTACGCTCTTTCGATGGTTGGACAGTTTGAAGTGTTGGCGACCTATCTGGAGCAGATTCTTCCTGGTGTTTACACTCGAGGGGAGAGATGGTACCTGCTCTCTCTTTGTTACAGTGCTGCAGGGATGGGTAAAACTGCCATTAATCTATTGAAGCTGGCCCTTGGTCCTTCTGAATCAAGACAGATACCGCAGGCTTCTTGGTTATTGTTTGGAGCAAAGCTATGCTCTGAAGATCCACAACACTCGAGGGACGGTATATATTTTTCTCAAAGACTGCTTGACTTGGCTAATAATCAGAGTGAACATCTTTTCCGCCAAGCGCACAGGTTCCTTGGTGTCTGCTATGGAAACGCTGCAAGAAGTTCCAAACTAGACTCTGAACGGGTTTCACTTCAGAAGAAATCTCTATACTCTCTAAACAAAGCTGCAACGATGGCCAAGGGTGATCCGGAACCAGATGCTGTATATAACTTAAGCGTTGAGAATGCGTTTCAAAGAAACCTTCAAGCGGCTTTGGATGGCGCGGTTGAGTATTCTAGTATGGTGGGAGGTGTTTCGACTAGAGGATGGAAACATTTAGCTGCTGTCCTTTCAGCAGAGAAACGGCTCAAGGATGCGGAATCTATTCTGGACTTTACCATGGAAGAGGCTGGTGACATGGAAAAGTTAGACCTTCTGAAGTTGAAAGCTGTGCTTCAGATGGCTCAAGAACAACCTAAGCAAGCATTGAAGACATGCAGTAACTTTCTGGCTCTAATCCGGGCGCAGGAGAAGTCTGAACAATCTGAGGTAACTATAGTTTGGTTGTCATAAATGAAAATGTTTGTGATCTCTCTGACTACTCTTATTCTATATTTCAGACTCTGCTAAAGAAATATGAAACGGAAGCTTGGCAAGACCTGGCCTCTGTCTATGGAAAGCTAGGTTCATTGTCAGATGCAGAAACATGTCTGGACAAGGCAAGATCCATCTCCTTTTATTCTCCCAGAGGCTGGAATGAAACAGGTATGGAGAAAACAATAGGACTCAAAATGTTCTCGACGTTCATTGATTTCGCTCTTGTTGATAACAATCTCCTTCAATTTTGGGACAGGTTTGTGTCTTGAAGCTAAATCACTTCACGAAGAGGCTTTGATACCCTTCTTCATGTCGCTCTCGATAGATCCAGACCACGTTCCCAGCATTGTTTCAATAGCAGAGGTTATGATGAAATCCGGAGGTGATACACTTGCAACCGCCAAGAGTTTTCTGATGAACGCCTTACGGTTAGACCCGAGAAGTCACGACGCGTGGATGAAGCTAGGACATGTTGCTAAAATGCAAGGCTTATCACAGCAAGCTGCAGAGTTTTACCAAGCTGCATATGAGCTAGAGTTGTCGGCTCCGGTGCAGAGTTTCATTTGACTTGCAAGTAAGTTACGCGGACAAGCAAAGTGAAAATTAGGTAACAAAATCTTCTTCAGCCTCTAAACAAAACTTGCAGAGTGGCAGGTTCTTGAGAGGATAACTTTTTTGATGATTAGAGTTTGAAGTTGTACTTTTGTTGGATGGTTATGTTATATAAGACAGTAAGAGTTATATCTCAAAATCTACCTAAATGAATGTCACATGCACTTCCTTAGATGAAACCATTCATAAATAAGGAGTAACTTGCTGTTCTTCATAGTGTATTTACAAGAGAAGAGTACCACTAAACGATATTTAATATTGGATATATTATATATATCATTAGGCTAAAGCATTACAACACGGATACTCCAAAACCTAACTAAGCATTGTAGCTTGGCTGACAAGTTTCTTTGGCGGTTATGTGAAACCTCCACGTAAAGACATAATCCTTGGAGTCGCACTCACGTTTCATTACATCGCAGAACGCATGCACAAGCTCCTCCTTACCGTCTCTTCCCCACTCTATCTTCACCCAGCATGAATAGCCATTATTATTCTCTGAAATCTTGGATTCACAGAATTGTATCACCACTTCACCACACATCCTCTTCACTTTCACCATTGAATCTAGCCACGAGCACTCTGGTTGCCCCATCATCTCCTTGTATGCCGAGTTCACCAGCTTGACCTTGTTGTTTGAATCGGAGATTATAGCGGGCAGCACATCGGATTCAACTTCTTCTTCCACCTCTTGTGGTGATTTCTTGCTGATTTGAGATGGGTTGCTTAGTGGGTTTATGCATGCTACGTTGATTCTTGAGCACACCGGTCTTATGGGTTGTGGAGTTATGACTCTGCTTGCTGCTGCTGCTGTCTTTGTTGTTGTTGTGATGGGTCCTTGTAGCTGCGTCAAGAAGTCTCTCTCTTGTATCGTCTCTAGGCTCTTGTTCAGATCAATCAGACCCTTTACTTTGATCTCTGGCTCCATGCATTTGGAGGAAAGAGGAGGGCATTGAAGAAGAGGCAGAGTCACCAAAGCAGGAGATCCACCATTCTCCAAGGCGTAGCCAACTTGTGTAGTAAGGTTAGGTAGCCCCGCATGAGAGAAAGCCTGAAACGCCAGCGTTTTAATAGGGCGAAACACCCGCTGTGTAGGAGTTTTGGCAGACGTAGCTAATGACTTGGGTCTCTTCAACGAGAGATGAGACGTTGGACCCATCCCGCCTCTCCCTCGCTTGCGGGTTCTCGTAGGACGAGCTTGAAGCTGTGGCCAGAGGTGACGAAGGTAAGGAGATTGGCTGATCTTGTGAGACATATAAGAAGAAGAAGAAGATTCATTGTCGTTTAGTTGGTTCGTCCCAGGCCTAGGAGCAATGGGTCTATATTTGGACAAGATCTCGGCTGTTTTAAGAGTTGTGGTGGTTGAGTGAGAATGGTGCGAGTTATGAGAGCTAAGTATCTTTATCATGGTGTAAAAAAATTCAAAAATCACTACAAGAAGAAGAAAGAAGACGAGAGATGTTGAGAGAACAAAGAGAAGTAAGGTTATAATAAGGAGAGTGAAGAGCCAATAAGAGAGAGGCGAATATTTAAGGAAGAAGGACATATGGAGAGAAAAGGATGGGTACGTGTTAGAGAGAGTTGGGGATAGGGACACGTTTAATGTGCCATTCTTACAAAACAGATATACTGTGGGATATGGTTCGGTTCACCAATCACAAAGGCTATCACTGCAACGCGTGTTGCTGCAGGACGTCATGCGTGCCTACACCTATCTTCTTTTTTTACTACATGCAAGGTTTTGTGACAATGTTAATTGGAGTCTTTGGTTGTTCGAGATGATTTAGGGACGTGTGTGTTAGTAACTGGTCTTTGGGGAGGAACACGAGGCAGTTGCAGGTTCTGTCTGCTTCATGCAACGGTGAGAGAGCAGGAGAGACACGTGGGGGTTTCTTAGTTGACGTCAGTGGGGTTTCTTTTCTCTTACGTGTCTTTGATGATGTCATGCCTTGCCTTGGCCGTTTAACATCCTATGCTTGGTCGACACATACTGATCTTCCGTTTTCGTTGTTTTGATAATCTCTCTTTACTCTCTCTTATTCTGATTTCAGGAAAAAAAATTCGGAATCCGTTATAATATAAAAAAGAGTATGCACGTTTTGTATGCAGACTCTACCGCTCCATGTTAAAGATTTTATTTTCGAATTTAGGTAAGATGACGATGTACCACATCCACCAAATGTTTTGATAATGCATCCTACCATATTTTATAACAAAAGAAAATACAATACAAAGTGGATTCTCATATAAATGTTTTCAGGTAACCAGAAAAGAAAGAGTCACTAGCAATAAATGACTAAGATACAAAAATGTTGTGTACTAATCTTGACATGAAGTGTTATACATAAGACCAGGCACATATTAGCATCATAGCATGTTCCATTTTTTGAAATTAACAGTTCTTAATATATAACAAAATCATGAACTAGATAAAACCCAATATCCAAGGAGTGACAAGAACAACAAGCTTAGAGAAGAAATGTTTAAAATTCAAACAAGCAAATAAACTAATTAAGGCTCTTACAAAATTCTTGGAAGCGTATAAGAAGCAAGTAAACTTCCTTGTTAACATTCTCTTCTTCTTCATCATCTCTATTGCGCTTTTCCTATCAAAAATTAAAAGAACACTTTCTTCAGAGCAAGAGCTTGCCCTCTCTCCCTCCTCCAGCCTTATGTCCCATATATATGTCTGTGAACTGGCTGTGAATCTAAACTCTTGATAACTTCAATCCATGGTTTCTCTACCACCAAGATTGCATTCTTTGATAGATGTTTTAAATACAGAACCGGGTGCTTTGAAGTTTCAATCTCGTCTCTCTCATTACTCTTGCTCTCTTTCTGATACTCCTCCAACCTACGTTTTCGGGTCCCATTCCCCAATTTCTTCAAACCAATGCTTGCAATTCTATCTTCCACCCTTTCAGACAAATCCATCTCTTCGCCTTGTTCCGTCGGCTTCCCGAACTCAATCAAACACTTTGCTCTGCTTTTGCAACAAGTGCCACGATTAATAGGGCTTTGTTTTGTTTTTGTAGTGCAAAATTGTCATTAGTGAAAAAATCTAAAGTACCTGGAGCTGTAGACGATGACAGATGATGAGCTTGGCGATGGAGTGAATGAGAGCCCTAAGACCTCACCAGGGAACTCTTGGTATCTCTTTGGCAAACAAAGAGTTTGAAGAAGCGACCACTTGCCCAACTCTCTAGCTTCCACGTCCAATGCAAAGACCTGGTTTGAAGAGGTGGAGATCACAAGCACATTGTTGTCCCTGGGATGGAAACCAGCGGCTGCAACAGATGCACCATCAAGCCTTGATATGAACCAATGCTGCCTGTAATCAGAATCAGAGAATGAATGAATAAAATATAAAAGCAGCTGCTTGGAAAATATGCAAGCCATAACCATATGAAGATATACTGCTCTGAATAAGTCCTAATAAATAATTGTAAGCAGAAAAAGATTACAAAATGTTCACCTCTGTGTTTCCAGGTTGAACACGTATACGTCCCCAAAGCAATTGATAGCAGCTAGCCAATGATCATCTGTGCTAGTATACAGCTTTGTAATTGGTGGTTCACGAGGAGGAGATTCACCTTCCTGCGCCTCCTGACGTGGAGTAAGGGTGTGTAATAGCTCCATGCTATCAGTCCCAACGGTCTGCCAACAAAATAAAGTTTTAGATGTTTGATATGGTCAAGCAGGTAAAAGAAAAATTGGCACATACATATATTTTTCTGTCATGTCCAGCTATTATCAGCCGAGAGCAGTCACAGCTGAAGACCATGGAATGAGCAGATGGAAGATTCGGAAGTCGCTTTCTTATGGGACTCCATGGGTTATTTCCAAGTTTGTTTTTCTTCAACTCAAACAGACTTGGTCGAATTTGGTCGGAATAAGCAAAAAGTGATCCTGCGTTAGAAATTGCACTGCATATGATCTTTCTGCCACCTTTACTTTTAACACGAACTAGTGGCTTGGTGAGGACACGCCCACTAGACTCACTGCTTATGTGAATACCAAGAATGTCTAAAGAACAAGAATCCTGAACCAAGAGAAGAGAAGTCTGATTGAACACTGTATTATGTACCATCTGCATAGGTACTCTCTGAGGCGCAGGACATATATCATGTGGATGGAACTTAGTGAACTCTTGAACTGAGTATGCAAAAAGCTTTGCATCATCACCAGCTGAAATGAGCATTGGAACCCCCAAATGTGCCCATTTATGGTAACTGATACCACCAGGCTTCTCCTTCCTGCGCTGTTTACGACTTTTTCCTTTTGCATCACTGTCTGGAAGAGAACCTGAAAATAAATGGGAGTTTAAGAACCACAAAACAACAGCTTATAGATACAGGAAAACATTGTTCCCACAAGCATTTGGTCAAGCTTTTAAAGAATAATCACAAAATTATGGGTGAAAAGGAGCGTTCTGGAAGTTAACCGCTTTGATGTAGCTTTATCGGTTTTAACAATGGGAGACTTTAACGCATTTGGTGTTCTATATCTGATTCTTTTCTATTAAACGCTTTGAATTCTCTCTGTGTTTGTAATCCTTCAACTCTTACACATCCTAACATGAACGTTAATTGCAAATTATACTGGAAATAGTAAAAGCAGAATAACTCAAGACGCCACTGACCTTCTGAACTAATTGGCACTGCCACAGTTAGAGCTCTGATGTCATGAGTATGGGCCCTTACACAACCGATATAATCCCACTTCTTAGTGGAAGAAGGTTTTATATCTTGTGATTTAAATGCTCCACCAGCGAGCTTATATAGAATAACCTACAAAAGGATGAGAGAAATTAGAAAGTTGACACCTCACAACGAAATAACACATCTAATGTTAAGTTAATGAAGGAAGGTTTCTGTTTAATCTGTGGAACTTTGCAATTGGTAAAACTATTTGTTTCTACTTCTTTTAAGGTTCATCTCCTCAAATGGGAACCAGTCTTTAAGATACATTAAGTGTTAACTGACGTTCACATGAGGGATCACACAAGTAGAATCATTTACCTGTCCATCGGCGCCTGCAGAAAACACACGGTTATGACTTGGTGCTGCTGCAAGAGCATTCACATCACCCTTGTGATTAGAATGCGCCTGCAAAAGGGTTCCATGCTGGCTATCCCAAAACTGGACACTTCCTGTACTATCTCCGCTGACAAGAACTCCACATCTAAAACAAGAAGTGAGCAAACGCAAACAAGATCATCAGAAATAGGAAAAGAAAGACATAACTAACATATGAGCACGACAATAATATCTACCTCAACGAAAGAAGTGACCAAATGCAGAGCTCAGATCCATTTCCCAGTCCTCCAAGTCCAACCGTAATTCTATATACCTCTTGGCAGAGGTTAGCATCCCAGCATCTTATCAGCCTACAAGTAATTGTCGGGAAGCCAAAAAAAATTACTTAGGCAAATCGAAAAACATATATTAGATAACTTGCATCTCGTCAAAAGTAAATATCCTCACCCATCACTACTGCCCGAATAGATTCTCTGAGCATCCAAACTCCACGTCACACTTAAAGCACGGCCTACAAAGATAGCGTTCCATAAATCTCTAAGCAGACACAACAATAAAGAATCAAAATAATGGTAAATGGGAGAAAAGATGTCTTCTCACCACTGACCCGAGGCAATGATCTATAGTACGTTAATTTCTCTGAATCAGAGACATAATACATCCTCACGCAGCCATCGTCACAAGCAACTGCAAGACGCCTATCAGGTTTCTCCTCAAGCTCATCAAACTCCGAACCATCTTCAACTCCACTTTCTCCCTCGTCATCTGATTCCTCACTCAAGTACTCCTTCTTCACCATCATCTCTGCTTCAGCAGTGGAGAGAGGCGCCACAGCCATTTGCCAGATTGATACTCCAATTGAATCTAATACAACCTGCACATATAGATTTCATATTAGAAAACAAGCAAACAAGAGAATGCTACTTATACAATGGTACTCACCTTCTGCTTCAGGTCGAAAAGATCCCACTCTGAGATTGTTCCATCGATGCTAGAAGAAAACAACCTAGCACCTAACCAGACGAGGTGCGAGATTCTCGATTTTGGATCTCCATGGATAATCTGCAATCAATTGACAAACTTAACGAATTTGAAATGTGTTAATCGGAAGATTAGGGATGAGAAAGCGTACGAGTTGAGAGTGCCAGGAGACAGAGCCAGGGGGGACGAGCCAGAGCTCAAGAGAACCGTCTTCGCGAGCTGCGGCGACTTGAGAGCCGTCGGAGCTGGTAGCGAGGGATGTTAACGGAGACGGCTTCCAATTGATGGAGTTGCAACGGTATTCAAACATGGTGGCGACTGAGGAGAGGAGGCGATCTGTTTTCTCTGAGTAAAGAGAGAGAGGAAGCAGATAGGGTTTAGGTTTTCTCGAGGGTTTTTAATAAGTTAGGGGCGGTAGTTTTAAACCGGTCGGGTTGACCCGGTTAAAGACTTGGGGGCATGAATTGGATCCAATTTGATTTATTTACGTTAGTGGAATCCAATCAGAACCATGTCAAAAGACTCAAAACTCATTAATGATGAGACAGCATTCATTTAAAAATCAAAGAGGATTCAAATTTTTGAATGATCTTCCCCTTAGGCTTTTGTACATTCACCTACTAGTAAGAGTAGATTCAAATCATATAATTAGATTCCTATTCGGAGAGAAGATTGATTTGAATATGTGGTTTCTCTATTATTCAACCACATTCTTGTTCCAAAACACACTTGGTTTCTTCAAACAACTCAACACCTTCTTTTATTGTGTGGAGCTGAACGCAAGCTAAACACATTTGGTTAAGCACAATCCCTAAAAACGTCGATTGTTTCTTCCCCGATATACCATAAGTCCAGAAATAGGTCGAGGCTGAGAGAGTTGAAGTTTCAACTTTTTCGGTGGAATGTCGATAGATAGAATATCTTTTATTCTCTTCCTTCCTCCTCTCTGATGCCGCCATGCTCTTTGATATTGCGCTGTCATTTCGTTCTCACAGGTACATTAAAAAAAAAACTGTTATCTTTTACTTCAAATTCAGTTTACAAGTTCACCTAAATTGTAGGAGAAAGAGAACATGTCAAATACATACACGTACACCTACCTCATCAAAAGATTATTATTTAGTACTAAAAAAATGTAAATATTGTTCCTTTTAATCGATTGGCACAAACTTTGGAAGACTGGGTCGAGTCTATTTTCGGTTTTGATTAAGCTCACCTAAAAACTTTGCAAGTCAACATGCATAATATCTCGTGTATGGAAGAAAACATGAGCCACAATATAGTTACAACAAAGCTTTTTCCCATCTAAAACACTCGCAGTAATGCTGAAACTGTAGGGGTAAGTAAAGTGTGTATGGAAGAAGGTCAAAAAGAAGAAATATAGTAACAATGAAGAGACTGAGCATTAGTCACTCAGGCAGTCTCAGACGGTTGAAAACGACCATGAAGCTCTTCTCAGGACCAATATATAGAAATCCAAGATCCCCACCCGTCACATATGGTCCCATTCCCTGTCAGCCAAACCCCAAAACCATCAACTTGTAACACAAATAACTAATGGGTTTAGCTCTACTGTGTATTTACCTTTCCGTTGAGTTTTAAAAGCTGCCCTCCGACCCATCTTGGGTTTTTAAACCCAAAGTCTGCTATTCTTCCTTCTCCCATGTAACTCGCAAGCTGCATACACATAAACATCTCTCTAGATAAGCTTTCAATTCAAATGTCAACATGGTTAAACCATGAATTGTCTCGAGCTATTGTTTCAAATCAAAGATGGTTTTTGACTTTTGTTCTAGATCTTTTATCAATTTAGATCTCTAAGGAGACTCTTTTGGTTTAGGTCAGCTTATGTAGTTCTCATAAAACCTAAGCTCAAGAGATGAGGAACGTATTCATTACCACTCCCATTTCCTCCGGGTACATTCCACGATCCCTCATGCGACTCCCCTTCCCAATCCTCGCACGAAATGTCACCTACCATGAATTTGTGGACCCTATTTTAAATTCTTTATCCCGTACATAATACGAAAATAGAAGTAAAAACATTAAATAACCTGGCCAGCTGGCACATTTGGATCCCCTGTCAACTTCACAGCCTCAACATATTCAAAGAACTCAATATCTGTGGAGTCACTTTCCTCTGCATCATTCCAGTTGCCATACTTACGCTTGAGTTGTACTATCTCAGTGCCGTAAGGTCCGAATGCACCAACATATAGGCCTGCACTTTCAAATACAGAACATATACTAAGTTGAATTGTACAAATACATTTTGAACTCATATCAAAAGAAAGAGTATTACCATCAAAAGGGTCTAGGTCGCTTTCAGGAGTTATGATTCTATTAAATCTTGTATACTCAGAGAGCCGATTTCCTTTTTGTGCCTGGCTTATAGCAAGCTTGACAATCTCACGGACATTTCTTGATACCTACAAAAATGATCGAACCATCTTTATATCTAAGGAGTCAAGAAAATGTTAACAATAGAAGCTTCCTATATGTATTAAAAACTCTAGTGTAAATTTAAGGAACTCACCTTCAAAGAAGGTCTCTCTGAGCCCCAGAACGCCTTGGCAACCTCTGGTGGCATCAGATCCGAAAGTCCTTCAGCTGCTAAAGCTGTTACTTGCTCCTTGGACACTCTGTCTTTTCTTGTATCAACATCACTCTTTCTTCTCCCAGGAACATGCAAGGTAAAGGAATCTCTTTCGTTATCCATTATATCTGCGGTAACACGTACAAGCTCATCATCTATAGAGGAATCCTCTGTGCTATGTAGAACCCCTCCGATGAAAACCTTAGGGTTTAAATCCTTTCTATTATCAGCACGATCCATAGATGCAATTTCTTCACTGCTGTCATCATCATCTTCTTCTTCATCAGCAGAACCAGCTTCCTCAATAACTTCTCCAACCAGCTCTACAAGATCATCATCACTGCCTATGATCTCTTCGTCGGGGAGTTCAACGTCCATTACTTTCATCAGTTTTAGCCCTGGGATTTTGTCTTTTAGAAACTTTATCACATTTTGGATCCCTTCTTCAGTTGGTTCCTCAGCGTTTAGTAGTTTATCTTTTTTCTTATCCACCTTCACTTCACTTCCTCCTGCATCTAATATTGATGGGCTCTCAGCTGAGGCATTCGATGATTGCTGTGAACTTACATAGGAACTCTCGGGAATGGATGGTTTCTGCTTGGCATGTTGCAAATAGACCACCTGTACACATGCAGATATGTACACAACAGCTCAAAAGAGTTGATCGGTAATAAGAATAGCAATCATGTAACACTAGTCGTATAGAAGACACAGGTAAAAGGATATACTGTCACTAGAACTGCTTTTTAATAAGTGTTGTGCTTAAAAGTTACCTGCATAACATATTCACCGTCCGTGTCTTTAACAATAAAAATCTCAAAGAGAGGTGTTCCAGCTGCTGCTGTCACTAACTGTCTGAAAGAAGCAGTTACGAGGCTCAATTACCACTAGCAGTTGAATTAAAGATTAGAATCATCAGCAAAACATGCTCTCACCTTGGACTGTAACTCCTGCCAATAAACCGTCCAACGCCTGGAGTTATGCGTACAATTCTGCCAAATGGTTCCTCGGAATCTTGAGGATAACAAACCCACCAACCCACCTACATAGACCTCAGAAACGTGAAAAATATGCTTTAAGTTCTAAACAATCCAAGTCCAGATAAAAACACACAGATTCTTCACTACAGATTTGGGTAATAAGTTCCTGAAACCATCACTTATGCCAGGCAACATAAGTTTCCTTCAACTAACCTAAACTACCTTAGTAGTTTACACACATGAAACATTCTCCATTCCTAATAAAGCTTAAGAAGTCTTCTACTCTTTGCCTTTTTCTTGATTTAGGCGTGTAGGTGTCATCTAGGGCTATCTTACAAGCTTATATCAAGAAAAAAACTAAATACAAAGCTGGTGAATTTAAAAATTACCAGTCCACTTCCTGTCTGCCTACATAACTTGGAAGCATCATGGTAACGCTCTTCACGAATTGCATCCTGCGCAGAAGCTAACACATATAAGTAAATAAAATAACACAAAGAGAGTCTGATGTTTACCAAACAATCTTAACCTGTAACTGGCACATGATCTCAGCGACAGAATCATTCACAGTAGCTTCTCCAATAGCTGCTTTCAACTTCGCCGCTTCTCCAAAGTCTTCTCTTTCGATGGCCTCCTCAAGTTGTACCTGTTTACACAACTCGAGAACCAGAAACTTACTATAAAGCAAACCAAAATCAATTGAGTTTGATGGAAACAACCTTGAGAAGAGACACCACGCCATCGATTTCTTCAATCTCATCGAAGTGGCGGCTCCAACGATCCCAATCCCACTTATCCTCACTCGAACTAGTCTCGGGGCCATCAACGGCGGCGCAATTGCGCCGCGGACAGGTGATATATGATTTTCCAGGGTTCCGGTTTGATGTAGAAGAAGCGATGGAGACGCAGAAATTCGAGCGTTTAGTGGTGGAGAGCTCGTGGTTCGGAGGCTTTGAGTTGAAGAGGAGGTGAAATTGAGGGACGGAGATTCTTTGTCCGATAAGACACGGATTAGTTGAGGCCATGACGGGAGGAGGTTTAGGTGTTGTGCTTCGCCGGAAAATCTATTACGGAACTTGGAGGCTTTGCCTGGTTCGAGCGCGTGCTCACGACGTGTGTGGTGGTGGATAAGGAGGAATAATTAAAGATGATTTTGTATTTTCGCATACTTGCCATGTGAAATAAAATATATAATACTACTTACTTTTAATATATATATTGATTAATTATGAGAAATACTAGCGCGACAATTCTACCATCTAATAAAAATACATCTGACCCAACCATCCTGAACCGTCTTATAAAAATCTATGTTTGATGCTATACACTTTGCAGAAAATCTCTAGTATAGAATACTGTATAGAATGTTGCAAAAAAAAATTGTTTAGATATAAATAAAGTAATATAAAACTATGTTGTAAATACCTCTAGAATTTAACATCAAACTTTACGAAAGATAAGAAGGAATAATTAAAGATGATTTTGTATTTTCGCATACTTGCCATGTTTTTTACACCAAAAAAATAATGAAATATAGACTACTATATTTTCTAAGTCTCATTAATTATATAAAAAAATATTACATAGACGGGCTTTCAGCTGACAATATGAGATCTATGTCTGATGATATGCTATGCACTATGTCAAAAATATAATAAAGTAATCTAAAACTATGCTGTAAATACCTCTACATTTAAACATCAAACCTCGCAAAAATTAACCTTAAACCTGAAAATAAAATATAACCGAATATTATAAATCCTGATCAAAACAAAAAATCTAAAAACCAAATCATAAATCCCAGAATGATGTGTATCTTTAATTTTCATATATACATAGAGATTTTTTCTATCAAATAGCTGACATAATTTTCTAAGTTAATATTATTTTGGGTTTACTCTTTTTGTTTTTGGTTGTTTCATAACTTTTTCGCTGTAAAAAAAAGTTTTGGAACAGATGATAAAGGATATTCTGGTTGTCATTCAACTTCTTACAACTAGGTTCTTGTTGGGGATGTCGCAGCTGCAGATTTACCTGAGATGTATGCAATCAGTTGTCTTTTATCTGTTGGCTTCCTACTTGGATCTTGAGTTCAGTCATTTCAAGTCTGCTGTTTGAGCTAAAGGACGCTTTGTTTGTTCAGGTATCTACTGGATCATCAAATGATGCATCCTACTGAAAGGTACTATTTACTGCGTCCTGAACTAGCAGAATCCACGTTCTACCTGTACCAAGCTACAAAATGCTTTTGCCTCTATTTTTAATTGTCTCACACTTAGTGTTTATGATGAGATATGAGGCAACCTCGCTGACAATAGATCTCTGTTTCATCTCTGTGCTCTAGATCCATGGGTCCTAGATGTTGGTGAAACGATGATAAAATGAATATATATATACGCTATCTTCCATGATCAACTAGCTGGTTTCAAGTTAGCATAGTACCTGCAAAACCAGTCTATGATTCGAACAACCCTTAAACAGACCTCAGTTTTGCAGTGTTGGATTTTTCCTCCCACCAAGAAGAAACAAGGAAGCAACTCCCATACAAAGATTCGTAATAAAATATTCACACCTTAAACGAACCAGTTCCAAAGTAAGAAAGAACATCATACATTCTCAAGTTGTAATAAGTATTTCAAGAAAAAAAAAACATTGCAAGAGCTTAAATCTTTATTGGGTTTCATGTAAAAGTTTTAAAGGGTAGACGCATCCACCTCAATAATTTCTGAATACAGCTATTAATGATAAACACCTCAATTCTGAGTTTGATAAGACAGATTAAACAGACTAAGATTCGGCAGATGAGGCTGCGTCATCTTTGTGCTTAATCATACCCGAGTCCACAAGAATTGGAATCTCTGCAGCAAGCCATGGAGCTAGCCCCAAACAAAGTGCATGTGCTATTCCAAACCTAGGACTGCATAAACAAAAAAAAAGCCATTCATCAACGCCAAGAAAAAGAGTAACGTGCTCATCGTATTCGTGATAGAAATGGATTCTATAAACCCAAGTTTGTTTCCAACAAGATAAAAACGAGAACACACACAAAATGATGTTGATTAGATATTTAGATGTCCACTAAATCTCATTTGAGACCTGCACAAACAGCTTAACACTAGAGTGTACCAGCCTAACTGAATCAATATAGACAACAAACCGATCTAAATAACATCTCACGACCGCGACCACTTTGATAATCCTTGTACATAATCAATGTTAACACCAGACTAAACTGATCTAAAACACTGCATGCTTCTCTAACAATGTCTATAAGCATAATAAAGTTACCAGTTTTTAGCCCAGAGCGGCTTGAAATGCACAGTCAGACAGATCTTCCCACCTCGATACATCTACATAAAAACAAAAAAGAAAGACACTTTAACACAATTAAGCAAACCATCACCGATCTCAACCAAAAAACAAAGCACAAACCTTTTGAGTTTTGCCGTCAATCTCAGGCAACTCAAGCTCGGGAGCAGTGGCGGGGTAGGTAACAGGGATATCGAATTGGAGATCGAACTCGTACTTGAGGAGGTTGTGAACGTACCAACACTTGCCAGTCCAACGGGTACCTTCGGGATTGGATGCGGAGATGCGGAACCAGTCGTTGTCGTTGGACTTGTTCATCTGTGTGTATGCGATGAGAGATTTGTACTCTTCTTTAAGCCTCTGCTTCCATGCATCGCCGTCTCTTGGCCCCGCCTTTGTCGTCAGGAGAGGGATTCGCGTTAGGGTCGATTTGGTGCTCGGATCCCATCCTTCCATTTTTTTTTCTCTTGCTCGCTGATTTGGGCGTGAATGTTAAAGACTTTTGATCGAATTGTTTTGATTCTGATTCCTTTCTCTTTAGATATTGTGTCGGAAGGAGGAGCACGGGGACCAAAAGGGAAAATGTAACCGAACAACGAAACCAAACTGTCTTGAGTTTGACGGTTTGGTTTGATTCAAAACTGAAAACCGAACCAATCTTTTCAGTTTTTTTTTTACATTAAACTTTTGATTATTTTATTTCCTTATCTTTTTTTTTCAAGTTGATTAAAAATGTTAAAATGATATTTTAAGTAAATGCATCTTTGGTTCACTATATTTAACTCTATATAGTATTATAAACTATTTTATGCAATTCACCAATAAAAATTAATATTTTTATACATAGTTAAAAAAAATATTTTTTAATTTTAGAAGAATACATCAGATAATTTTTTTTTAAATAAAGAAATATATTGAAGATTTATACTGTCTTTTCAATATATTTTTGGGAGGTTTGGTGTTTAAATTTATCCTTTGGATTTATACTGTGTTTTCCATTTCTACTCTAGTTTCATGAATGTTTGGTATCTAATGTGTTTTGCATGAAGAATTTCACAATGGAATAAGAAACGAGGAGATATTAGTCCAGATTTTTCTTGCACTAATATATTAGGTACTATGAATGACAAATTCTGATATGTGATGCATGATTGCTCCTAGCTGACTGGAATGTCACTCAGAGGAACCTACAAGCTCCATTCCGGTAGACGTTTCCTATTTGATTTTGTGTTACTAACTAGCTTAAAAAACTAAGTTGTGCTAAAATTCTGTTACTAGATTGGTTACGCATGAGACCAATTAATCGATAAAGAAATGTGATTTGCGTGAAAATTTGATAATCAGGAAAGAAGCGTGATTCAGCTGTGTATTACCAAACGCAAGTGTGCTAAAACCGTGTGTCTAGCTAGAACTAAAAGCAGAATTTGCAATTCAACGGTTTAAACGAGATTGGTTACGTAACATAAACAGCGCTCATTGCAACTTCCCAGACATAAAACGACAGGGTGTGTGCCATCTCGCTTTTTCTTTTTTTCTCGTGTGTGACCGCCTCTCTACGCCTAATTGCTCTGAGCTCCTCCCGTGTCGCCGAGATTTTTCTTCTTCTTCTTCTTCCTCAACCTTCAAAACCCTAAAAGAGAAAACCACCGCGAGAAGAGGCACAGTTATCACCCCCTTCGATAATTCCGCCACCCCAATCTCCAATTCAGCGATGGCTGCCGCGACAGCCAGGACGCAGGCGCTCTCTCTCCTCGCCGCTGCCAACAACCACGGCGATTTGGCAGTGAAGCTCTCGTCTCTCAGACAGGTGAAGGAGATATTGCTATCGCTCGACCCCTCTCTCTCCGCCGAGATTTTCCCCTATCTCACAGAACTCCACTCGTCTCGTGAAATCCTGGTTCGCAAATCCCTTCTCGAGTGAGTCCTTAACCAAATCATAGCGTAGATTCTCTTCTTCTCTTACGAACTCGTCAGAAGATTGTGTTTAGGGTTCTTCTGTGGTTGATTGAATTCATTTTGGGTGACAGGATCATTGAGGAGGTTGGTTTGAGGATGATGGATCATTCTTATGCTCTAGTGACTGTCTTACTAGTCTTAGCAAGGGATGAGGATCCGATTGTTGCAAAGAAAGCTGTTTCTGTTGGCACAGCTTTCTATTGCAGCATCTTGGAGGAGATGGCAATGCAGGTTTGCAGATTTATTATTTTACATTCTCGTAGTTGCCTTTAAGATTCAGTTAAAAGCCAATTATTGTTTCCTTTTTCAAAGCTTTGGTTGGTTTTATATTGGTACTACTATTTTGAAGATAGTAAAGCAGTGCTAGCTTGGTGATTTTGTTTTGGATTTGTTTATCCCTTTCTCTTTACTTTTGTGCTGAATTGGTGGTGTTTATTACTTTTATATGTTAGTAGATCTTGGAGGCTTTTGTGAGTGTTCCTGTATATTCCCCACAGCGATGGATGTGATTCCCTTTTTTCTCTCTCACTGATATGTGTTATTATTGATGATACAGTTTCATCACCGTGGTAAAGTTGATCGCTGGGTTGGGGAACTATGGACATGGATGGTTAAGTTCAAAGATGTTGTCTTTTCTACTGCATTGGAGGTATACTGGCTGTGTATAGCCTAATTTTTTTTTTGTCTGTTGCTCTCTTGAGGAATGTTTTTTGGTTGAGTATTTGCTCTGCTTCTCTGTCAATTTTAAGGTTTTCTAATTCTAATTTAAGTCTGCTGTTTCTTTCATGATAGCCTGGTAGCGTAGGGGTGAAAGTTTTGGCGCTAAAGTTTATGGAGACATTTATTTTGCTATTTACTCCTGATGCATCTGATCCTGAGAATTTTTCCAACGAAGGTATTGCGGTCTAATCATGCAGTAGAATCTGGAATAGCGCGATACATGATTTGTTCATTTTGTATTTTTGTTTATGGGCATGTCAACTTTTACTATTCTACTACAGGGAGTAGGCAGATGTTTAACATATCCTGGCTTGCTGGCGGTCACCCCATTCTAAATTCAGTAACGCTTATGTCTGAAGCAAATAGAACGTTTGGTATCTTACAAGATCTCGTACAGTCGGCTGGTCGTTTACCGGGTGCACTGACGGTAGCTGTTGTTAGTTGGTATGTTTCTGTCTGAATCCCGCTATTCTTGTGTATTCGATTTGCTTTATATTCTTCATGGTGTTAGTTTTGCTTGGTAACCTGATAGCTAGATGTAACCTGATAGCTAGATCAAAATGATTGCCCATTGTTTTGCTTGGTAACCTGCATGTTGGTGATAAAACGAACCATGCAGAATGTGTCTTGCTGCAATGATATGTGTTGTTAAGCGTATGATGGGGTGATATTACTAGTATCTTTTGCATAAGTTTGATGTTTGTCTCATGTTTTTGAGAAACAACAATAAGAAATGATCTTCCGCTTTTAAGCAGTTTCATAATCAAATAAGCTTTGTTAGACGAATAACACCAGGGGGAATAAACTGCTGTTTTCCATTTTTATGCGTCTACTAAACTTTTGGTTGAGAGAGATAAAGCATGGAGACAGGTCATATCACCAGTTCAACCCATATGATATAGTTGCAGCTAACTGAATCATAGTCCGGGGGAAAATGGCTCGGTTGAAGCTGCATCAGTTATTGGATACTGACAGTTACCTGGGCTTATGGCGCCTGCAATTTTTGGGTACTGTGGAGCTCCAATATACAAGTCATACGGACATCAAACAACGAATAGAATGGTCAGATGGTAGTTAGAAATGCTGTTTCCAAGTAACGCTGAAACGTGGTAGAGGGAAGTTTTTTTTGGTTATGTGAACTGGTTGTATATAATATTACTTATGACTGTGATGTTGGGATATTGAAAATGTATACACTACAATATTACGCACATTATAATATGGCAATCAGAGATTTCTTTATGCTGAATTCAAGCTTATATTTACTTGCATATTAATATATCTTCTCCATATATTTTTGGTGGATATTGATGATGATGGGTTGAATATATTTTCCTGCTTGATCTTATGTCATGTCTTGTTCTTAAGATCGAGATAAAAGTGATCTCGTAGTTGTTGTGTCCTGTGTAGGTGGCATATCTCTAGTCACTTTGAACTATCAAGGTTCCTTTCTGTTTGGGGGCACCGTTAGCTTAACATGGGAAATTATCTATGCTTAGTGTCATTTTTGGCGAACTTTTCAAAACCTAGTACTTACCTAACAGATGATTGATTTTTGAACTGATATTAACTTTTAATGTCTGGGACTTGTTATCTATGTAAAATAGATTAATGTTAAACTCTGAGAGGAAAGACATTGTTCAGAGATTGATTTTTCATTCGGTTTTACTTGACCTTTTATTGATGAAGATGTCTTAAAGTAAGAAAATGTGAAATAGATCATCTTATTGTAATTGGAGGAATTCTTTAGGATATGCTAGCTTTGAAGAGATTTGTTTATGTTGATATGTTTACAGGACACAATCTCTGATTTCTCAAACTTGATAATGGGATATGTAAAAAGTTTGCCTGAGCAAAGTTTTACTGTTAAGGAGCTTATTGTTGGTGTTGTATGCTGCAGAATCATGAGGAAAGTTTCTCACAGGAATCGTTGCTAGTTAAAGTTATATTTAAACTCTAGTATCTCGTACGTTAGATAATAATTGCATAGGAAGAACCTGAGGGAAGTTTCTTTGACGCAAGTGTTATTCTTTTGTTTGCTGAGATGTGCAGTGATCCATTAGGACATGCTTTTAGAAGCAAACCTGAACCATTTGCAATTTTGAATATTTTCTGTGTAAGCACTGGTCTCTTATCTGATAGTAGCTTATCTTTCAGTCTTGCGGTGGTAGCGAGGAAGAGGCCTGTCCACTACAACACTGTCCTTTCTGTTCTGCTGGATTTTCACCCAAATCTTGTGACAGTAAAGGGGTGCCATGCTGCAAGCGTTCAGTATTCCATTAGAACTGCCTTACTGGGATTTCTTAGATGTACTTCCTCACCTATGATAGAGGTAGAGCGTTCATACTTTATTGTCTTATTTCTCTCTGCAGTATATCTAGATTTGGCTCATCTCTTACTCCTCAGTTCTTCCCTGTTTTTTTATGCTCTTTCTGAATATCACTTGAAATCGTTGTTAAACATCAATGCTAAGTATATGTACTACTAATGAAACTATTGTTGTGGGTTTGTTTTATTTAATTATCATTTTAGTCTCTACTGAAATTCAATTGATTTTGCTTATTATTGATCCGTTCATTAGAGGTTTCTATAGGTCCAGCAGTGTTATAGCTATATAGCAATCTGTCTTGCATATAAAGGCTGGAAACAAAAGACCTCTTTTTGGGAATATTCGGTCATATTTCATAGAGCCAAGCTCCCTCATGTCGGAGACATTCTTTAATCGTTTCAGGCTTTCTGGTCAAATTATAAACCTTTGTTGTTATTTCGTTTGTGTACTCTATGATTGGGCATACCTTTTTGTGTCGCATTTGTTTTCCTTAAGAACAGGTTTTCAATGACTGCTCGAAAAAGGCATGTATTAAGTGGTATTCCATGCAGTGAAGCCTCGTAGTAGGTAGAACAGAGTTGAAAGAAGTGTTTGCTTTGATCAAATCATAGAAAGTCTCATATCTCTATTTTTTTGGTGATATTTGTTTTGTTACTGAGATAATTTTTTTCTATGAGTTTATAGTCAAGAGACAAGCTTCTTAGAGCGCTTCGAGCAATGAATGCTTCAGATGTTGCTGATCAAGCTGTCCGTCAAGTTGATAAATTGATCAGAAATAATGAGCGCTTTGCACGTGAAAATTGGTCAGGCAAGGTAATACTTTTTATTCTTTCTTTCTTAAGCTTATATGCCTCTACGTCAGCTTTGATCACTGTGACCAGTAACGTCTCATGATGAACCTACTTTCAGAGTAACCAGGCGATTAGTCACCCAAATTCTTGGGATTTGTCAAAGAAACGAAAAATGTCCCAGGGTGAAGATGATACAATCAATGGAGAGGCTGCTCCGAAGCGCTTACGCCATAATACTAACATGCATTTGACTCCGCAAGTTAAAATAAGTGATTCTCCACATGGACCTGTCTCTATCAATGGTATATCCCCTGCAAACCATCCTTCGGACAGTGAGCCGACTCCAGTGGAACAAATGGTTTCTATGATTGGTGCTTTGCTTGCTGAAGGAGACAGAGGAGCTGCATCACTTGATATTCTCATTTCTCAGCTCCATCCAGATATGCTTGCTGATATTGTAATAACAAGCATGAAACACTTGCCTAGTAGCCCTCCTACATTGACAACTTCACTGGCTACTCCCGCGGATATCGTGGATTCCATGCGTTCCCCAACTCTTCAGCCACAAGTTCCTTTCGATCCAACCCTTCCTGCGGGGTTATCAGTTTCCGATGTGCCTAGTTTGAATAGCGCAGTTGCCGACCCTAGACGCGACCCAAGAAGGGTATAAGCTTCCATTTGCCGCTTGATTTTATTTTTAATGTTTTTTTTTCCAAGATAACTTACACGTAGCTATGCAGGATCCCCGTCGCATAGATCCAAGACGTTCAAATTCATCTGTGGCACCAACATCACTGCCTGTAAGTGAAGGTAAAGAACCAATCCCAGTTCAGATGGACATCTCGAGCTTACCGAGCGATCCACTTTCGGTTCCTGCTGTCACGGCAGGGGATAGTGGTTCAGTCCATCCAACAACAATAGAGCATAGTCAAAACAAGGTGGTGGGAAGTTCAGTTATCAGATTAATTGACCAGCCCGACTGCAGAGAGGATTTGTTGACTGCTCCCAGCGAGCGTGTTTATCCCTCAAAGGGCAAATCATCTTTAGATGTTCCACTATCTCCTTGCAGGGATGATAGAGGCATCAGAGAAACAAAGTTTTCAGGTTCTGAAACAAAATGCAGGGATGATCTGGCGTCTATCCCAGATTTCGATCAACATTCGCCTTTGGAATCAGGCCCAGATTTTGATCTACAACCCCCTGCTGCATCAGACGCCACTGCAGAAGAGGAAAGCTACCGAGAGTTGGCATCTGTTCCATCATATGTTGAACTTACCACAGAGCAAAGCAAAACCGTTGGAAAGTTGGCTTTAGAAAGGATAATTGAATCAAATAGACATGTCTGCGGGTTTGATTGTAACAAGATACGCATGCCATTGATTGCCCGATTGATTGCTAAAGTGAGCCCCTCTTTGATACTTGTTACTTGTAGTTTTGCCTTCAACTCTAGCTACCATTTCCATCTTTTGGCTTTATCCCTATGGAATCCTTTTAAAAATTCTTCTTTAATTCTTTTGTTTACAAGCATAAATATTATATATGATACCATTTCCAGATCGGTGCTGGCAATGATGTTGTAGCCATACTAAGAGAGCATATCAGTGTGGATCATCGGGAATTCAAGGTATGTATTTGACTGCAGTGTTCACTAAACTCAGCCGTCATTCTATTATTTTGTTTTGGATTTTGAATCTCTTTTCCCATATCCGAGAATGTATTGGCTGTCATAATCATTGTAGCTAATAGCCGATAGTCTACCATATGTCTAGACGAAACCCTGATCTGTTTGCTTCTTTGTTTCTAGGGGCATGAACTTGTTTTACATGTTTTGTACCATCTGCATTCAATGGCGAATCTGGACACAGATGAAACCTCTTCCTATTCTGCTGTGTATGAAAATTTTCTTATAACAGTGGTGAGCATTTATTCAACTTCTTCCATTTCTTGTTTCTGAATTTCGCTTATTAAGGTAATTGCTGCAGGCAAGATCATTTCTGGATGCTCTTCCTGCTTCCGACAAGTCTTTCAGCAGACTTTTTGGGGAAGCTCCACATCTACCTGATTCTGCCATAAAGCTACTGGATGAACTCTGCTCCACTCGTCATGATCCAACTGGAAGAGAAATCAGCGATAGTGAGCGTGTTACCCAAGGGCTTGGTGCTGTTTGGAGCTTAATTCTAGTGCGTCCAAATGAGCGAAAAGAATTCTTAGCCATAGCATTGAATGTAAGAATCGGTAGTCAGACTTTCTTATTTTTATTTCTTACAAACCGTGTCAATTACATAAACGTTGTGTTCTGATCTCTAAGCCCCAGAAAGGAATGTATGAAAGGAATGTTGTGCTTGAGATTTTATTTTTGTATTCATACTTAAATTCATGGTCATATGGTCCTACTGATTTTTCCATGTTTTCTAACGCATGTCTTAATCCTGTCATCGCAGTGTTCTGTTCATTCCGAAGAAGACATTCGTGCAAAAGCCATCCGACTTGTAAGGAAATTAGTCCCAGATAAAAATATGGTTCTTATTTTCTACTGGTACAGTAATTCATATGTATATTTTCTCAAATGCATGCACAGGTCACGAACAAACTATATCACCTTACATACACATCAGAGCATGTTGAGAAGTTTGCAACAGATATGCTGCTGACTGCTGTGAACTCTGAGGCAGATCTCTCACAGACTGGTTTTATTGCAGAAGGAATTAAAACAGAGGTAACAGCGTATGGTCTAATCTGGTAGTTGAGTATCATTGTTGGAAAGGAAGTAAAGATCCAAAAGCCATTAATAATTCTCTTGAGGGCGTTTAGCTTAGTTCTTTGAATAATATATAAAAAGGCTTATCTCTTAGAACTTAATAGATGCCAGCTACTCTTTGTGCATGTTCTTGTAAGGCTCTAAATTTTCCCTTGTGAGGATTGCCTAGTCGTTGAAATGGACATGCTCTAGTTTTCCAAACCTTGACTATTTTTGTGGGTTGATTTGCTTACACTGATTTTCAGGCTAAAAGTCAGATAACTTCGACAAGCGACTCTCCATCTTCTAGAACCTCCGATACTCACTCTCAGCAGGGTCTACAAACTTCTCGTGATGCTTCTGTTTTATCATTTGCTGAAGCTCAGAGACTTATTTCTCTATTCTTTGCTCTATGTAAAAAGGTTTGCTCCTGAATCTCACAATCTTCTTTTCGTAAAGTATTTCCATTGTTCTGAGAGAAATACTGTGATTTTTTCCAGAAACCTAGTCTCCTACGACTTGTCTTTGAAGTTTACGGGAAAGCTCCAAAAACAGTTATCCAGGTGAGTTAGCCTCCCTCCCTTATAAATTCTCAAGCCACTTATGTGAGTCACGTGTGGCATGGTACATAAAAATTATCTGAGTTGTAGTGGGAGTAAAACATATTCACAAACACCGAACTGACTTATATTGGTAACTTTCTGAAATTGTTCAGGCTTTTCATCGTCATATTCCCATCTTGATACGAGAATTAGGTTCATCTTATAAGGAACTGCTCCATATAATATCTGATCCTCCTAAGGGAAGTGAAAATTTATTGACATTGGTAAGTGGCTTCGGTGTTTCCTTGTAGTAAATCCACGTCGGCCTTAAAATTATTTTGTAATTTTGAATCGTGCTCGTTGTTTATTGTCAAGGTATTGCAAATATTGACACAAGAATTGGCACCTTCGTCGGATTTGATTACTACTGTAAAGCATCTATATGAAACGAAGCTAAAGGTTTGATTTGTTATGAATAGCTCTCTCGTATATATTTTTTTGTATCAGTGTATTTATCTATTTATGAAAATCAAGATTGCAAAGCCTTACAAAAAGTTGTGTTCGGCAGGATGTTTCAATTCTTATCCCATTGCTTTCTTCACTCTCTAAAGACGAGGTAATTTTTTACTACTTATTCAGTGAAGGGAGATGAGGACATGCAATTTTTTTCTTTTACCTATCTGAATATGTGGAAATAAATTAGAACCAGTAACCATGGAATCTGGAAATTGTCTGGTCCTATAATTGCTCATCAGTGGTAGCAATTCATTACCTTTTATGACAGACATTCTTTTTTGGATGTAACAGGTTTTGCCTATCTTTCCCCCGCTTCTTAATCTTCCACCTGAGAAGTTCCAACTTGCACTAGCTCATATATTACAGGTATCTGCATATTCTCGTGGTTCATCCTCTAATTATATATGTTGGAACAATTTTGCATATAATTCGTTCCATGCATTGTTGGTTTTAGTTTCTTATTTGAAATTCATACGGTGATCTTTTTTTGTCTGAGAAGTGTTTCTCTCTCTGTCGGATTATATACTTTCTTCCGCTGTAACAACTTGGCAAATCCTTTTTGTTATATCTGTGATAGGGTTCTGCTCACACCGGCCCTGCCCTCACACCTGCCGAGGTACTGATTGCTATCCACGATGTTGTTCCTGAGAAGAATGGGCCACCACTGAAAAAGGTATTTCCTGACTTTTCATCTTGTTTGGGCCTTGTTGCCTACACTTCAGATGCTTTCTTTACCATCCCTATCTATTTAGTAGATTCAAAAGAGGTGAGGTCATCCAGAAATTAGTTGAAAAGAGGTGGGGATTATCGAATAACCATTAGTTTTAGGTCTGTACATCTATCAGATAATTATAGGAGAGTTCAATCAGCCTTCTTCTTTGCTTAATTAGCTTGATCTTAATTCTCAATATTCCAAAAAATGATGGTAGCGTGAGGGCCCCCGGATGATTATACCAAATGCCCTTTTTTATTTCCTGCTATTTTCATGCAAGCTGTTTATGCCAAGGTCGATGATGTATTCTCATTTCATATGATGCTATAGGAGGCTAGAAAACTAGCGACAACTAGCATTTGACTAGTTAGATGTTGATATAGACCTGATTAATCTGTTTGCCAATGGACCTTTTATGAAATTTTACAATTGTTACTGTTTTCTTCATTCTCTCCCTCTCTCTCTTGTTAACAGAGTCTCATTTGGCTGTGTTTTTTGCAGATAACAGATGCATGTTCAGCTTGCTTTGAACAACGCACTGTTTTCACGCAGCAAGTCTTAGCAAAGGCGCTGGGTCAGATGGTATGTCAAAACCGACATATCTTTGAAAAGAACTACTGGTTTAGATATTCACATCTGTCTTACATTTTTTGGTTTCAGGTTGATCGAACACCTCTGCCGTTACTCTTCATGAGAACAGTAATTCAGGCAATCGATGCTTTTCCAACACTGGTAGGTGTCGTACTGGGTAGAGTTAAGAACAAAGTGACGTAAAACCCCAAATGCTTTTCTTAAAACTGAATCAAAGTAACATATATTTGTTTCCTTATTCCGAAGCTCTCTCTTACTTGGATAAGTCTCACATATGAAACTCATTTATAATAAAAAGTAGAAGTACACTCTAGGAAAAGTGAATAAGATTGACATAAACACTATAGATAAGGATATAGAGAGAATTCATATCACGCACAAGATTATCTGAAAATCTTTGGTTCCTATCATGAGGACTAACATGTAGCTAGCAAGTCTATTTGGCAATCATGTTAAGTAGGAATATACAACAAAATCGTTTTTTTTTTCTCAAGTATTTGGTTTAAGTTATAGGTCAAAGTCTGGATTCTTTTGGTCAGAATAAAGAAGTTTTCTGTTTGTCCAGGTTGACGTTGTCATGGAAATCCTTTCCAAGTTGGTGAGTAGGCAGGTGAGTAAATTTTAAGCTCAAATAAAAGGATCAGCTTTGAGATATATTTCCCCTCTAGTGTGGTTATGATGGAATGTCTTTTTGGATGCAGATCTGGAGACTGCCAAAATTGTGGCCTGGTTTCTTGAAATGTGTGTCTCAGACACAACCACATTCTTTCCCTGTCTTGTTGGAGGTACAAGAAACGTAATAGAAGAATATACTAGTACAAGTTAAGTATATTTACAGGAATTTTAAACGACTCTTTTGGTTTTGTTTTTGCAGTTACCAATGCCTCAACTCGAAAGTATCATGAAGAAGTTTCCTGATCTAAGACCTTCTCTTACTGCTTATGCGAATCAGCCAGCCATCAGAGCTTCTCTACCAAAGTACGTCCTCTAAAATCAAACAGACACTTCGTTATGCAATCTTTGAAGTATTGTCAGCTACTGAATCTTGATGCATGTTTTACCAGTTCAGCTCTTTCAGTTCTTGGGCTTGAAAATGGGCAAGATTCACGTTCACAAATGCACCCTTCAGATGCAGCTTCTTCTATTCACGGGGCAGCCTTAACGTGACCCACCCCTCTCTGGAAGAATATCGACAAAGTTGAAGTGTTTGAAGGAGACAAATCACAGATACTGAAAGCTTCTTGTCGATTGGCTCGAGACTGGCTACTACTTCTGTGTTTGAGATTTTAGTAGCAAGACCAGCATGGTAGCCCAGCGTGTGTGTGTGGCTCTTTCATTTGTTACCCCTTTTTTGGTGTATATTTCTTAATTATAAAAACTTTACCGTAGCCATGAGAAGGGGTCACTCACTTGTAGTGGATGTAGGATCGCTTCAATACTGTTTCTTATAAAGAGAAAGATGGAGAATTCAAAAAGTTCAGAGTATGCATTATATAATCTGTAATAAAATATTTAAAAATAACAATCAATAACCCCAAAACATCTATATCTTTTGAGCAGTTCAAACAAATTTAAAAGTTCTGAAATTGTTAAGAGATTCATAATTTATTTCCTTCCACATTACAACCGCATGCATTGCATTTTACTATAACATATTATTTACTCATAAGTAATAACGAATACACGTCAAAGAACAGAAACATAAATCCTCCTCCTTGAATACTAACTTGTCTCGGCAGAGACTGTGACATTTATGGCACATTGGCCTACAAGCACCAGTGTTTGAAGCTATCTGAATATTGAGATCTTCCACCTTGATATTATGGCCAGGTTTCATATAAGGATAGTTTCCCAAGATGCACTTAACATGTAGAGAGATGCGGCAATCAAAACATATGTAGAACAATAAATTCTCATGTATTTCTTCTTCACAAACGTCACACCAAGAGTAACTTTCCTGTCTCTTTTCCAGCAGTTGTTTCTTGTTGTGTTCTGTATCGAAGTATAGGTACAGTGGATGGATATCATACTTAAATCTGACCACGGGAGGTAAGTTCAAGCATTTGAAATCGAAGGAGAAGTCTTCACATGTGGTACAAGTTGCGACAATAGTTGGATATTTTTTATGGCAACCACAACACAAGTAAGACGATGTGTTATAACCATGATTTTCTAGTCTAAGATAGAGAGGGCATCTGTGGGTTATATGCTTGAATGGTTCGGTAAAGGAAGCACACTTTGCATCCATTTTGAACGTCCCACAATAGCGACATTTATACATAAAACCACAATGATATTGCTTGCAAACAGAACAGGTGAAGAACCCTTCGTTGATGTTCATTTTGACCTTCAGTGTTAACCGATGGCGATGTAACGGATGATCCATCTCCTGTGGTAGGCGAGCACATTCTTCATGGAGGGCAAAACTGCATTCCTTGCAACGCAAGAAAGTACCCATATCACTAGGAAGGATACATGCTTCACATAGCTGCCAACATTCTTCATCGACATGGATTCTCGATAAGCCATGCTCATGGCTAAAATGATGTACTGTTTTGTCATCCATCTCTTCTAGTGAAGCATCTTTAGAACTACTACTCCCTTCCTCAAGTTTTCCTTCGACATCTATGCCATCCCACACCCTGTTATCTGTCGCACATGTTGAATGGACAACATAATCACATGTCGTGTCAATACAAGCATATGCTCCTCCATAGCCAGAACTAAACCGTCCCTGGCAAACTCCACACTTGGCCTTCTCCGCATCATCAAGTATATGAAAAAACGTGAGAAAGACAATGTGAGTGACGTGTAAGTTTTATAACTCTCGGTAAGAAGATACAGCTTCTGTGGACAAAGAAATCGCATTGTAAACATCCGAACATATCAATGTCATCCGGACTGGAGAATCCACAAGCATCACAACCGACTGGGAGTTTTCTTCGAAGGTAAGTGAGTAAATGCTCATGAATCTTTGGATATATTATTGTGAGACAACCTTTGTGAAAATAGGATCTACATAGATGACAATAATAAGTGATTGACCTATAAGAAACCTGTTTTCCACAAAGTTCGCAACCGGCCCTTTTATCGCATATACGTTCTTGAAGAACATGACGTGTGTGAGATCCTTCAAAGATATCATATGTCTTGTATAATCTAGAAGAATATCATACATGAGTCATAATAAAAAGAATTACACACTACAACTTTTAATCAAAGAAGAAAACGTGTTATTTGTAACATGGAATATTTCTCAATCTGTGCTTGTCAATCAAGAGTGTAGCTAATTGTCATAATCCTTCTCGTAGGTTCCACGCAGATCCAAGGTCATACATCTGTTACTGGAAGATATGTGATTACGCATATACTTACAGATCTAATCTGACAACTCCATCTATGGTTAGTCATCTTACTTTTCAATGTCTGGCACATATCGAAAAACCTTGTTGCTGATTGCTAGGTAGCTCAACAAATAATCTCAATCATAGAGGAGTTCAAGTATGACAACACCATTTTTGATTTCCTTTGATATGCCAGTGAAGTCAGAAAGAAAACTGAAGCATCTACGCATAGATTTGAAGAAGGTAAATTTCCCAGACTCAGAGATCATCAATGCAGCAGCTATTTGTTTCATATCTGCTTGATGACTGAAGAGTCAGCTTCAGTAAATTTTTAGATGTATTCGTCAAGATATATATTGATCATGTTGCTTGTGAACTTTGTAGGAAACCCAATATCCGTTTTGTAACAATCAAGGACGATTTGACAGGTCACCACATAGCACAACGGGCGAGTATGTCATTCTTATGTTTATTTAAAACACTTAGCTACAACAAGTCTGTCATAGGAATTTTCATCTATAGGTGGAACAACTTTGCTGCATTTCATGTAGAAGGATTCAGTGGTTGCCTCAAGACTTCTTATTTGTGGTGTTATCTTACTTGGCAAGGAAAATATGCATTAGTTAGGCATGGGGACCTCAGGGAACAATTCAAATTACGGGTAAGTAACACAGCAGAGAACAAAAATCTTACTTATGATGTAAAATGCTATACGTCAATGAGTTTGCTCTTCTACTTTTTTTTCCTGATATATTGCATTGCATAACCACAAGAAACCCATACGCACCTGGAAGGTAAACAGGCGGATCTTCCTAAGGTTCAGCAGCTATTGTTGCCTATGGACTATGTTCAGCTGCTCTAGGAACAAATGTTGGAGGTGTCAAAGTTATGCTGATTTGTTTGATATGCGTTGCATGCTTACTCGTGTCTGGAAATACAAGTCATGTTCGCATCCCTGCATCACTTTGTGGTATAATAGGACTGAAAACAACATATGGTCGGACAGATATGACAACGTGTGACAGAATTTCTTTGGTTTTCTTTTAGGTAATAAGGAAATAAAGTAAACATGGAAACTACTAATGCAAACAAAACTAGTCTTTTTCTTTTTGAATTTTTGTGGATATGCATTCTCCTTCTCTTTTGTTTTTTTTTCTTAAGAACACAAACAACACTAACAGCTGCAGAAACTAAAACTTGAAACAAATGACGATTTTTATAGGCTTTTATAAATGATTAAGCCATTACAAAACAACAAACATAAACAGAAGTTCTATGACTTTTATATTTATGAACGTAATAAACTAAAGCAAGTAAAGGATATAAACTAGTTGGTTTTAATTTAAAGTACACAACACAACATATCTAAATTCTGTCAAAGACAAGCTTTATAAATGGTTTAATGTAAACTACAAGCTTAATTAGCCACAAATACAAATCACTAAATCTATTAGTTGTCCTTTTCGTTTACCTGCTTTCTTCTTCTATCTGAAGAACCACTATGTTATTTGTCATCATCATTCCTATTAGTCACAACATCTTTACAAATAGACAGCTATTCCTTGGCCTTGCTTCTCTCGACCTTACTCTTCTCAACAAAACTCATTACAGCATCAGTATCATTGACTCATCGTCCTGCATCAGCTCCTCACATAGAGGATTGTTGGAACCATCTAAACCAAGGTAATTAAAAACCAGTGTCAGACCCTTCTTCATCTCTTCTCGGACGAATCCAGGATCTCTTCTCCTTTACCTTCAAGTGCTTCTGCTTCGGTGTTTTGCCCGCTCGTACTCGCTCCGTCTCTGGACGGATCTTTTTCTTTTTTGGTAAAAAAAAATTATCACCACCAAAGCTACCGAATGAATTATAAAATAAATCTCTGGACCCATCTTTTTGCGGAGGTACATCTCCGCCGCGTGAAAGACTTTGTTCTTGAATTTCTCGTCGATGACAACCGTGAGATTCTTTGATTTTGGAGTGAAGAACCGCTCGAGTAAGCCGGAGAAGTATGAACGGAGCTGCACCGGGACGAAGTCGTGGAGCATTGTTCTGAAGAGCATCAAGAATCCGGTTAGGGATGCGTCGGATGAAGGAAACATCTTCTATCTTCTGCTCAAAAGATTAATGAAAGTGGTTCCAGAGAGAATCTGTGAGGATGAGAATCGTATTTATAACCGCCAAAGGCATATTTTATTAATTTACGCTTTTATTCCTTAAATCTATTAAGTTTCCAGAGAGAGAAAGTGAGAGAGAAAGTGTCGTCGCCCCCGACGTCCGGTGGCGCGTCCGCGCGCGTGCCGGCGTCGGTGGCTCATTTTTTTCCGGTCAAGTCAAGGATTTCCGCTGTGGTTTTCGATCTACCGACCCCCCCGACATGCTGACGGCTCTGGGTTAGGGTATCGCGCCAAGAAGGGATCGGCTCGTACGGTCTTCCTGACGGCGGCGATGCTGTTTTCTCTGGAGTCGGGGTGAGGGGTGAAGAACGGTTAATCGAAGCGGCAGTCGGCTCATGAGTTCAGTTTTAGATCCCGGGGAGTAGAGGCTCTCTCAGCTCTACGACCGCGGGCCTTTGTTTCTGGGAGACGGTGGCTCTGTTAGCACCGTCATCGCCGGCTCCTGCTTCCAGAAGGCGGTAACTCAGTTAGTATCGTTCTTCTCGGCTTTGGTTTTTTCTTGTCGTTTCAGTCTCTCTAGTTTTTCTCTGCTCTTCTTTCTCGGTGTAGTCGGAAAATCAAAGCTTCATATTTCTTCCGCCTCTTGATCTCTCACCTGAAACGACTCGGTATGTCAGGGGTGGTTGGTCAATGGTAGACGGTTCTGATGAGACTACGCAGATCGTGTTTGGTGAGTGTTTGGCCCGGTCGGCATGGGATACGGATGAGATCGCGATGGAATGATGCTCTCCGATGTTTGACCCCATGCGACATGGCGTTTGTGCGGTGGCAAGTTGGGGGTTGGGCGGCGCCGTCGACGTTCGGTGAGGCGCGGTAATTAGGGTTCCCTACCCTAGGGTTTGGGTATGGGCTTAAGGCCCAGGTTGTTGGGGCTGAAGGCTTTTCTTCTTGGTTTTAGTTGGCCCGGTTCGTTTTGGGCCCGATTGTAGTTCGGTTATGTTTGGGCCTTGCCCTTTTTCAATGAAAATGAAAACATTATGACGAAAAAAAAAAAAAAAAAAGTAAGACCAAAAGAAACTTGCAGAAGAAGTAAGCTTTCTTTTTGCGTAGGCGTCAACTAGTAATGTGACACGTGTCAACCCACATGGTCTTTCCCTTTGGTTTGATACGTATGATGAATAAACGTCGAAAAGTGATCTCATGTTGTTGACGAGCTATTTTGGTGCACAGAGATTCAGAATCTCAGATTCTCATGCATTTGGTCAACCACATGCATGTCACATACAGATTCATCATTCAATCTAAACGTGTGGCCTTGGCACTTTTCTACCTTTGTAGTTGCTAAGTTAGCATTTTACTAAAACCTAAACTTTTTTTTTGCCAAGGATTTACTAAAACCTAAACTTGCTTTCGAAAAGAATCACATTTTTAAGAGAGAACTTTTGTGACAAAAAAAAAAGAGAGAGAAAGAGAAGTGTTCTTGTTGATAACTTGGTGAATAAATTTACAATGAGTCTTCACCTCTTTTATATATATCAACCTCTTCAACTTGGTGAAGTACACAACAAAAATCGCCCAAGCAAAATTATAATCCGACAAAGCGAATCTGAAACTAGATTTCGATCTTTAGATCGAAGGCTATTTTACAAACAAAAAGCAAAACTCTTCTTCTCTGTGAAAAAAAAAAGATTTTCAAGAGTGAAGAGGAAATAGAAGAGAGTATCTCTTTCTCTCTAAAAAAAGGGAAAGTAGTTTCGGTGCAATTTTGTATTTGTTAACATATATTTACAATTAATGTCGACAAAATATCGATAATACAATTGCTTAATTTTTCTGATGGAGACAGAAAATATTTTATACTTCAGTTATGTGGTTAAAGTTAGTTATTATTTAATTTTAGGAAATTTTCTAAAATTTAATTATTAATACTGTACATATTGCATAATAAAATGGAAGCCAAGTTATATTTTTGTATAATCACTTTTTCTTACAAACAAGTACAGTGATAAACATAAGCAAAATTTTAAAAATTACTTCTTAAAACAATGTTTAGAGAGATAGAATTAATTAATTAATACAGTATATGTTTTTGTTTGTGATTTGTTGTTCATTTATACACATGTTCTTTCTTTAGTGTGATTTTTGTTTTGCCTCATTTTCCTTCTAATTTAACATTAAAAACGGTTGGCATAAACTCGAATCAACAACTAGCAGGACATATCAATAGCGTTTCCACAGAGAAGATGACAATGACGTGGAATCATCAAATGTCCAAAGGCTAAATATAATTCCATCTCATAGTAAAACACCAAATCCAAAAACGTACAAAATTTTCATGGTCTTGTTGGGTTCTCATGTTTTGCTTATAGACTTCCTGAACACCTGACGTCCAAAGTTCAGAACCCTTTAAAGTCTTCACAAGTCAAAAGTTGCGTCTTTAAACTACTTCACAGTTATGAGAGCTTCAAGATTCTTCTGGACCACCCACCCTTGTGGATAAGGGACATCCAGGGCATCCAAGTGAAGATGCCAGTTCAGTATCCTCGAGCAAGCTGGTGGAACACCTTCCATGTCTCTTTCATCTGCCACCACCTGTTCTATAAATGTTGTCTCCTGCTTGGAAACACAACATTGCATGTTGTATAAGACGATTAATAAAGAGGTTTTGACCGAGAGAAATCCACAGATAAGGGGAAAAAGACTCATACTTGGAAACCTTCCTTCACGGTGTCTAGTTGGCGGGTTGGATGTGAGAAGGGACGTCGCCATCTTTTGGGGTCCCAGAGTATAGTGCTGTTGAAAGCAAATCCTGACATATCAACATGGAACCTGCGTAGTCTTTTGCTCTTCTCATTAGTGTGCCACCCAATTACTTGACTTCCATTGCATACTGGACCTTCAAGAATCGCCTTGTTCTTGCTTGGCGCTAGCATTGCAACAGGCCAAGTTCCAAATCGTCTACACAGAAGAAAAGAAATATATAAGTATGATAGATGAAAATGGGGGAAACATAATTCAGAAGAAGTTTCACTCTGGAGTTGAATATGAAGCCGTCAGCATTCACACTCAATGGAAAGAAGAAAATGCTCAGAAGACCAACAAAAGCAGGTACATAGAGAAGTTCAATAAAACCCTTTCCAATAACAAGAAATGAAGTATTTTCTCAAACAAGATAGGCTGAGCACATGGAAGAGCAAGTAACAAAGCAGAGAAACAGTAAGAATTGTAATATGCTACTACAATTGAGTGTCAAACCATAGCACTAACAACACTACAATCACTGAGACTACTATTACTGAGACTGCACAATAAGATGAAGACAATATAGTTCTGCTCAACTAACAATTCAAAACATAAGCAACACTAGAATCACTAAGACTGCACAATGATGAAGACATTATAGTTCTGCACAACCAGCAACGATCTAATCACTCTATTCCTCACAAGCCACTAGGTCGAATCTATCAAACATCCCATCCACTACCACAAACCAAAAGCAAAGATCCACACTTTTTGCCTCACCTGATTTGCCTCAAGCTCTGAAACAGCTCAAGCGAGTAGATATTATCATCATCAGCAAAGTAAACAACACCATCGAGCTTATGCAACTCGATATGTTCCAACGCAGTGTTCCTCTGGTGAACACCTCTATCCTTAACACTCGTCATGTTCCTCTTGCAAACCAAGTGTCTATACATCACCCCAGTCTTCCTCAGAATCTCCGACGTCTCAAACGACGCCGCATTCCCCTCCACCACTATCCACAGCACAGGAGCCTCCACTAGCCTCAGCGTCTGAGCAACTCTGTTCAAGTAATACGCCTGCATCGCTCGGTTGTACGTTGGCGTCACCACGATTACAAGCTTCCTCGGCGCAAAATCCTCCTCCTCCTCCTTCTTATTCTTCGATTCCGCCGAGAAGCTTACTCCGTCCACGGCCACCTCTTCCCGTCGTTCCAACGATTCTTCGACGTTCGGCGGTTTGATCTCGAAATTGAACCGATCGCGATCGGTACCGTTCGCATCATCGATTTGACCGTACGGTGTCATACCTAAAAGGAAGCCGATGAGGAAGAAAGCGAGGAATTGGTAAAACGGACGCCGCCATGGACCTCGGCGGGAGGCTTTGGGATCAGAGGAGGAGCTGTGTTTGCCGCTGCTCTTCTGAGAGGGGGATGATGACGTGGAGGAGGGGGAGAACGGTGCGCCTCCGTTCTCGTAATGACGATCGTGGTACACCGGCGAGAGAGTTCGCCGGATTGAAGCCATCTCAGATTATGCTAAACATTGATAAGCAGTTTCCAGAGATTCAGAGCGCCGATTCGAAGGAGCTGAAAGCTCAAGTCGGAATCAGTCAAGGTCGTGGAGTTTAACTCTTTTAAGTCGCCGATTCGGATCCGTCGCCGCCGAGATCTAGAAGAGAGCTGGAGGGGAAGTTGCGGAGAGAGAGAGAGAAAAGGAGCTGCTACGCTGGTTCGTGGGACACGTGGCCGAGTTGTGGATCGGAGAGGGACGAACACTCTGTTAATCAATTAATTATTTGTTTTTTTTTTTGTCTTCTTTCGTTTTTTTTGTCATTTGATTCTAGTATCATGCAATGAACAACCGGGCACTGCAAACCACCGCCAAAATGTTGGTTAATATACCTTAAACTTTTAGGTAAACTTCTAAATTTAAACAGAATTTTAAAAAATGTGAGACATATATGGATGGATACATTAACTTTTAAAATTACAACATTATATCATTAAATATATGGTTAATATTTTTTTGAGCAAAGCCTAGATTTTGGTTTGGATCATTAAGAATAGTTATGTAACTTTTCCAGATTTTGGTGTGAGAAATTTTGAAGGATCGGACGACACTCTCCATAAAGATTATGGATGATGCAGTCTTGTTGGTCTCTAGGTTACAGAAAAGATATACTATTTGAAGGTGATAACAACGATATATATGTGTGGATTACTCAATAGTTAAGGAAATAATCTTAAGTTTAAAGGCTTATCAGACATCATAAATGGCAATTCTGTTTTCGTTTGGTATTATTTTCCCACGCAAATCGAGCAGATAATATTTTGTGCTGATCCATTAGCTAAAAGGACACTTTCCAGTCAATTACAGTGGGATATGTTCCATTGTTTTCCAAATTCCGTTAAACAATTTATAATCATTGATTATAATACATAAAGCAATTTAGACACAACGGTCTATTAAAGTCGGGCTAATGGCAGTTTTTTTAGACTTTGCAAACTATCAATTCGATGCTGGTCAAGTTTGTGGTACATACTTAGGAAAAAGACATGTGAATAGTTTCAAAAAGACATGTGAAATTTCCAATTGAATCCTCCATTTGATAAGTTCATCGAAAATTAACTATTCCGAAAATGACATGGGAAGCCGGCATCTAAGGAAACAAGTGATTCTCTCTTTTTCATGGTCCTTGTTGAAGGTTGAGAACGTCAACCGATACTCAAAGATTTAGGATTCTATCAAGTAGAATTCGCTAGGAACAAGTGTTGAGCGAAACTAGATAAAAAAACTTTTATCCTCATTTATATAATTTTATTTTAATTAAAAAAAGGAGTTTCTCACAAAGTGGAAATAATGAATTGATTTTGTTAAAGGATGGGTATTTCACAAAGGCACCAAAATAAAATTGTACAATCCATTGTACCTACTCAAAGTATTGCAAGTCGTCAAAGAGTGCACCAATCACCATTAAACCATATTTTGGTAGAATCGTGCCTAACCATCAATAGTTGAGGTATTACACGAAAGGTCCCACGAATTTTATCACCGATTGATTGTCAAACGAGTACGAGTGCTGATTAGTTAAGTCTCCGGCCCAAATTCCGTTTCCCACCACCACGATTAAAGATATTCTAGTGGATCCTTCAGGCTTTTGAAAATCCATCACGTAGTCTCTTGCAATTGGCACACCATTTGAACTTAGCAATTTGTTTTTCTAGCTTCGAACACTACTCATTTTCTTTTTGATTTGTCTTATCTACTGATTCGGTCTGCTCTTATCTTAAGTTATAAAACAACTTTATCTTGTATTCCTTGTTGTACGTTAAGTCTTGTATTTCTTCTAACATTTTGTATACATATTTTATACCCTTTTGTCAAATGTTTTCTCTTACTCTTTTTAATCTTAGGGAGTAAAGTTTCAGTTCATCTTGTTTCTTTTTGTCGGCAGCATCTTGTTTGAACCCTACATTTTGTTTTGTAACTTTGAGCTGTAACGTTTTCTCTCTATCATGTGTTCTTTGTATATAAATCTTAAGCTTTAAATTTTACTCATTACTTTTAGTTTTAGATTGTAAAGTTTTACATTTATCTTTTGTTCTTTGGTTTTATATCCTATGGTTTAGATTTTACTCATTTCTAAGCTTAGATTGTAAAGTTTTTATGTTTATCTTGTTGTCCTCTTTTTTTTCTATATAAAAAGTGTGCTTTAGTTTAAGATAGCATCTTGTACGTATTTTAATCTCTCGTATGGGTCCGAGATGTTTGAGGGCTGATGCTGCAAGTCCAGACGGATTCCAACTATTACCACCACCTAACCTCTCCCATTCACATATCTTGCTTCTTACTTTCCCTTTCCACCATCTCTCTTTCTCTTTTGCCTCTCTAAAAAAAAAACAACAAACAGAAAAAGTGGACGATGCAAGAACTTCCAGATTGCTTGTACGAGGGAAATCAACCAGCCCTAATCACTCCTTCATCCCCCACACCAAATCACTCTCTCTACCTTTCCAACCTAGACGACCATCATTTTCTCAGATTCTCTATCAAGTACCTCTACCTTTTCCAAAAGTCTCCTTCCTCTCAAACCCTCAAAGATTCTCTGTCTAGGGTTTTAGTCGATTACTACCCACTCGCTGGCCGGATCAAAGTCTCTGACGTCAGTGCCAAGCTCGAGGTTGACTGTAATGGGGAAGGTGCAGTTTTCGCGGAAGCCTTCATGGATATAACTTGTCAAGAGTTTCTTGAACATTCACCCAAGCCAAACAAGTCTTGGAGGAAGCTCTTGTTTAAGGTTCAAGCACCTAGTTTCTTGGAGATTCCTCCTCTTGTCATACAGGTTTTGTTTTTCTGCTTTAGTCGTATTACAATTAATTAATGTTCTTTTTCTTGCTTAGAAACAATGATTTCAAAAAATCATGCATAACTCAGATAGTTTCCGTATATATTAGTTGATAGTTTGTAACCAAATCATTTTTTTGGATGGGCATACCCTATAATATTTTAGATGTCATAAAGTTAGTTGGATCGACTATTGAGTTAAAAATAAAAAAAAGTTTAGATACATATTATCATGAAAGAATCTAACAGATTAAATTGGTTGTATTTTTCCTAACTCCTAAATTGATTCGGCCACTTTTATTCTTTTCAAATAAGAAATGCATACTTTTTAGGTCGTGCATATATAATGCATTTGATGTATGAATGATATAAAGTCCTTTCCTACCACATTTCTCCTTAATATTTATACGTGAACTTTAATAAAGAGGTTTGATTAATGTCAAAAACAAATCAATAAAAATTAAAAAGAGAATAATATTGTCTATTCATGGTGATTGGTTCTTTTATAGGTTAGAAGAAAAACAAAAACACCTTTTCCTGCCGTGAATTAGTTTGTTTTATATTTACCAAAAAAATTAGTTTGTTTACAAGTCTATTCCTTAACTCATACTACGTGTCTTATTATAACTGCGTTTCTGTGTACTGTATAAAGTTTTCATCGGCAAGTGAATATGACTAACGCTTAACTGCTATAGAAATAAAATGTTTAAGCATAGAAACCTTATGGTTTGCTGATTAATGATTCAGGTGACGCATCTCCGTTGCGGGGGTATGATCCTCTGCACCGCGATCAATCATTGCCTTTGTGACGGCATCGGCACATCGCAGTTCCTACATGCATGGGCCCATGCAAATAACACCAATGCTTCTCTTCTGGTCCAACCGTTCCATTCTCGACACATGTTAGACCCACGAGATCCACCGCGTGTCACACACTCACATCCCGGTTTCACCCGAACCACCGTAGAAAAAACCTCAACCAACTTCAACATCTGCAAGTATTTACAGTCCCAACCGCTAGCTCCCACCACCCTAACCTTCACACCATCCCTAATCCTAAGGTTAAAGAAAACATGCGCTCCCTCGCTAAAATGCACCACGTTCGAGGCACTAGCTGCTCACACGTGGTGCTCTTGGGCTCGATCTCTTGACTTGCCGTTGACCATGCAAGTCAAACTTTTATTCTCAGTCAATATGAGGAAGAAGCTGAGTCCAGAACTTCCTCAAGGGTATTATGGTAATGGATTCGTGCTGGCTTGTGCGGAGAGCAAGGTTCAAGACCTAGTCAGTGGTAACATTTACCACGCGGTGAAATTAGTACAGGACGCGAAAGCGAGGATCACCGACGGATATGTAAGATCAACGATAGATTTACTGGAGGATAAAACAGTAAAAACGGACGTCTCATGCAGTTTGGTTATCTCGCAATGGGCGAAGTTAGGATTAGAGGAGTTGGACTTTGGAGGAGGAAAGCCAATGTATACGGGTTCTTTGACGAGTGACATCTACTGTTTATTTCTGCCGGTGGCAGGAAACTTAGATGCGATTAAGGTTCAGGTGTCGTTGCCGGAGGATGTTGTGAAGAGGCTAGAGTATTATATGGTTAAGTTTTTAGACGGAAAAGACAAGGAGGAAGACCATTCTCTTGCATAATAAAGTTTTGAAAGAAAAAAATAATTTCAGCGATCTATATCTCCTATAAAGTAAGTCGTGAGAGATAAAAACATTAATCAATGGTTTCGATGAGAAAGAAAGTCCTTCGCGTGTCGGGTTTTCAAGTGATCTAAGTTTGTCTTTGTTCACTGGAATAATTATTATCTTGTTTGTAGAAGATGAAACCATATAAGTAATAAGTAAAAGAGTTTAAAATTCATATATAAAAGAGTTTAAGCAAAAATCATGTTGGTGATATTTCTGGGAGTTAAGAGTGATAGATAATCAAGAAGATTTGATCAGTTTTGAACAATGTTCTAAAAATCGCTAGTCGGTAACTAGGCGCTTTATAGAGGACTAGC
Source organism: Brassica rapa (assembly GCF_000309985.2). Lineage (NCBI taxonomy): Eukaryota > Viridiplantae > Streptophyta > Magnoliopsida > Brassicales > Brassicaceae > Brassica > Brassica rapa. The sequence continues at coordinate 18,038,755 of NC_024802.2, read as the reverse complement.
GACTATGCCGATTATTCGGGGTCAAGATGAGGCCTAGGCGTTAGCAAATTATGGATTTATTTTATATATTTTATATATTTATATGACATATTTTAGTTTTTAAGTTTAATTATAAAATTATTGAGATGAATTATCAAAATTAGATATACAACACAGAAGAAAGTAGACAAATTTGTAGATTAGTAATAATATTATTGCTTAATTTAGCATATATAGACGATTTTAGATCGATTTTAACCAATTTTAACCGATTTAGAACAGTTTAAACCGATTTGAATCATATAAATCAGTATAAATCAAATTTTAAGAAAATCGTTTCGGATAGAACCGAGTTGCCGCCTAGACCGATTTTTAGAACCATGGTCTTGAATTAAAAAATAAAATAGCATAACAATTTATAGACAAAGATAATATATTGTTAACATTGTCAATATACAATTTCATCTTATTATATTAACATAAAATTATAGATGTATCATTATTATTTGATTTTCAACAAATAATTTTATTTTTATAAAAATAAAAATAAACATCCTATATTGGAAGAAAATATTTTGTAAAATCCTTGAAACATACATTATCAAGAAATATATATATATATATCCACATAACTTTTAAAATTCTCAAATTCTTTACAAATCAATCCTCCCTAAAAGAATTGCCATCGACTATTTATACACTCTTTGAATTGCCAATTATAAATCCAAGCCCATATCCATTATCCACCATATTTAAAAATCTGGCCCATATGCTTTGGAAACAAACGATATTTTTGTATATTTACTATTTTTTAGGTATGAAATCGCTTCACCGCATCATTAAGATATTTTTCTGGAATTAAGGTGAACAGCAAAAAAGCAGCAAGAGAAAAATTCAAGTTTCGAAAAAAAAAAAGTTTTCCCTCACCAAACAAACACACAAACGTTGGGTTAGTGAATCTATTTACCCCGATTTCGTTTATCAAAATCGATTTATGTTTTCCTTTGATTCCCATCTCTTCCATATTCAATTCCATATTTATTTTTGTGATTTATTCGAATCTGTTTGAATGTTTTGTCTGAACATATGTTGTTGTCGCTGCTGATATGATATATGGCTTCAAACCATATTCGAAAGCTGGGATCAGATTCTTTTGTCGTATTATGTTCCAAACCTGTTCAACACAAAAAAAAAAAAGCTTTTGCTATTTCTGTGTGTTTGCCTTAACGATGGTACTTGCTATTTGCAGATATTCGTGTAAGAGCTTGTCTTGTGGATTAAAAGGTTGAAGCTTTTTTTGCTGGGTTATAATGGGAGAGGAGCAGCATCCGAGAAAGAGATCTCGACAGCATTTTGAAGCAGAGGAGACCAGACACATATCTCTACTAAAGTCTCCTCGATGCGAAACGGCTAAGTGGTATTTCAGCAAGGAAGAGATTGAGCGTTTCTCTCCTTCTAGGAAAGATGGGATTGATCTAGCCAAGGAGTCGTTTTTACGCTCTTCCTATTGCACTTTCATTCAAAGACTCGGCATGAAGCTTCATGTGTAAGCTGCTGCTCACTATTAGTATTCTTTTAGGAAGTTTTTGTTTGTTCTTTGCTTGTTTGCTGAATAGAATATGCTCTAATTCTTATTCTTGTCTTCTGATATGCTATTTCTAGCTAAAGAGGGTGCGTTATGAATGACAATGGATAGCCTAACTGTTGAGTTTTGTCATAGGGGCCACTGTGGGAGGTGGTCTGGAGGTTCTCCTACTATAAGTTTGTCTACATTTTTATCTCGTGAATGGATAATTATGTAATACTAGTCAAAATTTGGTTTCACTTCTCATCGGCAAATAGGAGGCTTGCATCTGTCATGAACTTGCTTTGGGAGCTGTTCACCTGTTTTTAGACATGCCCTTCTGATATATCTATGTCTGTGTTAATTTGTAATTCTCTGGTGGGTTATCAAAACCTATCAGCTGTTCCTACCTGTTGTTAGTTTTCTGACCAAGTGCACGTGTCTCTCCGGCCTACTATTTTTGAATCATCCATCATAGGTACTGGTGTTTATGTTTTAAATCTGGTTTCACGGTGTGTAGCTTTTAGTCGCTGAAGATAAATTGTAATAATGAACTTGCTGGTGATATGGTTTTTTTTTTGGTGCTATTGAAGGGTTTTCTGACAATCTCATTTGCTTCAGGTCCCAGGTTATAATAGGGTGTGCGATGGTGATGTGCCACCGGTTTTACATGCGCCAATCTCATGCAAAAAATAACTGGCAGGTAAAGAATATTCTTGTATTCATTTGGTTCATTCATCAGTTGCATTCAGTGATCTGTAACAGAGAAAATTGAAATTCTAATTCTCACTTGGTGATTTTGTAGACGATAGCAACTTCCAGTCTGTTCCTTGCTTGCAAAGCTGAAGATGAGCCGTGTCAACTCTCCAGCGTTGTTGTTGCGTCTTATGAGATTATTTATGAGTGGGATCCTTCTGCCTCAATTAGAATCCATCAAACTGTAAGTATTTTTAAATCTATTTGGTAAAATATGTACATTGTGCTGCTAACTTATTATTCGTTGCTCTGTCTTTAGGAATATTACCATGAATTTAAAGAATTTATTTTGGCGGGGGAGAGGCTTCTGCTGGACACAAGCGCTTTCCAGCTTCTAGACGTAGAGCTTCCGTACAAACCTCTGGCTGCAGCTTTGAATAGGGTGAACGCTTGGCCTGATCTTGCAACAGCTTCATGGAATTTTGTGCACGATTGGTAAAGGCCCTTTGTTAATAATTGTATCTGCACTTCTGGAGTTTGAATAATCTTATAATGCATTGTTTGTGTGCAGGCTTCGGACGACACTGTGCTTGCAGTACAAACCTCATGTGATTGCAACTGCCACTGTGCACCTAGCTTCCACGTTTCAGAATGGTAAAGTTGGCAGCAGGAGAGATTGGTGGTTAGATTTTGGAGTAACAACTAAGCTGTTAAAAGGTTTGTCATTCAACACTTTTTATATTATTTGTTAAAGCTGCGGCATGGTTTAGTTGTTGATTAAAAATAACGGGATGTTTCTTATCAATGGTTACAGAGGTGATCCAGGAGATGTGCATGCTGATAGAAGTGGACAGAAGGAGGACTATGCCTCCGCCTCCGCCTCCAAGAAGAGAGGTAGCTTGGGCAATCCCTGCACCCTTAAAGCCTCCGGTCCATATGTCTAGAGGCTATCCGTTTCACAGCTACCCTTTGCAGTCCTATAGACAGCCTGGAATTTGGTGAGAGCCATTGTTCAGCAGCTTGAAGATGTAATCTCTCTCTTGTAGTCTTGATAGACAAAAGAAGATTCTGTGGAGTCTCGTGAGAGAGGAAGTGTAAGGTTATTTAGCATTCAGAGTGAGGTTTTTATGTGGCTAAGTTAAGCCTTCTCAGGTGTGACTATCTTTCACCAGAGTGAATCTCTCTCAAGATTCTTCTTGTTTGTTCTGTTACATAGAGATTATGTAGAGTTGTTGGTTATTAGAAGTGTCCACTCGCTTGTTACAGTACTAGCAAAACCTTTATGTTATTGTACATCTGGAATCTATATTTTGGGTTAATTCAAATTGTTTTCGACTTATTTTCTCGTGGCTAAGTAGTTTCATTTGATGAAGTGCCATTATCCTGTGTCTAACCCCGAAGTAATAAATTTGTTGAAAACTAAACTTATGATCAGTTAATAAAAATTAGTCTATAAATATCAAAAATTAGCTAGTTGGAAAACTAATAATCCTGGACTGTGATGTTTTATATAAATAGACTTAACTTATAAAAAAAATATATTAAATAACACTAAAATTTGTTTAATCGATAAATTTATTATAAATATAATCTAACTGGTTAAGATATTAAAACTAGTTTTTTTATTAATTGTTGATGACATAATATTTGATAATTAAAATATTTATAATGTATTAATTATTATATTATGATATAAATGAGATTATATATAAAAATGATTTTAAGTTCTTATATATTTTTTAATCAAATTATATAGTACACCATTTTTATCAATAAATAATTTAATAAAAATAACAGTAACATATATTGGGCTGTCAAACAATTTTAGGAAAAAGTTTCTGGAGATCTTTGCTCCCCTACTATTACCTTTTTGCGAAGGTAAAAAACATCGTAGAAAGAAAAATAAAACTAAAACTAAAAGTGCGGTGAAAACAAATTATACGGAAAAGGTAAAAAACCCGATTCTTATATTTTTGTTCAATTAACAATTACAGTATAAAAATCCTCGATCATCTCTCTCTCTCTCTCTCCCTCCTAGCTCGCGAACAAAGCAAACCCTAGATCATCAGCCTCACGGAGACGGCAGATTCTTCCACCGACGGCGGCGGCTGTTAATCTCAAAACTCTGTACGCTTTCTTTCCCCCATTCTTCGATTTAGCCGCCGTCTCTGTGGTTTATTAGCTCCTTTACCCGATTTAATTTCTCCGTCTCTTGCTTTTCTCTTGATTTATCTTCACACGCGTGGCTACTAATCTTTTTAATCTAAGCGTGTGAGATTTATTTGTTTGATTATTGTTTTGATTAGGGTGGAATCATCAACACTGCAATGGCCGAGCATTTAGCTTCAATCTACGGCACCGAGAAGGACAGAGTGAACTGCCCTTTCTACAACAAGATGGGCGCGTGCCGTCACGGTGACCGCTGCTCTCGCATCCACAACCGTCCCGCCATCTCCCCGACCCTCCTCCTCGCCAACATGTACCAGAGACCCGACATGATCACCCCAGGCGTCGACGCCCAGGGCCAGCCCCTCGACCCGCGCAAGATCCAAGAGCATTTCGAGGATTTCTTCGAGGATCTGTTCGAGGAGCTCGGGAAGTTTGGGGAGATTGAGAGTCTCAACATTTGTGATAACCTCGCTGACCACATGATTGGGAATGTGTATGTTCAGTTCAAGGAGGAGGATCAGGCTGCTGCTGCTTTAAAGGCTTTGCAGGGTAGGTCTTACTTGGGCCGGCCCATTATCGGGGAGTTCTCTCCTGTGACGGATTTTAGGGAGGCCACGTGTAGGCAGTATGAGGAGGAGAATTGTAGCCGTGGTGGGTATTGTAACTTTATGCATGTGAAGCTTGTTTCGAGGGAGATGAGGAGGAAGCTGTTTGGGAGGAGGTCGTACCGAAGGGGGAGTAGGAGTAGGAGTATAAGTCCTAGGGGGAGGAGAGAGTATGGCCGGCGTGGTGATCGTGATCGTGATCCTCCTCGCAGGGAGTTTAGTCATCGTGAGAGGGATGGGGAGTTTTACCGGCATGGAAGTGGGAAGAGGTCGGAGAGAGGAGGCAGGGACAGGGACGGTTCTAGGAGGAGAGAGAGAAGCCCTGGTGGTGGGAGAGAAGGAAGCGAGGAGAGGAGGGCGAGGATTGAGCAGTGGAACAGAGAACGTGAGGAGAAGGAAGAGGGAGGAGCATAAGAATAAGCTGCTGCGATGTGGTTGGTTCTGCTGTCTGCTTTTCTCTGCGTTTGCTGAATCATTTGGTTGTTCTAATTTGGGAACTTGAAATGAGAATGGGATTCAACTCCTTTAGATTATAAAAAATGTTGGGGGTTAGTTTCTTTTAGTTTTGATTAGTAAAACCGTTGCCCCTTGGATATTAATCCTCTTCACCAGTGTTCCTCATAACTTTGTACTATCTTCTGTTGGTTTAAAGGAGTTTAGTTTCCTTTTTACATTTTCTTTTCTTCATCAACTCTTAATTCATGGGCTTAAATATCGAGTATATGTGATTGTGTGATGAGATGTATGTTGAATACATAGCCAAGGTTCACTGCATCCAATGTTTATTAATTTCATTCCCTCATTTTTTTTGAGAAGACACTTATGTTAGTGATCCTTGCTTATGGATTTGATCATATGCCTTGGCGCCAGCCCATGTGACCATGTCTTTGGACCCAAACCAAAAACAACTTTTGAATGTACAAACACAAATGCTAAAAAGAATTACAAAATTATGATTCAAACCACAACAATCTCCTTACAATTAATGTTCTTAAAGATTGAGATAGTTAGATACCTAAATCACTAGCTTGACGTTAATGCGTGTGTGTGTCTCAATTATATATGTTTGTTTAGATACAGCGTGTCTGTATAGCGTTTGCATTAGATTGATATAGTGGACTCTGTCTGCCAAATGGTTATCGATTCTACTGATAATAATAAAATTGTTGATTTTCTCTGTACCTCATCAAATGTTTATAAATTTGCGAAAAATATTATTAATAATAACCAGGATTTTTTTCAATTAGTCTTCTTATATAAAAAAAACCAAGATTAATATTAGAGATATATTGGACTGTATTTTATATATCAAGATTATAAAGCTTGTGAAATCCGACGACCTTCATAACTAATAGGAAAGAGTTGAAAGATCAACTTAATCTTAAAATATCTTTAACATATTTACATTAAATATTTAGAAAAATTAGCATTATTTAGTGCCATATATATGCATCTTGATAGCACAATACAATAATACTAAGTGTTTTGTCCGCACATGCGGGCATAATCGTTTTACTAATGGTTATTGCAGGCAAAATCGTTTTACTAAAGGTTATTAATATACGTATTATAATTTAAACATTATAATAACTTAATTTTTATATTCTTTATCATCTTAGTTTTCTTCGATTTTTATTTCAGTCTACGTCTCCTTAACACATAGGAAGACTATAACACTATAAGACCATAAGAACATAATTACATATCAAATATTTCACATAATAAAGTAAAGTACAAATGTGAATTTTTGGTCTCTCTTAATCTACTTTGTATTTTTAACCAGAAACATGTATTAAATAACGAAAAACACTAAAACACACAAAATTCAAGTAAGAAAAAAATAAATAAAAAAGTAAATAAAAACTAAAGTTTAATGATAATTTAGAAGAAGACTTTTTTTAAAAACAAATTGAGATAATGAAAATATTTCATTGGTTTATTTCATTGTGAAAGTTAATCATATTTTTTTTTTTATCGTCAAAAGTTAATCATAATTACAATTAGAAATTTTGAAATATTTATATTATTTAAATAAATTAATTAATTAGAAAGTTTGAAATATTTATATTACCTAATTTACTGAATTGATGATTTAATCGAAAAACTAATAAGAATATGATAAATAAGAAAAAATTGCTAAAATCATGTAGAATGTCACAAATCAGCAAAATCACTTCGCAAATAATAGTATAGAGATATATCAATTTAGTTATACTTTACAATTAATCAACAATATTTCATTAATCTTCACTCAAATATCGCCACGGTCACCTCCAACCCTGTCTGCCCCTCCGAGCAGCCACCACACCATCGCCCGTCGACGGTGTCATTTACTTTACAGGATACGTATTACTTTTCAAGTATCAAACAAAACAAACAAAAAGTCGTTTATTATTACCTTTCATTGACTGGATAAGCATGTATAACATGTATATTGTCGACTTAACTTTTTTTAACCACATAAATAATCAATTATGTAGATAAGCAGACATACTGATTGACCACGTGTAGAAAGTATCGGCCGTCTTCGTTATATAATATTAATACACCCATACGAAGCTTTATCAACTTTTCAAGAGTTTTTTTACATCATAAACAAACAAATATCGGGAATAAGAATTTTCCCGCTGCTCTATGATTAAAGGTTGCATCAAGACGATGGTCGACTTAAAACCAAATCTCGGTTACTAACTAACATTAAAGAAGAGAGCATCTTCAAGATCACGAGTTCGAGTGCCAAAAAAATAGCGACTTTTAAATGCTTTCTTATCTAAAACATGATGAGCTAAAAGCTCATAGCTTCTTAATTCCCTAAAAAATCCTAACACATTGCATTGCCAATCAATAATCTTAAAAGTTTTTGTTTGTTGTACAAATAATTTTGTTCCTTTTAGTAATTTGAAAACGTACTTGAATTTTATTCATTTTAACGGAGCTGTTTATAAATCTTCTCAAAATTCATTATTTGTGGATTTGAAAGTTCATAAAGAGGTATATTAGTATACATAGTATGGGTGATTGGTAGTTGCTGTAGGTGCTGTCCACAGCCATATTTATTTCCACAGCACCAAATTCAGAGCAATCAAACTTTAATTTTTTTTTTGAAACCACAGCTCTTAAAATATCCTACAGCTGTACAAGTGCTCTGCAGAGCCAAATATCCAAAGCAATTTTTTAGTGCTTCAATAAAATTCTACAGCAATAAAATCTAAAACCACAGCAAAAAATCTACAGATTTTTTTCTACAGCAAAATATTTAAAGCTACAGCCATTACCAATCGGACCCACTAGTGTGTTTTAGCTCTAGATATACACAAAACAAGCATCTATAAACTCAAACTATATCAACATTCATAATAAAAAGACGAGAAACTATTTGATTATAGATTATTATAAGACGAGAAACTATTTGATTACAAGCCCCAAAAATCAATAAAAAGGAATAGTAGATGATGAACTACTGAATACCGTTATAGTCACATAGCATTCCATGTATAGCAGTGTGTTAGGATTTTTTATATAGTCACATAACACATGCGCGTGTCTGGTTGAGTTTCTCTATAGTATAAAGTGAAAATTATAATGAAACTGAAATAAAATAAATGATATTTTGTAGTTGTAAAGAAATTTTAAAAAAACATTAAAAAACATTAAAAACAAAATATGAGGAAGAGAAGGGATGGGGAAAGTATGTTGGACTGAGATGCCCTAAAATTGAGAAAGCATATATTCCCCTGCTCTAAAGCCTTTGTCCTCTTCTTAGACAACTTTAAGATAAATAAACATGCTTTAACATACTTTTTAAGAACCCTCCTTTTAAGGACTTTGTTCTCTGCTTTTTCTATTTGACCCCAAAAAAAAGAGAGGTTATCTTTTATTTTATTTTTTCCTTTCTAACATAATAATGCATATGATTAACCATCGACGACCATCTTTAATTTCCGTTGAAATCTATTTAATCATGAACCCTCGTCGTTTCTGCATAGCCTTGTATCGTGTATTTATATAGATAACTCTTATTCATGAAATCGTTATATTAGCATTAGTTGCTTTCCTTAAACAATATAGATACAAAATCCGCGTTTGTAAGTCCAGTTGAATGGATTTAATTTAGGGTTAAGTTTTTGGTTGAATAACTCGGATATGATTAGTCGGTATGAAAAAAATATTTGCTTCTATTGATGATTTTTGGAGAGTGCAATGTGATGTGAAAGTGTATAGAGAAGTAATAATATATTAGGGTTTTGGCAAGCATGAAGATGCCCCTAGTTCGCTGGTCTTTTTATGTGTTCTCTGCCATGTTACAATAATGATTTGATTATATCTACATATATTTATCATATATAGGCTCACCAGATCTTTAGTTCTGAAAATCATTTTACAAACCTTTAATCCGTATCAACTGAATGAAATTAACATTCATAACCAAGAAACTCTTAGTATATCTATCAAGTATCAAGAGATATATGTATATATATCAACATATTGATATGCAAGATAAGGGGAAATAAGTAGTTATATTGTAAAAAGTGTGATCGAGTTAATGGTATTATCACTATCAAACTGTCTGATCCATCTATGAAAAATTATCTTTACGAAGTGTTGACCAGTTTGTGACTAATTAAAACGATTAGTATTTCTGAAGTGATGTGTTTATGATGGTGATGATGGAGCCCTGATTGGTAACTGATGTAAAACAAATTTAGCTCCTACACCTAATACTTTTTATATTAATACATATATTTCTTAGAAAACTTTTCAAAAGGTAGACAATACAATAGATTAACACATGATAGCTTTTCAAGATCTACGGTCAAGTTGGATAATGGATCGAGGGAGCCCATCATTTCTTCATCTTCTGGAACATATTCGTGAAAGCTAGATTTATACTCGTCCTGGTGGATTGTATAATCTACATATGTATACACTTGTATATCATTTGTGTATATGTATACTTGAATATATAATATATATGAATATTAGCTAGAAATGTTAACGAGTGATCAGATGAATAAGATCAAAATATGCAATTTGTATACAAGAGGTTAGTAATAGCATATCTATCAATTCATCATCTATATACAGTTTCGGCAGAGTATGCGTAGTAGTCAATGAAAAAAAAAAAATACAAATCCGGTTTATATGATCTTCCTTTTAACATCAAACTGTTTGTTCAGAATATTCAGTATTCCTTATGTTGTGTTTGTGTTTGGAAATCATTAGAAAATGACGGCTGACAACAAAATAAATCTTCAATATGGAAGAGATAGTCGAGATTAGAATGAAGTTCTTAATTAATTAGAGCTTGTGACGATCGAGAGACTGCTACAGGTTTGTTCATTTAGCATTGTTTATATGTTCTATTGAGTTATCGCATTTAAGATTTGTATTCAAGTAGATAAGAGCCTTGATTCTTTTTATTTAATTTGGATGTATATCTTAGATTAGTACATATATCCCTTGTATTGAGTTAAATAAGATATTTAGTTTTATCTTCTTTGATTTAAATATGGTTTACCAGATCCTTTAGATGGAGGGATCAGTTGATCTTCCCTGGAATTGTGTAGTTCGTAGGCTCGGTGTTTACTTGATAATGGAGATTTGTAATATCAATTTAATTTGCAAAATCTCCATTATCAAGTAAATTTTAAAGTTGTGCTTGGTATGTTTACAACTACAAAATATGTTTAGACGGAAATTTCCACTAAACCTTAACATCCTGTCACTAGTAAATGATTCTGAAACAGCACATTTTGTTCAAATATTACTCGCAGGAAAATTATTCCACTGTGTTTCCGAAAAGAGATGATCAAATGAGTTTAAACATGCCTAGAGGTGGAACATGACCATACTATACATGCTTTAGTCCATAGCCTTAATATTTTTTTAAGGTCAACCCCAACTGAGTTGAGTATAAAGTTTAAATTTCTATAATTTGCAAACTATCTCAATTAGTATTCAGACTCAACCATAATAACTCCAAGGACCACCAAGATACAAATAGACATTACAATATATTTTTGTTACGCAAGCAGATATTGGAATTAGCCTAATTGCTTGTATATAATTAGAGGGGGAAAAAGAGATTTGCGAGCGTGCAAGTAGAGATAAAGAAACACAAAAAGTGAGAACAAAGTTTTTCCCATACTCTTTCTGATCTCATCACGTTCTCCAATGTCCCTTTCTTCTGATTCGAGTCTTGTTACTCTCTTTTTCATGTTTTACCTTATTTATCATGTTATTTATATGGCTGAACTGATACGAATTACTAACTGGTTAATCGATTAAATTAGTTGCTTTCCACACGATCAATGAGTCGATTAATAAAACATTTACGTAGATGCGATCGAACTGGTGACAGCTTTATCAACAGTAGTATAATCATTTTCTGAATTTATTGCACTTTTGAGTCACTGATAAGAAATGCTTTATAAACAATATATATTAGTTTGTTCTTGTTAGTATTTGGATCACAGATCTGACCCACATTTAAAACATAATAAAAGCAAAATAACAGAGACGCACAATTTTAATGGTTCACTCCTAACGTAAGAGTTAGGTTCACTTTCCGCTGAATTTCATTGCGGTTAATGACGGCTGATTGTAAGTTATTGATCTGTCACTGCTTTCAGCCCGTGGCATTCGTTCTGCATATTTTTGTAGGGTCTTTTTCGAGATCACCAAAATTTTGAATAATTTAGAACAATTGTATATTCCCTTCCGCTCATTTCATTTCCAGCTTGACATTCCCATTTGAGCATAAAGAAGTGATGAAACAATGATTTTGAGCCCTAAAATTTTTAAGATATATTTATGGATTTAACATTTCTGTATATGTTGTAACTTCAACATGCTTTTGGAGGAGTTGACGTCATCATGACAGTGAGTGATGACTGATTACATGTTTGTAGTCCTTTGTAAATTAATTTGATTTTTTTTTTCTTCTAATTTGAGCTTCTTGGTGGTGGTTCCTGCTACTAGAATAATTCCACTTGAAAAAGGTAAAAAAAAAGCCGTCGAAATCATCATTTCCATCTCTAATAGCTAACTGCGTCCACTTCAAAAGCACAAAATGAGTTCCGTTGTTGGCTTTCTAAGTTTCAACCGCATACACAAGCTTTATTATACTTTGCAAGTACGTGAATTCATTTCAGTGAAAGCAAAGAGATACAAGAGATCAAATCTAAGGCTTTCAATTTTCGTAAAAATGAATGAAATTTTTTCTTTCTTTTTGTGGTAAGTTTTTTTTTTTGACATGTATGACTGTCCGACCGACGTTCTTAGAATTTTCAAATTACTAGTACATCCCCCCGTGCGTACATTCCACAGCCATTCTTACATCCAAGTAGCTTGGATTTACTGAGGTTGGAATGACGAATAACAATTGATTTTTTGGATATGTGTATATGTTCAAACACATGTGAATGGCCAATGTTCAGTTAAAACGTAACTTCTATAATCAGGAGTGGGTTTGGGCTCAGTATACTTTCTACATGATAGCCATTTCATAACTACACTAGACATCCCAAAATTAATTAATAAAAAGCAATATGTATACAGTATACATATAAAGGGAGTGAGAGATAAAGAAAGCAACGTTGTATTGTGGGGGTGACTGGGTGGGAGTAGACAGAGATGGATGGATGTCATCATTTCTCGTCTGAGACAACTGTTGCAAAGCCTTGGGATCGAAGGCAAGAGCTTGGGACACTAATCATGGCTTTCAGGAATTTTAATCATCTCCTTCTAATTGTAGAGAGAGAGAGAGGGCATAATAAAAGCTACACAAGATAATACAAAATTATATACAAAGTAGTGACATATATATGCAAATAGTGAAAATAGAAAAGTAGGGCATATACTCTAGAGAGAGAGAGAGAGAGAGAGAGAGAGAGAGAGAGAGAGAGAGAGAGAGAGAGAGAGAGAGACCATGAGAGAGAAGAATATTATACTTAAATATTTAATATAGTTTTTTTTGTTCTTGTATTATTAAATGATTTTCCCCTCCTTTCTTTTGAAGGTTTATTGCTTTTCATAATATAGGTACTTGAAATAGTAGAGAAAGAGAGGGAGAGAGAGATGTGTCAAGCTTCAAAAAAGCTAAGGTAATGTTATGTGATGTGCTGGAATAGGGAGCTTTGAGAGATATTCAACAACAATTCTAATTAATTACTTCATCTTATTATAAATCTCTTGGGATTTTCAAGAGAAACTCTTCTGAGATCATCCTTCCTTTTCCATCTAATTTCTTTACACACGAAGAAGATATACACATAGATACAGAGAGCAACTTTAATAAATATATATATCATCTTTCATACATATGGACTCTGCTAATCTCCATCAGCTTCAAGATCAATTACAGCTTGTGGGGTCGTCTTCTTCTTCTTCATCCTTAGATAATAACTCCCACCCTTCTTGCTATGAAGCTTCCTCTGTCCATCAATGGAGCCCAGGAGGTATTTCTCTGTAAGTTTCCCATTTACACACTATCTGTCCTCTCTAGTATCATATGTACATATACACACATACATGACCATATATATATATATATTTATTTAGCACGTGTTTGCTATAAGTTTCTGCAGCTATTTGAGTGTTTTGAATATTCTTGGTATCAACATGTCAAGAATTTGGAATCTTTCTTCTTCCTTTTTTTTCTTCTTTTTCTGATTTTTGAAAGATAAGTTAGTGAGAAGACAACAAGATAGAATTTAAGTGGCTGATAAAATACAAATATTATATTTAACTTCTTATATATATATGATATTCTGAAGTTTGCATTGACTCACACAAAAAAAAAACACTCTGTGATTTTGTGACAGAAATTGTGTGAGCTTGAGTCATAACTTCAACAATGAGATGTTAAACACAAGAGATGAGAACAACAACAACAGCAGCACAAGTGAATGTATGAGTCTCTCTAACATCCACAATCACTCCTTGATCCAACAACAAGATTTTCCTTTACAATGGACACATAATGAATCTTCCTATCATCACCATGAAGGGCTTCACAAGATCAAAGAAGAGCTTTCCTCAGCAACTACCTCAGACCATCAACAAGGCATGCCCAGGTTCACAGACATGTTAAATAGTCCGGTGATCACAAACTACTTGAAGATCAATGAACACAAGGACTACACTGAAAAGCTCCTTCTCAATACTATATCTTCTGGCTTCCCCATCAATGGAGATTATTCCAACAGCCTTCCCTCTTCGTCTTCTTCATCCTCGCCTTCGTCTCAATCTCACAGAGGCAGTTTCAGCCAGATTTACCCGAGCGTAAACATATCAAGCTTGAGCGAGTCTCAGAGGATAAGCAACACCCCAAGACCATTTGATATGAACATGCAAGTTTTGGATGGAAGATTGTTTGAAGGGAATGTCTTTGTTCCTCCTTTAAATTCTCAAGAGATTAGAGGAAATTTTACTCCTTTTGGCCTCCCCTTTCATCATCATCTGCAGCAAACACTTCACCACCCTTCTTCCTCCCCTAGTCATCAAGTAAGTTTATTTTAAGTCATTACTTTCTATATTTCTTTTGTTGAAAAAGTATCTCTATTTCTTATATCTTTTTTCTATTTTTTATATATAAAAATTATAATTTGATCAAAAAAAATATATAAAAATTATAAATGATGCTTTGAAGGATTGGTCTGACGGTGGATTTTGTGAAGTTAGTGCATCTGAGAGCATTAAGTTTTAGGGCTATATCACTATTATATATGTATGTGTTACAAAAAAAATGTACTACTATGTATATATTTTATCTTGGGTTCACCCTCATTTCTGAATTTTAAAAGTAGTAAAGTATTATATATAGGATCATACTACGGCATGGTAACCTTTCAGCTTTATTCTCATAATTTTATGTCAGTCACAAAAAGAGTCTAAAAGCTTAGTTTTCTGTATATGTATTCATTTTTCTTGACGAATCAACGGAAAATATTGCATTATTATTCGCAGAACTTTTTTGAACACTTGGACTCATAAAATAAGTTTTTAAAATCTTATGATAAAATTGGTGGAATAATTACGGAAAGAACACATTGAAAGAAACTGATATACTGTTATCAAGAGTTAGAGTAGATTAATCAGATTAGAGAAAGTGTGAGACCTTTTAAACATATTGGAGCTTTGTAACAAAGTTTTGAAAAAAAGAAGATATATATATATATAAATATATATATATATATATATATATACGTATAAACTTTTAATCTTCTTTTTATTCGCCTTTTTCTTTGATGCTGTGGTTCTTGGTTGGAGGGCCAAGGCTTGAGCTATTAAACCTTTTAACATAATTCGTAAGCAGCTCTCTTTAAGCTGAAACATCAACCTTTGTTCTCTCTTTTCTTTTCTCTTTATTCCTTACTTTGTTTTATTGTCTTTTTATGAATCTTTTTCGTTAAATTGTTTCTCTCATTGTCGGAGCTATTATTGTTCTTTATATCGTATAATAATTACAAACAATAATATATATATATATGTAATTTATGTGTGCAATAATACTAATTGGAATTTTATTTGTGCCGAAGATGGAAATATACAGTAATGAACCTCAAGCAAGTGAAGGGAAGAGACATAACTTGATGGCGCCAAAGGCAGGAGAAACTGCTTCCAAGAAACCGCGTGTGGAATCACGCTCTTCTTGCCCACCCTTCAAGGTTACTACTTTTGTTTCTTCATCAACTTAAAACAAAATAGTTAGCTAAAGCCTAATTAAAAATTTATGAATGATTATAGCATTTTAAATCTATATAACTAAAGCAAAAGTGAGTTTAATTGTTCATTGTATTGATTATATGTTGGGAAATTGAAAAACAGGTGAGGAAAGAGAAGTTAGGAGACAGAATAGCAGCTCTGCAGCAGTTGGTTTCACCATTTGGGAAGGTAATTAGCAACGATTAATTTAATTGCTTATATTATTACTCTTGCCGTAATAGTTATAATCATCTATAGCACTAAGATTTGACAATTAAAGAGGATAGATCCATTAAGTTTTCAAGTACCAGTTTTTCCGGTTCATAACCTTTATAGATCAACAAAGTGTAATTCATGATAGCATACTAATTATATAATGTTGAATTTTATTACAATAGAAAAAAGTATTTATAACCATTTATTTAGATAGTATTGACTTTAAAGAACTTTCCGAAGTAGATAAGGTATTTTCATACTCATGTTTAGATGATAAATTAGCTGAGCTGATTAAAAATGCTAAAGTGCAGACAGATACAGCGTCTGTACTAATGGAGGCAATTGGATACATCAAATTCCTACAGAGCCAGATCGAGGTAATTTACTTCAACGCATCATACACATCCATACCTGTACATGCACGATCTTACTCAACACATAGAACATAGATATTCAAATAAATTGTAAAAGAAATGGAGTTGAAGTCATATTTACATGACACCTTCGGAGTAAAGCAAAATATATTTTAATTCCATGTTACTTCCAGACATTCTTCTTGATCCTAGCTCCCTTTGCCAATTATTTTCAACTTTTTATATTAGTTAGTATATAATCTACATACAGAAATCCAACACGTCCTAAAATTATCGAACTTTAAAAGACTATGGAGTATGGGCTAATCAATTATATCCGAAAACTAATATATACTTGTTCTCAAAAAAATTAATAAACTAATATAATTAGTTCCATAGGCTTTTAGCTTGCCTTTAAAGCAAAGAGATTAGCTAGATTTGATATTTATCTTATCATATCTCTTTGGCGCACTACTCGTAAGTACCTTTGATCCCATTTATTTTAAATCTAATTAAGAATAATTAGATATATGTTTATATAAGCTGATGCTCGTGCTCATCATTTAATAACATTACAAATACATGCATGTAGAAAAATACTAAATTTGTCATAACTCAAATGACAAGCTTACGTGTTTAATGGGCAGACTCTAAGCGTTCCCTACATGAGAGCATCTAGGAACCGACCAGGAAAAACCTCCCAACTGGTATATATGCTTAGAGAACATATAACACATTACTGCAGCTTACATAAAAAATCACTCGGATGTTATTATTTTGTCCACAAAATTACTTATTTTTAATTAATTAGGGCTCAATACCACAAGAAGGGGGTGAGGAAGAGACGAGGGATCTAAGAAGCCGTGGGCTATGTCTCGTGCCATTATCATGCATGACTTATGTTACTGGAGATGGTGGAGATGGAGGAGGAGGTGTTGGCAGTGGCTTTTGGCCAACGCCACCTGGTTTTGGTGGTGGAACTTAGCCGTGGACTTAACAAACTGTAGGACGACTATGGTGTTATCATTATCGGATTTGGAGGTAGAAAATATTGAAGGTGGGGAAATAGTTCTTTTATCTCTTTTGATTGTGGTTTATTTGCAAGTTTCGGTTTTGACAGTGGAGCAAAGTTGGTCGTCCTGATTAAAAAGGGGAAGTAAAACCAGGACAGACCAGTTTTGATCCATTTATGATTAGTAATGAGACATGACGATATATTTCTACTTGGGAATAAAAAATCGAACAGCTTTGGCTTATTTTGTTCACCTCTTTTTATGTCAATATCATTGATCAACATTGTATACCAAATAAGTATATGTTACAAGCCCTAAGAAAATTTTCGTCTTACAGAAAGAAAAAAAAAACAAGCGTGGTTAATTATTTGGATCTTCTCCAAATGAGGACAATGTCGGATTAAATGAAAAAAAAAATATGGCTCAAACTAATTGTATACCCGTTCGATAGACAAGTTACACGCAAAACAATTATCTTCAGAACTCGTGCTCGTTATCCAAAACGCCACCTTAGTTGGACCGATCGTGTATGTAGTTATCACGTAAAACTGAAAACAACATATCTACTCTATACTAAAAGGAACAAATAGAGTGTTTTAAGCCTGTCCACGTCGGATGGGAAATTCTAGCCAATCAGATTGCAGGTTTGATCCACATCATTACGAATTGATATGGTTTGGGCTTTTGTTGTTTATTTTTTAAATTGTAGAGTAAAAAATGGGCCTAAACCCTAAGTCCCACCGTTTGTCAGAGACCACGAACAGACTGCCCACAACACGAAAAGTTCGAACATGAAACGATTGTAATTAAGATTCTCCATTAATTTCTATACCAACCCCTTCCTCTACGTTACATTTAATTTTTTCTTTTTCTACCTAAAAAAACTTCAGAGATATATACACTATAAATAATGAGGATGCTGTGATCAAATCTCTTCCATTCAATTAACCTGCAACAATGTTGACCTCTTATCTCCTCTCCTGCTGTCAGATTTGAAGTCCGGTTGTTCTCCGCAGGCAGACGGTGGTCATGCTCTTGATTAATGAAAAGTTTGTCCTCCTTATCTTACCTTTTGTTTTTTTAATCAGTGGGTTTGACGTTACGAGAACCAAACCGCTTCAAATTTTCAGATTCATCAATAGCTATTTGCTTCACCTAATCGACATTACATACGGAGCTCTTTAGGTTTTGTTGATATGAATAATTGATGGTACTGACAAATACAGAAAACAGATATTATTAATACTGATACTATTCACCTTTTAAGTAGGTATTTGTTAAGAATTTGTTTTTGATTCATCATTATTCGCTAATTAAAATGAAAATATATATCAACAACTACTTATTTGAAGATGGGATACTAATCGGACTTAGGCTTCTTCTCCATGATGAAGTTAAAAAAAAAACTAATATGATCTTTATGCATGTTTTATTTGCAGGTGTCTCCACGATTAATTGGGCCATTTGTAAGGTTTGTCTAAAAATCATTTATTGGAATTGTATGTTCTATCACATGATATAGCTTTTTCTGATGATTAAGCTTTGTTGCAGGCTATTGATCTGTTGGAAATGCTAAAGAGAGAAGAGGAAATGCTTTCTGCAATCAAGGAAAAACAGTTGAAGGTATTGCTTTCTTTACATCGCAAATGCCTTTTTGTTAAGCATACAAACTAAAAAAAATGTTACTTAAAATCCCATGATTTGATTTGGGAGGCTAATTTTTTTCAGGGGCTCTTGATGATCGCACATAGAAAGCTGAATCTGGCGCACATATTTTTCGAATGTTCAACATGGATGACCAATGTTTTTCTTCAAGATGTAATCAAAGAAATCAATAAAGACAATTTAAAGATTTGCCTCTTGACATGTATTTCACTGATGTTTGTCTTTTCGAGCTGTTATGGTTACCCAAAATGCAGGATGGATGTTTGAGTATGGAGAATATGTTGCGATGATGTAAAAGGGAAATGCTGGTGTCAAGAGACATGAATGAGAAATAGCCTAAACATCAACATGAGAAATGTGTAGGCACATACACAATACCCACATCAGCGTCTTTGGAACATTTACCGTTGTGGCTGCTAATGTTTGTAATCTTGAACTACAGAGAAGGCTGCAAGTGAAACAGGATTCAGTGATTCATAGGTGCAAGAAGGCAGTTGAATCTTTAGAAGGTTTAAGTTTAAAATGTAAAAGAAAAACCAATGTCTCATCATCATTAGTTGTGAGGACTATTTCAAATGTCTCTGTTTTATTTGTAACAACAGTTACAAGTTTGGTAAGTTTTGTTTAATCTTCATTCTTCAAATCTTTGACCTTTTTGGGTTTTTGAGAGAAAACCAGCTACCATTAGAGCACAGTTGTTATACAACTTATGTGACCTATAATACATATTTTTTTTCTCTAATACATATTTTTTTGTCAAGGCTCTAATACATATTTTCATATTTTACTTTATATAGTTACACAGCAACAACGAGTCTAATATAAAGTAAAAAACTAATGTTCTTCACGCAGAGGTCCATCTTTTTCATTTTGATCATGTTCCTTTTCTCAGTACAGATTTTTACTTTAATAAATTCGTCATTTATATATATATATGTTTTCTTATATTTTCTTCAAATATACTACTCAACTCTTTTTATTAGTGTATCCTCTACCAAACATAATCTTATTTTTAATATATGCTGAATTTGAAATTTAAGGTTTAAAATGTTTCTATACGCAAAATCCTAAATCTAACTCTTAATGTTTTATATTTCTACTATAAAATTAAAATAGTTAATAAATAATAGTTTTAGTGTAAACTAATCCGCCCGTAGGGCGGGCAAACCCCTAGTACTAATACAAATAGATCATGACTATCTACATTTCCAAGGGTAGTGTAATTAAGTATAACCTAAGTCTTGATTACGGAATACGAAGATGTTGGAGATACGTAGGTGAGCCTTATGATACGAAAGTTATATCCTGAAGCTATCAGGCCACTGATCGACTTTCATATCTAAGTACATGACGAAATATCTAAGGGTTCATGAGTAACCTGTTGAAGGTGGTCTAGCTCATCGAATTATTTGAGCTTTTCTAGGATCAGATCACTGACACACTCTACAACCGTATGAGGAACAAAAAAGGTAGTGGGTTTGGTGCCAAGTGAATCGAATAGAATAACTTGTCGTGACATTGAGCTAGTCATATAAACTAATTTTTACGTCTTAATGTCAAACCGGATTGAAAGATATAATTCAGATTAACAAAATCAAAATATCATAGTACAATGGAAATCTATAAAAAAAATAATGATAAAATTAAAAGTTGGCAGAAAGACCATTTGACAAGAGTCAAGAGGTTTAAACCACTTGTGTTCGTCTCTATGTACTAGAATTGAATTTGTACTGTTTCAAGTTAGGCCACCATGGTTCTATGGTGTAGTGGTTAGCACTCTGGACTTTGAATCCAGCGACCTGGGTTCGACTCCCGGTAGGACCTTTTTTTAAATCCATGTCCTTTCTTTTAACAAAGCAAACAAACCGATGTCACTCTGAAATCCTTTGTAGTGAGAAAAAAAGGTACTTATTTCTATTAGAGTTGGTTAAGGAAGGGTTAAGCTAAGGGTAACGTACTTTCAGTTCTTGGAGATGCCTTGAAGGCGATGCTTGATTTATTTTTGTTTTTCAAATCATTCTTTGATGCCAACTTAGCTCTCACGGAACAGGTTTTCATTGACCTTTCTTGTTGACCTTAGTGAAATCTAAATCATACCGTTTAATTCTGTTATTTAGCATTCTCCTAAGTTTCCAGTTTTACGATCCCAAGGACACCCTTCTTCACATTTCCACGATTCTTGCCACCTACCAATGTTGATAAATGCTGAGTTATGGTTCTTGAATCTGTTTATAACCGTTGTTTTCAGTTGATGATTGATGATATCATCGATCCTGAGTCGTTCAGAATGTATTCTTGAGTTGCAGATACTTGATTCTATAGTTTCACATGGATGCTTCTTGAGAGAATGTAGTGTGCAGCACTCTATTGTGGGCATACTACATAAGCTGCAGTCCATAAGTGTAGGGAAGAACACCAAGATTAGGTCTAAGTATAACAGAAGCTGCAGTCCCGTCTCTAATCTGTAACATTCATTGTCTTACTTGTAGTTGTGCAAAATGCAGGAACTGTATGTTTGTATCATTGACAAGAATGCCAAGATTGGGAAAAACGTGGTGGTCATAGCAAATACAGATGTATATGTTGTTTTGGTTACATCTTTTGTTGATTTCAAAAAATTTCCATTGTCCAATATTTGGTTTGTTTTAGTTGAGCGTGGCATTAATTACAAGTCTGTCGAACCGGAGTTATGGAGAGTCCGTAGATGGTTTATGTAACCAAATGATCTAAAAAATCTTCAATGTTACATGGTAAAAGTGCTTTTATATAATTTCAACATGTGTCATATGACACTCTATTAGTCCATGTAGGTCCGCCTCTGAATCTAGGTCTACCACACGTAAAATGTTGAGGTAGAAAAATAGTTATTTAATCTTTTTTTTTTTAATTAGTTATTTAATCTATTGAATCTGGTTTATTTGTAAGTTTTGGTTTCGATGGTGAAGCACAATTGGTCTTTCTCATTAGAAAAAAAAAGAGAAGTAAAACCTGGATAGACCAAGCTTTGATTCATTTATGGTTAATAATGTGAATGTTTCTGTTTACATGAATAGCTTTTAAAAGTTTAAAGAAACAATTAATTAGCTTTGAATTATTTTATTTACCTCTTTTATTTCAAAAGAAACTAATCCTAGAAGAATCTTTCAACAACTTCAAATGATGGATCTAAGTTCCTATTCTTATACACCTAGTTGTAGATTTCAATAAAGAGGTTAAGAAAACGACTACCATAATAGTCATAAAGAGTTTCTTCAATGTGTTCTAGGAAATTTCTTGCGTCTTTTGCAATAGTGGTATTGTATTTTATCAACTCATACAAACTGCATACATAAGATTCAACCAATGAAATATAAGCCTCTCATATATTCTCATGAGCCTTGTAGTCCAAAATGTTTTTGAAATTTATCAACACTGGATATATAACAAAATAGTACATATGCTACAAGCTTTTGAAAAATTTTCCTCACATAATACCAAATATAAATTAAAATAAATGTTATTAATTAATTGGATTATTTTAAACGAGAACAATGTCAAACTAACTAGAAAACTGTAATTTCCTATAGTTCAAGGTGTACAATTGAGAGAACGTTTAACCAATTGATATTAAATGTTTACGAAATGTTGACCCTTTTGGTCATCAAGTCTTTCAAAAGCTTATGTATTATTCACAAATGAACATATCACAGGGGTTTTGGAAGCGTCATTCAACCACTTATTCAGTTTTAAACGCTTTGTGGCGATTTGCATGGATATACACTTTTGATATTATTTTTATGTTTACTTGATATGAACCTACTAATTATATGTAATTTATCTTATGTATTTTGGTTTGAGATAACATAACACACACAATAAAAGATTTGGTGTGATAATTTGGCTCCAAAGAGCAAATATCTTGCTTTAAGATAATTGTATGCCATATTGTCCTACATTTGACCAAAATCACCTATGTGAAAACACGACCATTTAATAATGTTTTAATTCACTAATTTTTCTCATTCAAAAACTAATATAAGTTTTATCTTCATTTTTAAAAAAAAATAACAATCACTCAGAAATATCTAATTTGGTTTATTGTATAAAAACACAATTTTGTAGTTAATCAAAATTGCATCTCATTATTTTTTTTAAATGCATATTGTTCTCTCAAATGATGTCACTAGAAATAATGTCTTTTGATTTGTTGGAGAAACGTAAACATCACAAACCATACACAATTTTTATAAAAACCATACATTATCTAGTGTTTTATTCAAGTAGTTGTTCAAAATTATTATCAAAATATACTTGATCAACATGATTGTTGAATGCTTCAACATCCCATTCAAACTTAAAAGATATTTTAATCAGGAAGATGGCCATTAATGTGTGGAAAGTGAATTGTTACAAATAAAATATTTGCATGAGTTACACAAATAACATAATTAATGTTAGTCATTTTACCACATTTTGGTTCTTATTTTGAATTCTAGTTTTTGTTCTTCGGAAATTATATGGTCCAGTTGAAGTAGAACTGAAAATATTTAATGTTGGTTCTTTTTTTTGTTCCATATTTTCTACAATATAACAAGCACTTACAAATATGTAATGTTGGTTCTTTGTTTTATAAACATAACTTCGTAGTTAATCAAGTTTTAATTTAATTAGTTGTTTTAAATGCATAACATTTTTTAATGATGTTTATGAAAGTGATATTTTTACTATTTAACAAAAGATTTCAAAGGATGTTTTCATGAAACATAAACAAAACAGACGATATATTATTTCTAAAAATCATGGACGTAATAGTTAATGCTCAAAACATATGTATGACTTGCTATAGATATGCATGGATTATACAAGTAACTTAACTATTGTTAGTCATTTTATAGATCATAATTTGTTTTTATTTTGAATTATATTTTCTATTCATCATAAATTATATGGTCTAATTGTGTGAGAATTAGAAAATTATCAAGTGGCATGTATTCTTTCTTTATATATATATATATATATCGATGTGAATTATGTGTAACTTTTTTATAATACTAAGTACGGAGTCAAATAGAAAAATTGATTGAGTAGTAGATAATTCAACTAAAAGAAATCATAAGCAAACCACTAGTTAAAATTAATTTAATTTTTATGTATCTATTCATAAACTACGTGACTCTCAATGAGACTATGTAATTGTCTCTCAGTTAAAAGTAATGATAATAATTTAGATTTATTTTGTATGAAATCATCAAAAAAAATTTATTTTTGGTGTTATGTAGGATGAAACTGTTGTGTCGTATTAACAAAAAAAATTATAATGACATGCTAACATATATGAAAGGAAAGGAAATGAAAGGAAAGGAAAGGAAAGTACTTGAAAGTCTCAACGTTTGGAGATGAGGGGACATCATGTTGATATAGATGGTGGTGGTTTATAATTTATGTTTTGATTGTTGTTAAAAAAAGAATAATATTTATTTATAAATGTTTCTAGTTTTTCTTTACTTTTTAATGGGCCTTAAAACTATGTGATTCTATTTATCTATATTGTGGCCCATATTTCAGTTGCATTTACCATGAAAATTACATCTTGCTAGAATGGAAAGCTGATGAAAGACTTCATTTTCTTCCTGGTCCACATATGCACTTTCTCTTATATATTTTAACTTTTACAATGGAGATGAGAAACAGAAATGGAGACTGAACCCCAAGCCCCTTAAATTCCGCTTTTAATTGCGTATCGAGTGAATTTATATGCTTTAAAATAGTATCTACTGAAACAAATTGAGTAACAATCAGATTGCCAAATTAATTATGACATTAAGTGTTCTGAAACAAAACCAGAAAATACGATATGCATGGAAGGAAGACCCTTACTATATCATGAGTGATTCTCAAGATTGGTGAATTATTAAACTGATTAATATCATCTGTGTTAAGTAATGTCTATGTAATTTTTCTTTTTCTGTGTGTTTGGGTCTCCCAAAGATCGTTTGCAAAAAGTTGTCATTATTAACAATGGACCAAACTCGCATGCTCAACGTTTATCATCACCATTTATAATTACAGACACCGACTTTCTATATTTTTTATTTATTTATATTCCCAGCCTCATATCACCGTTACTTCCCGCCTCACGTTGATGATATATCAGAATATTTTGTCATCATATGCACTTTTTTTTTTCTTTGGTAGGCTGGTAGCTATCACAAACGATCACAAAATAACACAAGTTTTTTCATAAAAGCTAATGATCGTCGGCTCAAGTGGGTCATTGGTATATATAGGCTTCTTCTTCACTACTACTATAATATTTAATGTATAATGAACGTCGAGTTCTAACTTCTATGTCACAATGAAGTCGTTTATTATCGATGCAAAGCATATTTACAATTCTTTTTGTTTTTATTTTAAAGTTTACTAATAAATTGCAATTATGTAGTATTTGACATATTTAGAGTTATTGATATACAAAAGGGCATTTGAGAGTCTATAAGTACCACCGAAAATGGTTATTGAGAGGTTAAAGATGCTAATGAGCAACAAAACAAACATCGTATTTTCTAACTTGGTCCCATGAATTTAACAAATTAAAAACTTCACAAAAGCAAAATTCTTTTTTATAATCTGGCGTTATGTTTGACTTTTGGTGGCTTATCCTCATGCTCATGCATACCAGACTACTCTGTATTGTTTTTAGCATCATCACACTCAATTGCTTTGGTCTAACTTTAATTTTCATCTCTAAGTGCATGCCTTTCGTGTCCTTTAAGGCTAATTGCTCTGATTTATGCTGCTTTTAGGTAAAGTATAATATAATAATGTACATATATTATTCATTTAATATTTCTTTAAACGAATTCTGTCAAAGTGAAAGACTAACATTTAATAAATAATAGAAAAGGAGGAAGTAAGAAAAACACATATTGATGATTATATGCACGAGCAAGAGGAGATTTTAAGAATTGTACCAAGGGAAACTCACCATATTACGCGGTAAAAAAAATTATAAACGCATGCAATTATATATATTTTTAAGAATTAATTGAGCTCTTTTTTTTTTAATAATAGTTTCTTATTGATCTATCTTCTTCGATCGGTCTGGAGAAAAATACGCTCAATGCTATAGAGTTGACTAATCAGAAAGCTCAAACCAAGAACGACCACACATTGATAACTTGGTTTCTACCACGGATTGAACTCAAAACTAACAGGTTTAGAACACCCCCATTGAGGGTTCATGGGGGGAGTTCACACAGAAATTAAGAAAAAAAAATAATAAAATAATTCAATCCCATGAACCCCTCTCTCCTAAAGCTCTCTTGGCTGAACCCCTCTCTCCTAAAGTTCATTACTGTAGCGCGGACCCCACGTGTCGTGGCGGCCCGCGATTGGTCTAGTTTTTTTTTTTTTTTTTTTTAAAAAACAAAAGGAAAAAGAAAAAAATTTTAATAATAAAAAACTAAAAAGATGAACCCCAAAAAGGGGTTCATTGATGTGAATGCTCTTACAATGAACTTCAAAGATTAATATCAGGCTACACCACTTGATTAAGAAAAAGTTGAACTCTTTGTATTTTATAACTAGTTTAAGGTTGAGCAATATCAAGGCACATACGCTGAACGGACCTATAATAATCAACAAGACCATTAGTAACTAAACTTATTTGGTTAAACTGAACTTTGAGATTTTATATATATAAATAGTGGTCTTTTACGTCGATATAATGCAATCTTAGACCATCTCCAATGGCTTACTCTATTTTTTACTCTAAAATAGAATAACTCTATAATAAAGTTTGAATTTACTCCAATAGTACTCTATTTTAGAGTAGAAAATAGAGTGATGAACAAAAATAAATAAATTACTCTATATTTGGAGTAAACTTATTTTTTACTCTATTATAGAGTGAGAAATAAAGTAACATTGGAACATTTTTTACTATAAATTATATTTTTGAGTGAAAAATAGAGTGAGGTTGGTGATGTTCTTAGAGCAAGTCCATTGAAGGTTCAAAGGGGGGTCATGGGCTGAGTTTCATAGGATTTTTAATCCAAAAGAAAATGAAAAATGGGTCTTTATCTCTGAACCGGGCCGTTGGAGAGAGCCCGCATGAAACGAGTTCAAGCCACGTGGAGAAGAGTTATTGGCTGTTGAGATGCGCGTTGTCGACGGGGAATGGAGAAGAAACGCGTGAATCTCCTCATTTCCTCCTCTCTCCAAAAAAGCTAGGGTTTGCGACTCGAGAGGCGATTGTTGTAGCGACGCCGACGATTCTTGTAGCGACGCCGATCCAGAGCAAAATTGTCCATCAAATCGACGCGTAGTGAGATCTCATCGACCTGAGGTAGGTTTTCGAGTTGGTGGCTTCGTCTGATTGTATCGATTTAGGGTTTTCTTTGTTAGGGTTGAATAGAGTCTGCGATCCGAAAAAGATTTGGGGGTTTATTTGTTAGGGTTTTCTTTCTTAGGGTTCAATACGGTGTGCGATCTTTAATCGATTAGGGGGTTTCTTTGTTAGGGTTTTCTTTCATAGGGTTCGATCCAATGTGCGATCTTAAATCGATTTGGGGGTTTCTTTGTTAGGGTTTTCTTTCTTACGGTTCAATAGAGTGCGATATGAAATCGTTTTGGGGGTTTCTTTGATAGGGTAGTAAAGCGTGTTTCTGGTTTGATATAGGGGTCGTTTGTATCATTCTGGTTTGATATAGGGGTCGTATTACTTAATTGTTTCTCTTCCTCTTGCAGATGGATCCCGCAGAAGAAAGACGACATTCAAAGAAGCAAAAGGATCACTGCGACATGTTAGGGTTTGTCGCGGATTCACAGTACGGGGTTCCAAGAAAGTGTGCTTGCGGCGGGAGAATCATTGACGAGGTTCGGGGGAAGGAAGACTACGACAGTCTTCCTGGAAAGCGTTTCTTCACATGCGTAAACTATGAGGTTAGTGTCTCTGCAATCATGTTCTTATAATATATGTAACTTGAAGTATCTCTTATATTTCTTTTCTGTTGTGAACAAGGATGATGGGTTGCATTACCGTCATCCTTGGGTGGTTGCTGTCCAGGAAGAGATCAAAACGCTGAGCACGCGTCTGGATGAGGCAGAGGAGGTTGTGAAGGGGGTGTGGAAACTCAATAAACGGATTAAGGACCTAGAGGTAAGTGTATCTCCTTGCTGTAGTTATTTGTTACATTGTACTTGTTGAGTCAGTAAGTTAAAACACAGCATCATTGTTGTTTCCATGTCCAGGAACAGGTTTCAACCCTGTCCGAGCAGGTTGATGATCTCACTGTCGAGGTGGGTACCCTTGAGAAGGTGTGTTTCGACTGATAATCAGAGGTACGTATGAATATTTGCGTGAATTAATGAGTATAAGTAGTTAAAAGTTTGCGTGAATTAATATGTAGAACTTGCTAAATGTTTGTGTGAATTACTAAGTAGAACTAGTTAGATGTTTGCGTGAAATATAAAGTAGAACTAGCTAGATGTTTGCCTGAAATATAAAGTAGAACTAGGTAAATGTTTGCGTGAATTAACTAGTAGTCTGGGTTGGTTGGTTCATCTGAATGTATGAATTTATTGTTCAACTAAACTGAACTGAACTAGTAGTCTGAGTTGGTTGGTTACTGTGATTGTATTAATAAGTTAGAACGAAAAGTACAGTGTAATTTACTCTGTGTTGGTTGGTTGGTTGCTCTAATTGTGATGAGTAGTTGATTGTATTAAGTGGTTGATTTGATGTGTAATGACTGCTCTCTGTGAAGTAGTTGTTCTATACTCGCTTTTATATTGAATGTTTTGCAGCTAGAGTTTAATTTTTCTCTCTTGTGGTAGCTTAAACTAGTTTAAATAGAGTACCCAAACCCCATTAACCTAAACCATCAACCTAAACCATAACAAAAATGGATCCCTTTACCATAAACTCTCCCGGGTTTACTTCGCTCCTAGCTTCGCAGAGCAGTCCAGCAATGGACTGCGACTTCGCTGAGGCAGTAGCCAACTCTCCCGGGATAGTGAAACCGGTCCTAAAGAGAAAGTGGACAACAAAAGAAGATCTAGTGCTCATCAGTGGGTGGCTGAACACGAGCAAGGATGCTATTGTCGGTAACGAGCAGAAGGGAGGATCCTTTTGGAAGAGAATTGAGCTCTACTTCAATTCAAGCCCTCAGCTCACTGGCTCAGTTCCTAGAGAGTGGAGTCAGTGTAAGCAGAGGTGGGGAAGGGTGAACGAGCAGGTGTGCAAGTTTGTGGGGAGTTATGAGGCGGCTTTGAAGGAGCAATCTAGTGGTCAAAATGAGAATGATGTCATGAAGGCTGCCCATGACATCTTCTTTAATGATTACCATGCGAAGTTCGCCATGGAACACTGTTGGAGGGAACTGAGATATGATCAGAAATGGAAGTCATACTCCAATTCCAGAGATGCCGGGAAGGAGAAAAGGAAGGAGAACGAAGAGGTGATGCCTGAGGAGGAGGTTAGACCGGCGGGTGTAAAGGCTGCGAAAGCAAGCAAGCGCAAGCGGCACGGGAATGAGGCTGCTTTCGATCAAATAGAGAGCATCCTGGCTGCGAGAAAGAAAATATCCCAGCAGAAACTCCTTGATCGTCTCCTAGCCAAAAATGAGACTGATCTATCTCCAAATGAAATCAGTCTCAAAAACAAACTCGTTTCTGAACTGCTAGATTGAATTGGTTAACTACTGTTTTTTTTAAAACTTTGTTGGTTAGTAGAATCTCTGTTTTACATTATTTACTTGCCTCAATATGATTGAATTGGTTAACTTTGTTGCTTAGTAGAATCTCTGTTTTACATTATTTACTTGGTAGAATCTCCAAGAGTTTTAAACTTTGTACTTTGGTTTTTTTTTTGCAGGTCACGGGATCATCATGTCTGGATCACGGGTTGCTTTGTCTGATGTTGCTTGGCTGTTGTTTCTTTTTCTCTACGGATGCAGTGTACTATTTTGTTAGTTTGTACACTGCTACTATGTTATGAATTCACGGGTTGTACTTTGTTTCTACACTACTCTCATGTCACGGGTTTTATGTAACAAACAAGCATATATTAATATGCTCTCTTCACGTATGTTTCTATATGAGAACTCAACTTCTTCTCATTGTTTCTCTGTATGAAAAGAAAAATTTCATTGCTAAACTTAAACAGTTCCTATAGTATTTGATTCGCACTTGATCTACTACCAACGAAGAACACAAGAGCACTTGAACATTTCCTTTTCTATCTCATTTCGAAAGAGTAATCGGGTATATTTCACTACTTGTACATTACTTATTGGCACGTTTGTATTGAAAAAATATTTATCTTTTTGTAGTCAAACATTGGCAATAAGTTTAAAATTGCCATTTTAAAAATTGTAAAAATTTCATGAGTTTAAAATTTCACTAAGCTATAGTTTAAAAATAAAAATTTCATGAGTTTAAAACTGACATGAGTTTAAAACTGACATTTTAAAAATTGTAAAAATTTCATGAGTTTAAAATTTCATGAGTTTAAAATCCATAAGTATTTGGATTTTGTAAGTAGAGTATGGTATTGTTTAAAACTCTATATAGTTTTTCGATTTTGTAATTAGAGTATGGTATTGTTTAAAACTCTTAACATTTTAAAAATTGTTAAACTTAATTTTATACTAGGCAGATAATAAAATTTAAAATTTTATTATAATTTTTTTTTAATAAGGGAAAAATGTCAAGCTCCTCAAATGATGAAGTATATGAGGTATTTGAAGAAATGGTCGACGAACAAATTGATGATTTCATGGACTCCGTTATTGCCAACAACCCGAAGAGACGAGGGTATATCGAAAGAGATCGGGAACAAGGACACAATCAACTATGGCACGACTATTTTAGCGAAAATCCAACATACCCACCGGAAATGTTTAGGCGGCGTTTTCGAATGAACAAACCTTTGTTCCTTCGCATTGTCGAACGCCTAAATAATGAAGTTCCATACTTTCAGCAACGAAGAAATGGTCACGGAAGGTGCGGCCTATCTGCACTTCAAAAATGCACTTCAGCAATACGAATGTTGGCATATGGTAAAGCCGGAGATGCGAATGACGAATATCTCCGACTTGCGGCAAGTACTGCACTTTTATGTTTGGAAAATTTCACGGATGCGATAATACTATTGTTTGGAGGTGAGTATCTAAGAAGACCTACACCAGAAGATCTTCAAAGACTACTTGACGCTGGAGAGGCACGCGGGTTTCCGGGTATGATAGGCAGCATCGATTGTATGCATTGGGAGTGGAAAAACTGCCCAACGGCTTGGAAAGGTCAGTACACACGTGGTTCAGGAAAGCCGACAATTGTCTTAGAAGCTGTGGCATCACAAGATCTTTGGATATGGCACTCATTTTTCGGATTACCAGGTACCCTCAACGATATCAATGTTCTTGATCGGTCACCAGTTTTTGATGACATTTTACAAGGTCGAGCCCCTAAAGTTAAGTTCAAGGTCAACAACCACACTTATCGTATGGCCTACTATCTTACCGACGGAATTTATCCTAATTGGGCAACATTTATCCAATCCATCAAACTCCCTCAAGGTCCAAAAGCAGAGTTATTTGCTGAACGTCAAGAATCCACCAGAAAAGATGTCGAACGGGCTTTTGGAGTATTGCAATCGAGGTTTGCAATTGTTAAAAACCCAGCTCTACTATGGGACAAGGAGAAGATAGGAAAGATAATGAGAACTTGTGTCATATTGCACAATATGATAGTGGAGGACGAGCGACACGGATACATTCAAATTGATACATCTGAGTTCGAGTCTGGAGAGTCTAGTCGAAGTTCGAAGGTGAAAAGTAGAGAAAGTGTCAATGTCCCTATGCTTACCATTCGCAATCAAATTCGAGATCCACATTTACATGAGCGTTTGAAAGCTGATTTAGTTGAAAATGTTTGGGAAAAATATGGTAATCATGATGAATAATCTTTGTATGTTCATGAATTCTCAATGTATTGAATAAAAACTTTTAAGAAATATTATAAATTTTTTATGAATTGAATTAAACCAAACTTTATTCCATTATATTGAATATTCACTTTTCAAAATTTAAAAACCAAATTTATTTCCATTTGATTGAATACAATTCTCATTATATTAAATATTCACTTTTCAAAAAAAAAAAAATTAACCTTTTTTTTCAAATCAAAAATATTATTTTATTCTTATAAACTCACTTTCAGGTTTATTGATGGAGAAGCAGTATTGATCCGGGTTCATCACTATTCAGGCCCCACCATTAAATTAATAAACAATACTTATGAACCCCAAGAGGGGGTTCATTGATGGACTTGCTCTTAGGTCGCTAAAATGCTTTAATACCGGATGGATGGGGGAAATTATTAAATGATATAATTAGGAAAAAGACTAAAATTCATAGCTTTATTATGGTTGTCTCCAGATAGCTTAAAATGAAAACCAATAGGACCCAAACTTCAGTAAATTTGACTAGAAGCTAGTGTTATGTATTGACAATCTATATATGTTATGTATTATGTGAGACTTGTAGTAATAAAGAAAACTTTGCATTGAGTACATATATAAATATAACTGTTTGTGTATATATATCAGTCTTTAAGTGAGAATTGTAACTGAAAACGATCTCTAATCAATGGGCATGCATTCATTAAAGATTGATACCACGACGAAACTATATAAAGCAAATCATATTTATTATACACTGGTGATATAAATAACGTTGACCTTTTTTCGTTTGAAATGCATGAACTCAACAAGCTTATACAGAAACTCCATGTCTTTGAAAAGTATATCCTAGCCCATATTAAAAAAAAAGTTAACATAGTTTACTAATGATCTAAAAATTGCTCTGAAATCCCTCAACACACTAATTGTACTAAACCCAGATACATATATGAATTAGAGAAAAATACCAAAATAGCATTAAATCAAGTTTTTGTTCCCAAACTAGCACTCAAGGCCAAAAGTCACAAAAATAACACTCAAGGGGTGGGGTTTAGGATTTAGAATTTAGGGTTTAGGGTTTAGAGTTTAGGTTTTAGGGTTTAGAGTTGAGAAGTGAGGTTTTGGGGATAAGATTTCAAATTTTGAAAAATAAAAAAATTTGAATTTTTCAAAAAATAAAATGCTATTTTGGTCATTTTAGTTTTTGAGTGCTATTTTTGTGATATAAACTTAGAAATGTGCTATTTTGGAGATTTGCCCTATAAATTAATAGAGAAGATTAAACACTTAAAAACTCAATTAAACACATGTTTTAGATTATAAATAGCTGAATGAATATTTTTTGAAAAGGCTTAATGAATATTCAAAGCTCATCCAAATAGAAGTTTATATTTAACTAAAACATCCAAATTGAAGTTATTCATCTATGTAACTTATTTTGTCCATTAATTCCAGTGGTTAAAAGTCACTTACACCTATTGTCCAATGAGGAACTATATGTAGACATGAGAGAAAGAAGACAACAATTGTAGTTGCTAAAAAGATGAAGAAGAAGACAACACTTGTTTTATGCAATATAATAATTCATATTTTCCCTTGTTCAATAAAAATAATAATTCATATTTTCTGTGATTTGCAACCTTAAATAAAAGCAAAAACAAAAAAAAAACTGAAATTGCTAATTACCTTAAATTAAATAAATGAATTAAGTTGGAGAATTTATATGCAACCTTCCCTTCAACGCAACACTTCTCTTTCCCTTTCCTCAAAGCTTTCACCACCAAACCTCCTTCCTCTCTCTCCCACTTCCCCCTTCTCCAGAGCTATGGATAAGAAGCACGGCTTGTTCTCCAAGTCACATTCCCGCCGATCACGCTCCAAGAGCCCCGTCAGAGCCGTCTCCCCCATCATCATCCGCCGCCGCAAAGGCCGCTACGTCTCGCAACCTGACCGCCACGTGTCCGAGATGCTTCCTCCGGTCATAGAAGGTCCCGATCCGGACGGAGAAGACTCCGGGAGCAGCGGAGACTACTCGAGGCTCGAGAGGCGGTGGTACAATTGGATGAAATGTCAGCTCCCGGTTGCTCCGCCGTCTGTTTCCTCCTCCTCCGGCTTCAAACGCACGGATCTGAGGCTCCTCCTCGGCGTCCTCGGCGCGCCGCTAGGTCCTGTCCACGTCAGCGCTCTGGATCTCCTTCCTCACCTCAGCATCAAGAACACTCCCATGGTGAGCTTCTAACTTCTAATTCACTGTGTGTTATAAGATTATTGGGCCTCCCAGGCCCATTTATCAGCCTATTGGATCTTGACAAAAAAATCTATTTCAGGAAACCTCCTCTGCGCAGTACATTCTCCAGCAGTACACGGCTGCTTCAGGTGGTTATAAGCTTCACAGCTCAGTGCAAAACGGTTACGTGATGGGGAGAATCAGGACGGTGGCGTCTGAGTTTGAGACTGGCTCCAAAGGTTCAAAGAGTAAGAGCAATTCGTCGAAAGCTGTTGAGTCTGGAGGGTTTGTGTTGTGGCATATGAGTCCTGACATGTGGTACATGGAGCTTGTTCTTGGTGGGAGTAAGGTCTTAGCAGGTTGTGACGGGAAGCTTGTGTGGAGACACACACCGTGGCTTGGCCCTCATGCTGCTAAAGGACCCGTTAGACCGTTGCGACGCGCTCTTCAGGTAAAAGCCATAAGCTCATGCTGTTTTGTTTTTTGGATTAAATGATTAAATTGTGTGTTTTCAGGGGCTTGATCCGAGAACAACAGCGAATATGTTTGCGAGTGCAAGATGCATAGGAGAGAAAAAGATCGATGGAGAAGACTGTTTTATCCTCAAGCTATGTGCAGACCCGGCGACACTCAAAGCTAGAAGCGAAGGTGCATCAGAGACTATAAGACATACTCTGTTCGGTTACTTCAGCCAAAAGACCGGTCTTCTTGTTCACTTAGAAGACTCGCAGCTAACCAGGATCCAGAACATAGGAGGCGAAGCGGTTTACTGGGAGACGACTATCAACTCGTACTTAGAAGACTACAAGCCTGTGGAAGGGATTGTGATAGCTCACTCCGGTAGATCAGTGGCGACGCTACTGAGGTTTGGAGATATGTCGTCGGGGCATAACACTAAGACCACAATGCAAGAAGCGTGGGTGATCGATGAGATTGCGTTCAATGTCCCTGGTTTGTCTATGGACTGCTTCATTCCACCTTCTGAGCTCAGGTTCGATTCCCACGTTGAAGAGTTGTCTCAAGGCCCCAAGATTAAGACACTGCAGCAGGGTTCAGTAGCGACCCGACATAATTATGGCTGATGCGGTGACCAAGGTTTATAGTGAAGCTTGGGGATGCAGGAGATCAATGTGTATAAAAAAACATTCAAATGAAAACCTTTAGATGGATTATTCTTCTAGTTTGCTATTATTGTTGAAGCTAAAATTCTTGTAGGAAGTTTGGTTGAAGAAGATGTAAATAGAGCGCAGGAGAATATACTACTAGTCTTTGCTGCATAATGTAAGAGGAATTTGTAGCGTCTCTATTCGAGGGCTATTTTTCATTATCCACTTAGTAAGTCAGTCCAGTTTCATTTTGATAAAATATAGTTTCAAATACAATGACAGAAGCAAGCATGTAGTACAAAATGTTGTTTCTTTCACCTAACTAGCGTTGTTTCAATGCAGTGTAGTGATATGACCGGATTTGATGAATAGTACCCTTGTATCAATTGTAGCATAAATAAACCAACCCATGTTTATATTATCAACAACCAACGTATGATTTGTCTTTGCTCCTAAACTATCCAAACCGAGTTATCCATTTGTTGACATCATTTTTACAAATGGTAAATGAATTATCATAAATTTGTTCGCAGGTAGATTAGCATCACCGGTTCGCTATCACTATCGATCAGGGTTCGATCCCATCACTAACGCATTAATTTTTTTTCATTCAAAAAAAAATATAATAGAGGTTTATCTCACAAGTATGTGTTAAAAAAAAAGGGAGGCTGATAAGGCAGTTGATGATAACCGGTTAGTGAAAGGTAGGCCGGTTCGCACTTTACAGATAAACCGGTATCGCTGATCAACTTGGTTTCGCCTCATTCTCTTCTTCCGTCTGATTTATAGTTGGGGGAGGTAGAGAGCATTCTATAGCAGATTCACAAACACAACAAAAGGTAATCCTCCTCGCTTCATTCAAATTCACCTCTGTTAATCGATTTCTTAATCACTCACCATTTCCTCTCTTTTGTTGTGAAGAAGATAATGGTGCTCTCTGACTTCACTGGAGTCGGTGTTGGATTCGGTATTTGCCCAATTTGCAAATTGCTTCTCCTCTTCTTTCCCCCTTGTACTTTTTTTTTTATAATTTGACTCGTAATTATGTTATTATTATATGGAATTTATAGGATTCGGCGTTGGCTGTGGATTTGGCGTTGGGTGGGGTTTTGGAGGTTCGTTCACAATTTCTCTCTTAATTTTTTACTTAAAATTGAAATCAAGGGAGTAGATTTTGGATTACAAGTCAGTTTCTTGAATGATCAAAGAGACAATGCCTATTTTGACTTGTTGTAGACTTCGTTAGCATTTGGGAAAGCTGAGATCAAAATCACACACGTGTTAATAATGTATCAATGGTTGCTGAATTGGAGATTTATGTTACTGCTTTTCTTGCAGGAATGCCTTTGAATGTTTTAGGCGTTGGTGTAGGTAAGCATTTGATACATATTTGCTTCTTCTCTACACAAGCACATGATTGCTTAATCTATAATGCCATATTGTATTTGAAGGTGGAGGTTGCGGAGTGGGTTTAGGCCTCGGGTGGGGTTTTGGAACTGCCTTTGGTAGTCACTACCGATCATCTAGGCTTACCTTTCAAGGCGTCGAGCTAGAGAAGGATGGTAAAGTTGAAAACATGTCCAACAACTCTTAGCAGCCTCGGAACTTTCCTTCCCAAATCACTGAGAAAAACTCATTGTATTAAGAAAACAATGTTATGACATCTTTCTTATTTCTCAATAAGAATCATATTTCAAATAATGAAAATCAAGAATGCATTTCTGTTTTACAAAACATCCATTTTCACAATGTTGTTGTTTATTCGAATTGGTTGTATTCTATGTTACAAGAGAATCAAACTCAGTGATTTTACTACTGTACAGTAAGCATGTAGACTTTGCCAAATCCGTCTCATTCGCAACCCGTGTTACACAGAAGATGAATGAACTGTCCAGCGTCCTGTCTTCTACATTGCATGCGTTGCGACTACCACTGCAATGACAAAAATAAGCCAAATCTCAAATACTAATTAACTTGCAGAGGGGGAAGAAAAGTTCGGTTTAGTAAATATTTACCTATAAGAAAAAGTAAAAGAAGAATCCAAATCGTAGCTTGAACGGTTTTACTATATCTCATTCGATACTGTGACCGTTGAAGCTGCCTCTGTATAGCTCCATACCAACCGTGAAGCTGCTTCTCATAACAATCCTCTTCACACTCCATACAACTCTTGTTTGGAGATCTTACCTGGTTCGCTTGGATAGGCAATAACAACACAGCATCAGAGTCTCCTTGACGATCCAAGGCCTTCCACTTCCTAACGCAGTTTTTAGAGCCAGGCTCCATAAAATTCAAGAACCCGGAGACGCTTGGAACTTTCCTTGGAGGTCGAACCGGTGGCTCACCAGAAGGTTTCTGTAATAAACCGTCTTCGGAAACCGCAATGTTCCAAGCACCTATCTCAGGAGCAGCACTAGCCGCCCTTCTATGACCTTGTTTCTTTTCAGACTCAGATGGTCCAGTCAAGAAGAGAGCAAGCTCGTTACGATCATCTTCGTCCAGACGCACCCATCTCGGAGTTCCTTTGCCATCATCAGCTTCCTTGAGAGACTTCTCGATCTTCGCAACTTGAGTCTCCATCACGAAAGTAAACTCCCGATGCCTATCTCGAGTTTCGTCACTTACACGATTGTCGTAGCTAGATTTAACAGCTCGTTGGAATTCATCTAACTACAACGAAAAAACATACATATTCACTTGAAGAAATCAATCAACAATATTAATCGATACGAAAACAGATGAATAAACGCAATAAAATAAATCACACGGAGGTTTAATGTGGTTCACTAAATTGGCTACGTCCACGGGCAAAGCGAATGCGAGATCCCAGAGAAGGGAAGAAATAATAGAAACCTGCCATTTGGTGGTTCCAAGAGCAGCGTGAAGGCCCCTGTGAAGCTGATCAGAGTCCCATACATTCGAAGAGCCACGCTTGATCCATGACCTGTAAGCTGACTCCATCCTTCACATCAATCCAATATAAACACATTGTGTGAATTCAAATATCTATTTAAAAAAAAAACTTTCTATTTTGAATCCAAATCCCTTAACACCAAGCAACAGAGAAATCGACATTGCATCACGAACAATGAGAGAGTTAATGTGCGAGAAAAAAAAGATAAACGGAACCTGTCAGCAGATTCCTGAACTTCTTCAGCAGCGGCAAAGAAAGGATCCTTCTCCCACCGATCCAAACTCGTCGTCATTTCTCTGTTGTCGAAGATGAACCTAAGGGGGATAATAGTCTTCGAAGAAATAAAGAAAGGAACAGAGAGAGAGATTGAAATGGGGGAAATGAGGACGATGAATCGAAAGAGAGGAACGTTCATCGAATAGCCAAATTGATTACCCGCCTTTCGTTACAGGCACGTGCCATCTCTATAATATTATTTGAGAAGTCAGTTTTTTATGTGTCGCGCTCACGTTAACTTTCACAATGGTTGATTACACTGATACCCTTAATGAATTTAAAATATTACATTTAAATACTATTACTC
Source organism: Brassica rapa (assembly GCF_000309985.2). Lineage (NCBI taxonomy): Eukaryota > Viridiplantae > Streptophyta > Magnoliopsida > Brassicales > Brassicaceae > Brassica > Brassica rapa. The sequence continues at coordinate 18,000,018 of NC_024802.2, read as the reverse complement.
ATTTTTTTAGTTTCCTTTTTAAAATTTTCCAAATAACATATATAATAAAAAGGAGATATTTATAAAGTTTAAAAAGTAAATTTTAAAACGAAAATAAATGTATATATAATATGATTTCATTAAAAAGGAAAGTTCAGAAAATCGAAATATTCCATTTAAAAAAAGATTTATAAATAACACAAAATATACTTTTGAAGTAATAAAATAGTTTCTTTATATCTATATTTTCTTATATGAAATTCATATATTTGTATATAATGTGAATACCAAAGAAAATCAAATACTTACGCAATATTTTAAAATAGCATAACACTATATACTTTAACGAGAGATATATATTATATTTTATCATTATTAAAATTATATTTTTTATTAATATATAATTTGCTTTAAAATTTTATGTTTGTAGAACTTAATATATATATGATCAAGATACCAAAGCAAATCTGAATTCTCATTTTAAAATTATTTAAAATAAATCTCAATTTACCATTCAATAAATCTAAGGCATAAAATTATTTAGAATTTATAAATATTTTAATTATTGTAAATATCTCTATAATATTATTTGAGAAGTCAGTTTCTTATGTGTCGTGCTCACATTAACTCTCAAGATGGTTGATTACACTGATACCCTTAATGAATTTAAAATATTACATTTAAATACTATTACTGATTTTTTTAGATTCCTTTTTTAAAATTTTCCAGATAACATATATTATAAAATAGAAAATATTTTATAAAGTTTTAAAAGTAAATTTAAAAAATAAAATATATGTATATATAATATTAATTCATTAAAAAGGAAAGTTCAGAAAATAGTAATATTCCATTTAAAAAAATATTTATAAATAACACAAAATATACTTTTGAAGTAATAAAATAGTTTCTTTATATCTATATTTTCTTATATGAAATACATATATTTGTATATAATGTGAATACCAAAGAAAATCAAATACTTACATAATATTTTAAAATAGCATAACATTATATACTTTAACAAGAGATATATATATTATATTTTATCATTATTAAAATTATATGTTTTCTTAATATATAATTTGCTTTAAAATTTTATGTTTGTAGAACTTAGTATATGATCAAGATACCAAAGCAAATATGAATTCTCATTTTAAGATTATTTAAAATAAATCTCAATTTACCAATCAATAAATCTAAGGCATAACATTATTTAGAATTTATAAAATACTTTAATTATTGTAAATATTGATATGTGTTCATGAACTTCCAAAAATGTATGAGTTACTTATGTATGTACTTATATATATGCATGAGATTTTAAAGTATTATCGTTATATTAATTTATGTAATTTGAAATCTGATACTTTAGTTTATTTTTTATTTTATTTTAAACACAATATATCTTGAGGTATAAATAATTTTCCTAAAATATATTTACATATTTAAGATAACAACCAGCCTAAATGCAAATAAGAAAATTAATGAAAATTTTAATATATTTAGAATAAAACATTTAATAGTTGATTTCAGAAAAAATAGATACAATCGAATATATCCAAATGATAACTAAATCGACTGTAAAAAACAACTAGATATAACATATCTAAAATAATACTAATTAAATAAAAAAATATAATATTATTAGTATAAATTATGCACACAATTTATAAATTAATTTAAAATCAAAAATAAATAGCAATCAATTATTATAATATATTTACTTTATGAATATTTATATCCGTGCATGAGCACGGGAAAATCACCTAGTAATTAATATTAGTAACGTTTGGTTTGTTTAGTTCAAGACAACCCCGGTTTTGTAATTTCAAAATTAACAATCATTCTCTCTGGTTCGGTTTTTGTTTACTAATAAATGGGCTTTTTCTAAAGCCTACGAAATATAAATTTTTGTTTACGGTGATTATAGTTTCTTCAATATTAAAAGCCCAAAAGTAAAAGTCACTAAATTCGTCATAATCCACAGCAAAATCTATAGATTTCTTTCTTAATAAAAAGTTATAGTCCACAGCAAAATCTATAGATTTCTTTCCTGATAAAAAGTCATAGTCCACAAAAAAATCTTGACTTTGAAATTAGTCATAATCCACAGCGAAATCTATAGATTTCTTTCTCTAAAAGAACATGGATTTCAATTATTTATATTAATCTTTTACACTTGATAATCGAATAATTTCATTGAGCATGGCCAATTAGATTTCAAGTTCAGGGTTCTCCACTTGATACTCATCGATCATTAGACTATCGAATTCATCATCTCCGAACCTGAACGTTTCAGTCGTCACCAATCAAAAACACTTCCACCTTCTTCTCTGATCATAATAATCTTAGGTAATCATTCTTTATTTATTTTCCATGAATATATAATAAGGCATGATCGTTCTTTTGCTAAGCTTTTCGTTTTGTTCCAGGAAAACATGGTGGAGCTCTATTGTATCTGTGGAAAATGGATACAAAATGACAGGGCTCAATGGGAGTTTGTAGTAGATACCACAAGACTGGGGTCACTCTCTGAGATTGATCAAAACGTTCCTTTCAATGTTTTAGTTACGACTGTTACCGAAGATTTGGATGTCCCTGATAAAGACATTGCACTCAGCTATGGAGTTCCACTGGATGCGAGATGTGCGAAACCCATGATACAGAACACTCCACCGGTCGATATACGGAACGATCGCCAACTAAGAGCTTACATGAACAAGATCAAAGAAGAAGGTGATAGGCGTCGCAATCCTCCGTGTATTCCTTTGTGTGTAGCTCTATTTGACAAACCCAAACCCAGATTCAGCTGTTCATTGGGAAGATTGTTTTCTAAGGAGCCATGAACTTTCAAATTTGGTTGAAATAAAACCTCAGTTTTTATTCAGACCAAAAAATAATCATTCAATTTTTGTTGACATGCTATTTTAATCATAAACTTTCGTTGACCATATCATTTTAGTCATATGTTAGCCAACGGCCATAGTTAACTATCAATAAGCCTAAAATAACTTTTAAAATTGATGATATTTTTCGTAAAATGTAAATAAGCATTTTTCAAAAAAAAATTGGATGTTAACTTTTAGAATAAATTATTAGTAACTATATTAATTTTAAATAAATAAAATATATATTATTCACTATTTTCTTCTGAATAAAATTTATATAATTTTCATTTATGTTCTAAAATAATAAGTTAATATATCATTAGTTTAATACCTATTTATTAAATAATTATCAATAAATTATATATTTACTTATAACTATTCGTATAATCCTAATTCAATTATTCTTCATAATTTAACTGTCCAAAATTTAAATTTTGTTTCAAAAATATTAATATTCTTTTTATTTTCAAAAGAATAAAATTAATGTTATATGGATTCTTCGTGATTCAAATGATGTAGCAACATTTTGGAATCTTAACACATTTGTAGAAATTATATAATTTTTTTTGAAGATATTTATTATAAACATAAAGAATCATGAAGAATCCATCAACGGGTACCTTTTTTGTTTGATAATCAAAAGTTGAATTAGCATTTCACTAACAAATCTTCCGACAGTAAAATGACATAATAAATTATATATACAAATTCATTAAGTATATCATTAACCATTTTAACTTTTAACGTGAGAGTTCAAAAGCGAAAAATCATTTTGCAAAAAAGATTGTAAGGTATCACTGACATTAGCTACTCTAGTTTTAAGCAAGAGAATTTATGTAAAAAGTCACTTCGCAAATAACAATATAGATCTATTGCAACAGATATAGAAGAGGAATATAGAAAAGGAAGTCATGGCACAGCAGATGTAGAAGAGGAGGGCGCCACAGAGGTTCAGTATGCTGAAATTTTAAGAAGGTTTTCCCTATTGAACAGTACAGGTATTGTTAATTGTTACCGTGTGCTAACACATAAAGGCATTTTAAGTGTAGTTTATGTGGTTGGTAGACAGGGAGTAGCAAGCAGAAGGAAGAATCAAAAACAAATGGATGTTGGATATGCTTAGGAGTTCTTTTAATTATTGTGAAATTTAAAAAACAGAGTTGGAGCTAATTGATATGATTTTTATTCAAATAAAAGTTATAACTCAAAAGTTTCTATCATATATCGATTTAATTAATGTGACAAAGAATGAGTTCTAACAATAACCGGCTAAGAACAAGAATTGTAATGAATCAAATTCGAAATCTGTATGTACACAGTCAACAAATTCCTAAATAATTCAAAACATATAGCAAATCAATGTTGGAGTTTCTCCGAGAAGTCAAAACGGGGCTTCTTCGCCGGCATCGGGCTCATCACTTCGTCGTCTCCGTTGACCAGCGAGAACTCCGGTATCGGAGGGATATTAAGGTCAAACCCACGATGGCTGATGCTGACGTGGCTGGTGGACCCCGCTCCTTCCGAGTTAGACACGCTACTAGTGTTATTATTATTCCCTTCGTAGTGGCACCGCTTGTGTCCGCCTAGAGCTTGTCCGGAAGGAAACGACTTGTGACAGATCGTGCACACGTGCGACTTCCCGCTTCCGGTTGTCACGGCGGACGTGGTGGTCGCCGACGTTGACTGATCATCTCCTCCGCCGGATTGAGTCTGTGATGAGTTTTTCCTGTGGCTCGCCTTGTGTCCGCCGAGAGCTTGGTAAGACGAGAACGACTTGTCGCAGACGCTGCACTTGTAGGACGACGACGAAGACTTCTCAGCCGCTGTCACCGGAGGAAGAGGCTGACGGTTGCTGCGGTTGCCGTCGCGGGCCAGAAGCAAGAGGCAGAAAGCGAGATACTCTTCTTCAGTGAGGTTTTGTTGGTTAAAATCGGATCTTGATCTTTTGGAACGTTTGCCTTTGGTCCAGTGTTCGACTCCGTGGAATCTTGAAGAATCTTCGAACAGAGGAGGAACTGGAGAAGCTAGTCTAGGTGAACTGAGAGCCTCGAGTGCCATGAGTTGATCAAAAACTGGAGATCTTTAGTATGAGAATCTGAGGTTTCTTGTAATGGATTGAATTGTTGTTGAATGAGAAGAAAGGAGAGAGTGAGTGAATAAATATATAGTAGGTGGAGTGTGGGGGAGAGGAAGTTGCGTGACAAGTGGTCGGAAAGTGTGGTAAGAGTGAAGGTGGCGATTAGATAAATTAATATGTGCGGACCAGAGTTGTGAGGGAAGCATCTACGTGTATTTTTTTTTTGGGCACGTTTGGTTTGACTTAGTACACGTGTGGAAAGAGTGGTGAGAAGAGAGGTCGGCTGCTAATGCTATGAAGACTTTTTCTTTTCTAGTGATGCCGCCTTGTAATGGTCTAGAGTTTCTGTTTTTTTTTTTCTTTTCTATGGTCGTAGTCATGGTCATCCTATGCTACACGTTTCCGTTTCCTTAACTATTAACTAGTTGACCAAAACAAATATAACAGTTGTAACCACTAACTAATATTGATCTAGAAAGCTTAGTCACTCTTGGAAAATATCTACGCATAAGATTCATTTGAAACGAACACTAAGTTCTAATTATTTTTTTATAAATTTGAGCGTGAGCTATTTGTTCTGGTCGTCTGCGACAGAAAAAACTTGTCTATCCAAAATATCTTATATACAGAGTCATCTAACGATCCAAATATTTTAGAAAAGTTTTATCATATAATCATTATCCATGAAGTTATTCATCAATATTTGCATAGGTAAATCGATGTACTAATCAGAGACGTTTTGCCTTCTCTCCTTCAGCTCTGTTCCCTCTCTAAGATATTACACAGAGGAAGTGAAGAGAGAAATCTCTGTCCGGCGTTAAACCTTTCAGGGAGTGAGTTCGTTCCTCGCCGGTTTGGAGACGGCGATCGTTTGCTCGCGGTTCAAGCATCACTTCCGGCATCGACGGTTTCCTTGGCGTTGCATGGCCGGCTTTAGTTCCAGCGGCTTATCTTTCCTTTGGATGAGTCGGCTGGCTTTTGGTTCTGGCGCGCATCATCTTCTTCTTCGATGACGGCGCTGGCTCTTGGCTCCGACCTCGATCCATTCCTTTTGGATGTTGTCGGCTTTACTCCAATGATCTCGACGCGGTGGTTCTTTACACGGTTACCTGTTCCGGTTCGGTTCCGGTGGTCTCCGTTTAGAGTTCGTCGTTGTCGTGCTGGCCGGTGGTTGACAGTGGAGGATTGGCTTCAGGGCACGTGTCCCATCCTCGCTAAAACGTTAACGCGTGGAGAAGTTGCAATGGGTCCACCGTCTTCATCTTTGGGCTTATTTTGTTTTGATTCTGTTTTGTACTGAACTTATTGGGCCTTTTTGTATGTTTATCTTGTTAAATAATATCAGATGGCAAAAAAAAAAAAAAAATATTTGCATAGGTTGCCTATAGTTGATAGTTATATATAATAGAATTATATATAGACTATATGATAACGTATGATTTATCCCGTGTTTAATAAAACTTGATTTTGAAAAGAAAAAAATTGAATTATATGTAATGATATTTAAGAGACAAAAAGTATAAATTGGATTGGAACATAAGAAATATATATATATTTTCCCTCACTTTTTGCTAACTTAAAGTTATATAAAAAAATAGTTATATCCAAGCAATGTATATGCTTAAACTGGTATGAATGGATAAGTAAGAAAATACGTAGCAGCTTTGAACAGTATTCATATTGAAAAGGTGAAGGTAGGATAGGAATAAAAGAAGAGGCTGAGACGGTGCATGAATAAAGATTAGAAGACTATTCCAAGTCAAATCCAAAATAAGAATAAAAGAATACTCAATTGGAACGAACCAACTTGTTTGGTCCAACTTGTTATTATGGAAACTAACTACATTTGACTAAAACAAAAATCTTCGACGACTCTTCGTCAATTTCTCTACGCGGCTATCTTCAAACCGTCCGGTTTACTTTTCATTAATTGACGCTAACAATTAACCGGATGACGGTATTTGAGTAGTGGCCTAATTATATAGTCGGAAGATATATATGGACTTCAAAATTCAGATTGAAATGTTGAAAACAACGGATCGACGTATAAGCTGTATAGTGCACATGAACGTGTCCAAGTACTTTAGGTTAAATGACTAAATACAAATAATCTCACGATGAACGATAATTTTGTCGGTATTTTGGGTTTTCTCACTATGGAAGTGTGGGCCACAAGTTATTATGTTGTCACGTTTCGATCATGTTATTGTTTTTAGTTATTTTTAATTTCTACTTGAAGTTCCTCACTGACTTTCTTTATATATAAGTATTAGCTGAGCTGGTGGAAACATGCATCTCTTCAAACCAGGTTTGGAGAAGATGGCTAATCTGGATCTGTCTTCTCGAAAAATGGAACTCTGTCTAAATAGAATTTGGAGAAGCCACTCTACATTTTTGCCAATACATTATCTCCCATAAACTTGATTTTATATAATGAGTCGATAAATATACGTATTAAATGAAACAATATAAATATAGCTTTTAGCTGCTATGAATTCTCTTGGGAGGCGGCTGAATCATGATATCTCCGATGTTAATTTGGTTCTCAGCCACAAAACGGTTTAATTGATGATAACACAGGTAAAAAATTGTGGTTTCACAAAATCTTCATGTGGTATGCATCCCTGTTTTTTTGGATGGTTTATATCCAGTTTCGAACAGCTCGTGAGACACATACATGTGATTTTATAGAGAAAAAAGGCTATTTGTGTTTGTGTATGAAGATAAACTTGATACTCGTGACTTGTGAGGCAGATATGTGTGATGCACATAACCAAATGTGTATTTATCGGCGTGTCATCATGCATGACGCATTGCCTTCTGTAGAAAGCAAAACTCACACCAAAGCTCCAACCTCTAACTTGTAAAGACAAACTCAAAAGTAATTCTTATAACTCCACTATTTATTCTTTGGTTGGTGTTTGGTGCCTATTTTTTTCTGGATAGTTTAACTTAATTAAGATAAGTTGATATGAAAACTGGAAAACATATACTTTTTTGGGAACTTAAAGATGAGTGGACGCTTTTATCATACGGTGGAATTATTCTATGGGCAATGTGAGTTGGGTTTGGATGTTTGGGTCTATTTGGGTACACTCTTATTTTCTTGGGTCAGCCCTTATAAGATTACTTCTTTTCTTATGAAAGTATTTGCTTTCTTTCATGAACAAATTTCTCTCGTGTGTCAATGTGTATGTAGTGTACTTACGCATTTTCAAATCGTTAATGTTTGAGGATACAGCATTTCAGTTTTATTTCATGTCAGCAATTTTACTATAAAGTATGAACCGAAGTTTGAAGACATGAGAAAGCAGGTGTGTAAATCAAGGATTCAAAACTCTAGTTTAATCAAAAAGTAAGTCTTTATAAACCAAGGAAACCCTATTTAATTACCCTCAAAACTTTGGTCACGTAAGAATAGAAAAAGAAAAGTTGTATCAGCATCAGTTTAATTTGTCGTCTGATGTGTAACATTTGGTACGGGGAAGTAGTAGACTCAGCGGCGAATCTACAGTGTCCAAGAAGGGGGCAGCTGCCCCCACTAAAATTTACAAAATAAATTAAAATGCATAGAAGTAATGTGTGACCCAACAGCTCAAATGGTTAAAACCTCTACATTGCCCCCATTGAATAAGGGTTCGAACTCCACCTGCCCTCTCTTAATCTGCTTTTTTCATTTTATTATAATTTATTTTTCTAGTCTTTTCTTGTCCACATGTTTTTTCTAGTTCTTTTTTTTTCTACGTAGTCTTTCTTTCTGTTTTTTGTTCGTTAAACCTTTTGTCATTCAAACTCAATTTTTTTTTAGCAACATTCCATTATTTTCTATTTCATTTTATATTGTTAGTGATTCATTTTATAATTCTTTAAGAAAATATTTTAGTTGTATGAGTTTAATATTCTTTTAAAATTTTCTATAAAAATATAAACAGATTTATATAATAATATTAAATATCTATATATATTAATTAATTAATTTAATTTTTTGCCCCCAGCCAAATTATTTTCTGGATCCGACACTGAATAGACTCCTAATAAAGAATTGGTTGTTGTCTGTCTCATTTGAGTAGCTCTCTCATCTCTGTCTTTATGAAGAAACATAACTGGTTAGAGATGTGAGGAGTGAGAAATCAAGATTCTATAGGATGCACGGTTCGAGCTTGAGTAAGAAGTTCCAATGGATTGCGAATTTTTTCTTACTGGCAAAATGGCTACGATTAATTTATCGAATCTCCACCAGTTAATGATTTTTTCGCCCACCACGACACAGCTCTAATTATGTTTTCTAACGTTTTTTTGAGGCTATTCCAATTTTTTCTCACTTTGACATTTAGAATAATCAAAACATTTTACCAAGATTGGAAATAGCTTTTGCAATATATATATATTATTTTTTTGCAGAAGAGAAGAAGACAAATCCATGATCTTCTTAACAAGAGAAAGAAGAATAATACAGTTATTGTTTATTTTAATCAACAGTTAATCCTTTTTTGTCACTGTTAATCATACCTTCTTTTTCATGCTCAACAGTTAATTTAATTATACCTAAAACCTAAAAATACCTCATTCTCTTTGAGAAGCTAACTTCAATTATGTACATCATTAGAGAAGTCAACACTTCAGTGGATGCCGGATAATTAACTTTATGATTATTAATACATTAAAGACAAGTAAACGCTGCTAAAACTATACCGACTTTCATTTTAATTTGGAAAAGTGTACTCTTATAAGTCATCACAATGAATTCCTTATAACCTTACTTTAATGTATAACGAAAAGGCCTTAGAAGAATAGTATAATTAATTGTTTCATTCTATTCATGTAGACATGTGTACTAGTGTACGTTTTCCACCAAATTTAAAATTTTAGGTTGTACTATTCGTCGTATTCGAAGTTCAATTAATCTACCAAACATACTTTGTGTACATCAGTTTGATGGAATATGAATATAAAGACATTCTGAAGTTAAGAGAGACAAGAAAACAAGCAGTGATCATGCCACAACAAATTACTTTCCTTTTTTATATAACATGCATGCTAAAAAACAATAAGCCGAAGAATAATATCATTTGATGTGATATTATACCTTTAAAGGTATCAAAAGGGGTATAATGCAAACGATACATTCCCTGAACCCGTGTGTATATTCACTGACTTCGAAAGTTAGAGGAGTAATAATCAGTTTAAGAAGGCAATAAACAGGTAGGCAAATCCGTAAGGTGCATTGTACATTAACCCGTCTCTACTTTTGAAACTTAGAGACAACTTAACATATCTTCAAGCTGTGATTTCAATAAATTTATTTTAAAGTTATGAAGATTTTATGTGGTGATGATCTTAAGACAAAAGAACGAGTTTGAATCTCATCTTGTCGGAATCTCCAACTCTATTTCGTGCCGTCCTAATATTGTTAAATATGTTTATTTATCATTTATCCTATGTACATACCTAACTTGACTTTTTATAACTCTAGACAATTTGCCTCCCAGCCTTATTTAAAAGACAAAAAGGTCAGATAACCTTTTAAAATTATTTTAGAGTCAACTATAATACGTACAAATTAGCTTATATATTCTTTTGGCATGCCCATAACAAGGTTAACTAATGTATACTATATATATCATTAATAACAAGGGATTTATATAAACATTTAATATAAATTGTTGAATTTTCTTCTTACTTTGCATCTAAAAAATGTTAAGTTCTTAGTGGACGGTACCTAATGTATAAATCAAATACAACTTATTTTCACATTTTCTTTTGTATGGTTTTGTTTCCTAATCGTTTAATCCAGCACAAAACCGAAAACATACGAACATGAATGGTAACATGCAATTTTTGCGTTGACAGAGGTAGATTTCTAACGCATGGACATTCAATCATTTGATGAATCATACCCATTACAATTATACTTTGAGTTCTAGTTCTGTACTCTGAAGTCTGAACTTACTCATAATGGCACTTGCAAGAAAATATGCAACATATATGTATATATAAAAAATATAGGACTTTAAGAGATTATGTGTAGTCTAATATATATAGGAAAGTAACTTGATGAATTTATACCAATTTGCTTTGACATGATGTTTATCCGCATGCAGCTAATTTTTCATGTATGCAATTGATTGTATCTTAAAAAGGTAAAGTTTTTTTGGTCTAAATTAAAAAGGTAAAGTTGACTACGATGAAACATTCTTCGAAAGTAGTATACCATTTACAATACACTATAAATTACGGAAAACACAATAAAATCATGGATTTTAAAATAAATTTTAGACAAGGAAAAGAAAACTAGTTACAGGTACAAGCATAGTGGTACGTTATATGCAGAGCCGTCTAACAGCACGCGCAAGTGGAGCGGTTGAACAGGGCCCCAAAATATAAAAATAAAAAATTTAAGGTTTTTTGGGAATATATAGATAAATTATGGTAAGAAACTTTAAAACTTTAGATATAATACTAAATTTAGAAATTATAATTAAAAAAAATAAGACAAAATTATTAAATTTTAAAATTACTTGATAAAATGTACGATTAATATTTTTTTTGAACAGGGCCTCAAATTAATTTGAGACGGCACTGGTTATATGATTGTAAATAAACGTGGAGTGAAAACATTTCTTAATTTATCAATACACAACATTATCCATACGAACTTACGAAGTTATTCAAGAATGTAGTTTATAAATATTTCTAGGCAGAAACAGTATAAATTTGAATTATTCATACAAATAACTTTTATTCATATATATATAAATCCTTGACAAACGAAAAACAAAAGATAAAGGCTCACAGCTTCAACGAAATAAGTTATAGACGCCGGATATATCACGCTGCATTTTCTCCTGAAAAAGAAATTAGCTAAGAGAGACCTATCGGACAATTCGTAATTTAAAGTTTAATACGGCATGGATTAATAAGTTTCTGTTATTTTCTTCTTCTTTAGTGTTGTTCAAGTTGCGATAATGATTCCATTAATCGTGCATTGGCGTGGCTATATATTTATTATTCACCGCTTCTCTTATGTGGCCAATGTTAACTGTCTCTCATTATTATACTAATCTCTAACGATCTTATTCATATATTTGAATATGGTTATATCAAAATAATATATTAATATGTCGTGAAGGAACAAAGCTGGTCTCAGCTCTCATTGTCGACCCCACAAGTTGACTGATCGTGTTCATCATCATGCATGGCTTCATATTATTTTATTTAATTACGACTTGTTCTCGACACAAATGATTGTAATTAGTTTAAGAATCTCTTGATTTCTCTTATCATCACCAAATCTTCCTCAATTAATCATCAAGTGCATCTCCTACCTATATATATAGTTGCCCAAGATCAAGAACTATTATAACAAAAGAAAAAAACTAACAAGAAGAATAAGAAGGGAGAAAGACAAGAAAGTGTTGAAGGTTAGAGAGATGGACGTTTTTGTTGATGGTGAATTGGAGTCTCTCCTGGGGATGTTCAACTTTGATCAGTGTTCATCATCCAAGGAGGAGAAACCGCAAGATGAGATGCTTAGCCTCTCTAGCCTTTACAATGGCCATCTTCATCACCATCATCAGAACAACGTCTTGTCTTCTGACCAACATGCTTTCTTGATTCCTGATGTGTTCCCATTTGGCGTGATGCCGGGAGGGAATCTTCCGACCATGCTTGATTCTTGGGATCAAAATCACTTCCAAGAAACGGCAACGCTTAAGAGGAAACTACTTAACGTAGAGAATCCACACAACACTAACTCTAACTGTGACGTCACAAGACAAGTAAGTGCACGATCAATATTCAATAATGTATATAATGTTCTTTTTATTCATGATTACTTTGCGATAAACTAAGTACAACATCATTAACGTGATATAGGAGCTTGTCAAAGCCAAGAAAAAGCAGAGGGTAAGCCAGGAAAGCAATACAGCCGACGAAAGCAACACTAACTGGAGAGATGGCCAGAGCCAAAGCAACAGTTCAGACGACGAAAAGGCTTCGGTCACAAGTGTTAAAGGGAAAACAAGAGCCACGAAAGGGACAGCTACTGATCCTCAAAGCCTTTATGCTCGGGTAAGAAAAACGTGTGAAAATTTCTAGATTTATATTTCACCCCCCATTATATGTACGGTTTCAATGGATTTCTAATTAAGTATGGTATCAATTTTTTTTTTTTTCAGAAACGAAGAGAGAAGATTAACGAAAGGCTCAAGACACTACAAAACCTTGTACCGAACGGGACAAAAGTTGATATAAGCACGATGCTTGAAGAAGCGGTCCATTACGTGAAGTTCTTGCAGCTTCAAATCAAGGTATGTAAAACATTTTAGGGTTTTCTTTTTGTTAGAATCTTTACATAACATCTATATATGTTGTAACTAACCAAAATGCATATATGTTATAAAAATGTAGTTGTTGAGCTCGGATGAACTATGGATGTACGCACCATTGGCTTACAATGGACTTGACATGGGATTCCATCACAACCTTTTGTCTCGGCTTATGTGAAGGACTTGTAATACACAAGTTATACACAATCTAATTGTAAAGAAACCGATTTAGAACATATGAATCTTTTTAATTGGGCCCTATCAGAGAGAGGTCTACTTTTGGACGTACCACTTTCTCTCGTTGTTCATTCTAATAACTTTTGTTATTCTGTAAACTTCTTTTTGTCTTTTACTTCATTATGGTTCTAAGAACTTGGTACTTTTTATTAATGTAATCATGTTATTAAAATATGAAAAAGTCAACTGGGACTAATAAAATAACAGTCTTTTCTCGCACAATTTTGAAAACAAAATATATAATTGAACTAACTGTTATATATATAGATATATAGTTGAATCATTCGGCCGACTTATTTGAAGATATATAATTGAAGTTTAGCCAAAATAATTAATGACTAAGGGTCTGACTGGTTCAAACGCAGCGGTTGCGGGAGTTTGTGGATGCGGACGGTTGCGGTTTCTAGCGGTTTTAAGAGATTTGTACGACTGGTACTGCGGTTAAAAATTGATGTGTTTGCGGGTGACTTATGACTGGTTAACTACCAAATACGGTAACAGTCAAATAATAAATTAACAATATTTACATTTAATATAATTATAAAAATATCAAAAATCATAATTTTAATTTTAATTTTTGAAAATTTATTGAAATTGTTTTTATTATAAATTTTTATAATATTAATTAAATATAATAGATATATTTTAATATTTTAATAATTTTAATTTTAAAATTTTTATTAAATATTTTTACTTTTGTATATATATTGTTTTAAAAAAAAGAAATTTTTTTTACCCTTCCGCAACCGCTCGCAACCGCAAACGTTAGCTGGAGCCAGCTTTTGAATTTATGAGATTCGGAGCGGTTTGAAGCGGTTTAGAGCGATTTGAGTGATTGTTGCAAACCACCGACAACCGCTACCAACCGCAAAAGCTGCGTTTGCGGGTGGTAGCGAAAAAACCAGTCGCCCCCTAAGTATGCCAAACGAAAGACGCCATGCCAAAGTTTTTTAATACCAAAATCAAATTGATGAACAAAACAATTCCCATCTGTTTTAGATGTGGAGAAGAACAATTTCTCACAGCAAAAACTGAAAAATATCTTAAACAATATATAAGAGAGATAAGCTAATATATTTATTACCAATTAATTTTAAATAAGAAACTCATCTACAATCCATATATACAATCAAACCTAAACTAGAATCAATCCGGCTCAAAATTAGCTAGGACCTTCAAATCATGTTTGAGCCTATGTTCAAACAAAACTCATCCCCCGGGCTGGAAAGAATGCCCGCCAAGTTGTTCTGATATTGTTTCGACGAGCCCCGAAAAGACTCGGCGAAGGGAAGGAGATGATTCATCAATCATTAGCCAAAGCTAAATATTCTAAAAAAGAGATTAAAAATTTATCAGCTCAAATTGGCATATTAGAAATAATATTCCACATCATGCCCGAACCTCATTGATACACAGGTGACTCATAAGGGTGTCACCACTTTCATCTCCTTTATATATGGTGCACCGGCGGTGGGAAACCGGACGCAATTCTGGGAGAAGCTCTCTGAAGTGGGCAGAGGTCGAGATACACCTTGGCTCATCTCAGGTGACTTCAACGACATACTCAGTAATGCGGAAAAAGTAGGAGGTCCAGCAAGATGGGAGGGATCTTTTGTTTCTTTACGCACCTTTGTATCTCAACATGGTTTATGGGATTTAAAACATTCTGGAAACCACTTGTCGTGGCGAGGAACCAGATACACCCATTTTGTAAGATCAAGACTCGACCGGTCTATGGTCAACTGTTCTTGGAATGAATTATTCCCAATGGGAAGGTGTTGCTATTTACGGTTTGAAGGTTCGGATCACCGGCCGCTCATTACATACTTTAATAAATCAGGATCAAAGCGCCGTGGGATGTTCCGTTTCAACCGATCTTTGACTGAGAAGCCGGAAATGGAAGCAGTAGTGGCAGGTGCTTGGAATCACTACCCACTCGACTCAGTTATAACAAAGCTCAATGAATGCAGACGAAGAATAATCCAATGGGCTAAGGAGCAGAACCAGAAATACAATGAACTCAAGGTTCAACTGCAAAAGGATCTGGAATCAGCCCTAACGTCTCCTGCGCCGGACAGAGACAACATTGAGAAGCTTACTAATTCCTTGGTGGAGGCTTATAAGGAGGAGGAACTCTTTTGGCAACAAAGAAGTCGGATACAGTGGTTGAAATGTGGAGATAGGAACACTGGCTTTTTCCATGCGGCAACGAGACAAAGGCGATTGATTAACTCTCTCTCTGTCATAGAGGACTGCAATGGCGCTGAATTTTTCGAAGAGAAACAGATCTGCTCTGTTATATCAGACTACTTCAACAATATATTTACATCCAACGGCAATGCCGACTTCTCAAGATTACCTGCCATTCTCTCTCGAAAGGTCTCAACAGAGATGAACCAGAAGCTTATTTTGATTCCGACAGACTTGGAAATTAAGGAAGCGGTCTTCTCGATCAATGGAGGAAAGGCCCCGGGTCCGGACGGTTTCTCGGCCAAATTCTATCACTCGTATTGGCATATTATAGGACCGGATGTATGCAGCGATGTTAGACAGTTCTTCCTCTCTGGTGACCTACAGCCGCAACAGAACGAGACGCACGTTCGATTGATACCCAAAACCACAGGAGCGAGGAAAGTAGCAGAGTATCGGCCCATTGCTTTATGCAACACGCACTATAAGATCATTGCCAAGATCTTGACCCGCATGCTCAAACCACTACTCCCGTCGCTCATCTCTCAATCTCAGTCAGCGTTTGTTTCGGGTCGTGCCATCGGGGACAATGTATTGATAACTCACGAGACACTTCACTATCTCCGCACCTCCGAGGCAAAGAAATACTGCTCCATGGCCGTCAAAACGGACATGAGCAAGGCCTACGACAGGATCGAATGGGGCTTCCTCCGGGCGGTTCTAGAGCTATTGGGTTTCGATCAGACTTGGATCTCGTGGGTTATGAGTTGTGTGGAGACGGTTACCTATTCCTTCCTGATCAACGGAGCACCTATGGGTTCAGTTACCCCATCCCGTGGAATACGGCAAGGTGACCCGCTATCACCGTACCTCTTTATACTATGTACGGAAACTCTTTCCGCGCTGTGTGCTATGGCTCAGCGAGATGGTTCCCTTTCTGGAGTCCGAGTAGCTCGTGGGAGCCCGGCCATTAACCACTTATTATTTGCGGATGACACGATGTTCTTTTGCCGTTCTAACCCGACGAGTGTCTCCTCGCTGCTGCGGATAATTCGACTGTATGAGTCCCTCTCGGGTCAGAGTATAAATTTCGCTAAATCCTCCATCACCTTCTCCGCTAAAACTCCTCCTGAGGTTAAGGCACGGGTGAAGTCTACACTGGCTATCACAGCAGAGGGAGGATTAGGGAAATATCTAGGCCTTCCCGAACACTTTGGCCGGAAGAAGCGAGATATCTTTGCATCCATTCTCGACAGAATTAGACAGAAGACTCTAAGCTGGAAAAACCGCTTTCTCTCAGGGGCAGGAAAGGAGATCCTCCTCAAAGCGGTGCTCACGGCTATGCCGGCGTATACGATGTCCTGTTTCAAAATCCCGCTATCGCTATGCAAACAGATACAATCTCTCCTCACGAGATTCTGGTGGGACGCGAACCCGGAGCAAAAGAAAATGTGTTGGGTAGCTTGGGATACCCTCACACTGCCTAAGTATGCGGGAGGCTTAGGTTTCTGGGATATCGAGACCTTTAATGACGCTCTACTAGCAAAGATTGGTTGGCGCTTGATTCACTCCCCTAACTCTTTGCTTGCTCAAGTCTTGCTAGGTAAGTATGCTCGTTATACTTCCTTCCTCGACTGCACAGCTCCATCGAGTATGTCACATGGATGGCGGGGGATCCTAGCTGGAAGAGAAATCCTTAAGAAAGGACTAGGATGGATCGTAGGCAGCGGAGAGAAGATCAGAGTCTGGCAGGACCCGTGGTTGTCGTGTGTCTCTCCCCAAGCACCGATTGGCCCGATCAATCACCAAGATGCGCAGCTGAGGGTTAGTGATCTTCTGTGTCCCATATCAAACTCCTGGGACAAGGACAAGATACGGGCACACTTACCACAGTACGAAGAGCACATCCTGACCATTGTTACAAGCTCTGCTCCATCTCAGGATTCTCTGGCCTGGTTATTTGATAAATCTGGTGTTTATACCACTAAAACAGGATATGGAGTGGGAATGGGCTTCTCTGATCTCAAAGACTCCCAAGCTCCCTCCTTTGATT
This sequence comes from Brassica rapa, assembly GCF_000309985.2. NCBI lineage: Eukaryota > Viridiplantae > Streptophyta > Magnoliopsida > Brassicales > Brassicaceae > Brassica > Brassica rapa. The sequence continues at coordinate 17,982,264 of NC_024802.2, read as the reverse complement.
GGCTCAAGAATATATGGAACATCAAAACCTCACCCAAGCTCAAGAACTTCCTATGGAAACTGATGCGTAAAGCGGTGCCGGTGAGCGCGAACCTGAGCCGACGCGGAGTCCCGTCCTTCAACTGTAAAACTTGTGATGTAATGGAAGATGATATCCATGTTTTCCTCAAGTGCAGAGTCGCGGAAAGAGTTTGGGAACTAGCTTCTTTCGCCACAACGCCACTGTCATCCATATCCACTATAGCGTCCTTGATTGAGTGCTGCAATACTCTTACTATTCTCCCACCTGTTGGTTTGTATACTCCACTGTGGCCTTGGATCCTTTGGAACCTTTGGAAGGCAAGAAACAGATTATGCTATGAGAACAGGAATTTCTCTGCAATGGAAATAGTGGTTAAGGCCATCTCTGAGGCCCGGAAATGGCAGTCTGCACAATCCCCGCCTCTGTTTCGCGACACTCAGCTCCCCCCCAACCCAGGGAAAGCACGTGTGCAACATCCTCTCCAAGTTCGATCAGGTATGCTTCGTTGCAATGTTGATGGAGCTTGGGATGCAGGCACAAGGAACTGCGGCACAGGAGGAGTCTTCTCCGGGGGGGGGGACCACACGGTTGCTTACCTCCCATCAGTGACTCGCGTAGTCTTGTTTCATCGGCGATTATGGCTGAAGCCCTCGCCATCCGTTCGGCGGTTATGTATGCCGCTTCGTTGAATATTAAATCCCTTATGATACTGTCCGACTCCCAATCCTTAGTGAAGCTCCTGAAGGAAAGAGGCTCGGTTCCAGCTTTGTTTGGTATTTTATTTGACATCTATCACTTTAGCTTGTTGTTTGATTTTATCTCCTTTTCGTTTGTACCTCGTTTGAGTAATGTGATGGCTGATTCGGTGGCAAAATCAGCCCTCTCATTGCTAAACTCATCCTCCTCTAATGGAGTGTAATTCTCTATTATGAATGCAAGTATGTTTTATCAAAAAAAAGAAATAATATTCCACATCGGAAATTGTAAAAGATGTTATTACAGGTGCACTTGTTTGTGAGAAAGCAAATAAGATGTAAGTACCCAAGGAATCAAAGTCAGCAGGCAAGAAGAAAAAAAAAAGACATTCTGTTCTTTTCTTTTTTTTTTTTGGTCGAAAAAAGACATTCTGTTCAGGAACACATTTAAACGGTTTATAGACTGTTCTATTTTCGGTTCGGTTTGATAATTTCTTTTTAAAGCAGTCCCGGCTTAGTCAAACCAAATCGTATCGGAGAGCCTCTTTTCGCCAAGGAGGGTTTTAAAAGTAAAGATCATCCATGGTCAAAACGCAGGTTTAAGCAAACGCAAACGCTGTTAAGGGAATCCCAATCGATTGAATCGAGAGATCGTCGTATATCTGCGGATAGCTACGCCTTTGTTCCCTGAGCTCCCGCCTCCTCCTCTGACTCTTCTCTTCCATCGTCGATCATCTAATCAACATGTCTCACCGGCGATCAAACCAGCACGACGAGAGCGCCAGATACATCCCCAAGGGCCAGCAAAAGTTCGTCCCCAAATCCTTCAATCCAACTCCTCCTCCTCCTGCATCTAGCTCCACCGCTTTCCCCGTTTCCCTCTCCTCGTCGCTCAGGCAATCGGATTCCTCTTCCAGAGCCCCCGCTCCTGGTGGCAGTAGGGTTAGGATCGGTGATCAGGGACAGTTGGTAGCTCAAGGCGGTGGCAGTTTCGTTAATTACTTACCTCAGGACGAAGCCGTAGCTGCGGGTTTGGGCCCCGAGGATGGAGGTTTGGATCCGGTGGAGTCTCAGGGAGTGGTGGATCTACTCAATAGAGAGCTCGCAAGGCTGCTCAAGCTTAATCCTAGACTGTTTTGGAGAGAAGGTTCATTAGATTAGACTAAGCAAGTTGAAAAGCACGTGTCTTGTAATTGATTTGGATCTTATTTATAACTTCTCTTTGATTTTTGCAGTGGCTAGTGATGCTTCGTTGCACGATTTTCTGGATAGCTTCTTGCAGTTTAGAAGCAGGTGGTATGATTTTCCTTTTCATGGTGTCAAGGGGATTGTTGCCGGCGTGATTGTTGGAGAGATTGAGCTTTGCCGCCGTGTTTTCATGGTCTTGTATCGAATGTGAGTTTCTTACCTCAAAGCTACTTCCTTTACGGATAGTTTTGTTGGAATCTGGATACTATGACACATCGTTATTTTTTCGATTCTTTTGGGTCTTGTGAGTTGAGGGGTTTGTATGTTGGTTGTGGCAGATCTTCCCATAGGGATCCTGGTGCTCGAGCTGCTGATAGCCTTAGTCAGAAAGATCATGAAGGTGGCCTTTTGTTGCTCTTTTTCTATCCAAATATGTTATTCATTTCGTTTTTTTTTTGAAAAAAGAACATAGGATTAACGATTGTCCTCACGGTTTGTTTACTTTTCACTTTCCACTTAGATTTTGGATAAGCATACAGATCTTATGTGTAGAAGTTTTTGTCTATAGTGGTTGGCGTTTGTGCTAAGCACACATATTTGGTTGTATGTTAATTAGCACAGACTGTAAAAGATTGTTTCTTTGACCAGCTCGGCATAACTCAGTAGCTGACTAGAATATGTAGTGAGATAAGTCGTCTCATTGATCAAGACTTTCTAGTATGATTTGAGTTCCATTTCATCAAGAAAATCATCTTGTTTTATGCTTTTTTGTTGTGTTTGACGTGTCTAGTGGGATTTACTTGAGATTGTTTTCTAGCTTACAATTGTTCACTAGTTTTGTTTGTAGTTCTCTTGCAGGAAAAGAAGTTACTGGACTTGCCAAAGTTGTTGGATATATGCGCTATTTATGGACATGAGAATGCAGAGCTCACAAAATCTTTAGTAAGTCATTCCAGTAAAATTTAACTTGGTCCGAAATCTGAGATTTGTCTTATCTCTGGGATAGATAATCTTTATTCTTCTGCTAATCTTATTCTCTGTTTCTCAGATTGAGAATGCTGTGAAATCTCAAGTCGGAGTTCCTGATAATTTGAAAACAATGTTGTCTCATTTCTTGGGCATCTTGCACACAATGCATCGCCGTTGCACCTCATCGTTGGAGGTATGTTATATTTGTTAAAGGTGTATATACACATTTATACTAAGTGTAAGATCACATTAAGTGTTGTATTTAACATTTTTGGTCTGATTTTTATCCGCAGACCTTGTTTACGAGTGCAAATAGTGAAGACCATGGGAGCAAACAACTCCATTCTGACCTTTTGGAGGTGAATATCCCTCTTTTATTTTGCTATTTATGTAACTGCTTTTACATGGTTCTGAGTTAGCAATTAACTATGTTGGTACGTCAGACTAGTAGCATTCAAATTCTTGGTGATGCAGTGTTTTTTTTTGTATTATCTAGATACATTGTTTCTTTGCTTGACAAAGGAAATTAAAATCTGAAACTATCGACATCGCCGTTTAGGATATGGACACTAATTTTGCATGTTAATAGTGTGTGGGCATGTGATGCATCTGTGGTAATGGTTTTTCTATCTGATTAGGTTATGGACTTCATAAATGATGGAGTTGTGTCTTTGGATTCTCTCACTTTTGCTTATTCACCAGCAGCTTTAATCTTGGCATGCCCTGTTGAGACGAGGTGTGCATTTTCTTCTATCTAAATCTTTCAGTTTCTCTTGTGAGATTATGTAGGCCGGAGAAACATTCATAATTATACTCAGAACAGGATCCCCGAGTCTTGCATCTGTGATACATGATTTGTTGACGTAGTTACTGGATATTTATTGAATTTCACTATAGAGTTTCTTATGGTTGATGAACAACAGTATCACTAGTGGAACCTTTTTTTGATATTAGTGATCTATTTTTGGCTTATTTTGGATCTGTTCTAATCAAAACCCATATCCGTTTGTGCAGTTATGGGAGCGATGAACTTCTCAGCAGCCTTGTTCGGTTGCATGATTCATTGCTTCCATCACTTCATCGTGGCTTCCAGGTCTTGTTCAAGGATGGAGACCATGATTCTCTTTCAGACATATCAACGAGTTTAAGCATGTTGTCAACAAGGATAGGAAGTTTATGTTGGAAAATCTTAGATACCTGCTATCTCAGCAAGGATTTGTCCGATCACGAATCCTCAATTCCAGCTGTCACGAAGATGTTCCCGTCAAGAGTAGAGGACCCTATGGTAAGGGCAGATATACTGATCCAAACATTCAGGGAGATCAGTGGACTTTCCGATCAGTCACTGGAAAGCAAGAACCGATTACTCCATAAGATCGAGAAGAGTTACAGAATAATTGAGAGGCTCAGGAGTTTACAGAAAGCAGGTATCTTCTTGCACAACTCTTTGTAGTAATCATATGAGTTCTGCTTTCTTAATGCTATGAGTTATAAACAGTATGGCCTAAAGCAGTTTTGTGTTGGTTTCTACGCAGGATGGATATCAATGGAAGATGAGCAGCTTCAATATCTGTCGATGATCATGTTGCATTCCGGAGGAACCGTCTCTGTGAAGGAGTCGCCGCTTCTTCTAACTGATGGCAGAAACACCACCGAGCTTATGGATGAAAATGCTGTGGTTATGCAATCGAAGATCAGTCAAATAAAAGACATATTCCCTGAGTACGGGAACGGTTTCTTAGCTGCGTGTCTTGAAGCCTATAACCAGAATCCAGAAGAAGTTATACAGAGGATACTTGAAGGAACACTCCATGAGGACTTGCAGCGATTGGATACTTCTTCCGAGACCATGCCACAACCTAAACCGGCTCCAACTCTTGGAAGCAAAGACAAAGGGAAAGGAAAGCTTATTGAATCTGACAGTAGTAGCTCTGGTATCTACACGGAGCAACCTATGACTCGTCCTTCAGTTCCAGCTTCATCAGCCTCGTCCACAGCGGTTGGCAGATTTGTCAGAAAGCCAAAGGATGATACTCCAAGCTACAAAATTCTAGATGCAAGAAAAGAATCCGACAGAGAAAGAAACGCAGCTTTACTTGCACAATACGAGTACGACGATGAATACGATGATTCTTTTGATGATCTGGGTTTCAGTGTTGGGGAATCAGCTACTGGAGAAAGCGAGTCATTTGGTGGTAACAGAGCTGGCCAAGCAGATTCTGAACCTTCTGCTGCTTCGAAATGGGGAAGCAGAAAGAATCCTCAGTTCTATGTCAAGGATGGTAAGAACTACAGTTACAAAGTGGCGGGCTCTGTTGCGGTGGCAAACGCAAACGAAGCTTCGCTGGTGAATGAAGCTCAGGAAGATATGATACTTGGCTTGGGACGTGGAGGTAACATTCCTCTCGGAGCGGTTAGGAAGCTGACAGAGTATCAGACACAGAGAGATGACAAGGGTCAGTCTAATGTTAACGTGAACACAGGCGATGGAAGAGAGAATGTGAGATTCGGGAGAGGAAGGGGTAGAGGAAGAGGAATGGCGAGGGAGCAAACGCAAGAGAAGAGTAATGACAACAGTAACAACTCAGAGGCTACTACAGAGGCGGAGAATGGAGGAGGAAGGGGTCGAGGGAGGGGAAGAAGAGGAGGAGGTGGAGGAAGGAATAATCATAATCATAAAGACAGAGCTATGAAGAAGCACATTGCTAGTGTTTCTGGTTTCTAGAGCGCAGGAGATGATGTTTTTGGAGATACGGGATATAATATACTTGTGGATCACTAAAGAATGGGTCTTACAATTGAACCATATTTTTATAAGTAGGCCCATTAATAGCCCAATTCTCATTTTCTGATTTTTCTCCAAACGTAAGTCGGCAGATATCTCAGTTGCCTTTAAATAGAGACCTCACTCTTACTCTCTTTGCGTTACTTATCGTCGATATTTTCCTTTTTTGAGGATCTTTTCATTCTCGCTTCGATTTGGCTTGGAAACCACGTATAGAGTACCTTAGGGTGTGATCTGAAACCTCTCGATTCAATTAGGTAAGAACTCGAAGATGGAAAGACAGTTGGTGGCTTCAAGAAAGGTACAACAGGAAGAGAATAAGAAGAAGAAATTATCGGTTGATGAAGATGAGTATTGCGCAAGAAAACACGTGTCGGATATTGAGTCAGAAAAAGAAGAAGTTGACAAGAGTTGTTTGACAGAAGAAGAAGAAGAAGAAGATGAGTATTTGTCTGATCACAACAGCCAGAAGAGGACAAGGGAAGCTGTTACTACTCGGTACGATGATACGTCGTACGATGATGAGTGGCTATTTGGTACCGTTAATCAGCAAAAGAAGTCAGCTATCAAGGATGATGTTGAAGACATGAACATGAAGTTTCAGATAGCATCAACAGCTCTTTTCTCTTTTCCTAGGGCTCAGTTTTTGTCTCGAGTCGGAATTTTCTCATTACCATATACAGTTATGTTCTAGGTCATGAACATGAAGTTACATACGCTTTGAATGATTGTAACATACACTTTGAATGATTGTAATAAAGCAGAGTAATATTTTTTTATTTTTTAACTTTTTGACGTCTAACAATCACATTGATCTATAATACATGATCGACAAGGAATAAATTAACTTCACCCGCCTCGATCTTCTCCCTCTGATTTGATCTCATCGGATGTCTTTTAAAACACGTTCAATATCAAAATTAGCATATATTACATGGGTCATTTAGCTAAAATTTACAAGATTTACCAGTTTTTTTACAGAATTCTACCCGTAAATTTTTCTTTAAAAAAATCCACCTAGGTCAATTGACCTACATGCCAACACCTTGGTTCCGCCACTGCCTACAACTCTACTTTGGCTTTCAATAACCGTTAGGCTATTTAATGATTTCTCTTCAGAATCGCCTCTATGTACTCCACTTGCTTCTATATTTTCTAACAAAGAAAAAGTTTCATCCAAAAAGGAAAGTTTCCTTTAGGAGATAACCTGAAGATTGTAAAGAATATTTGAAAAGATTTTGGGTTGGAGTTCTCCACTTTTGAGATACCCAACAAGATAAATACATTATTATGTATTTCAAATTTCAATATTTGCTTAAAATACTTTTTTTTTAAGGATTTTCTTAAAATATTTATAGAGAACCTCCTAAAAATGCTCTAAGCTTGACGCTAACTCAATAGATAAAAGATACTAGTGGTCCAGAGTTGGACTCTCTTTTCTCATATCAAAACCTCTTATGAAGACCAACCCTATTTACTAATCCGTCCATTGCATTTTATTAGTCTTTTTGGATAAATAGACAATGCATTAATAGCTTGACTATATTATCTCTATTTTTATTGTTTCTAAACCCATTACTAATTTATACTAGTTCATAGTTGTGATAGAATTTATACTACTTTATAATAATTCATAATTTGTGATTGTTGATATATACTAATTTATTACAACTTCGCATGTTATTTTGTTATTTCCTTTTTTTATCTGTTTAAGTGTTTCCTTTCCCTTGTTTAAGTTGTTTTCCTTTTCCATGTTTAATTTGTTTTCCTCTTTCTCCTAGATTTGTTTTGTTATATAAGAAAACAAAACTTGTGAGGAGAGACACTTGCTTTTCGATAATCATTAACAACTTGAGAAGATAAAAACTCTGAAGCTCTGTAACTTCTTCCACTCCGTTAGTAGGATTTTGATTATAAGAAACCATGTCTAAGAGTAAGCTTCATGTTTTTGATTCTTTATTATTTGAGTTTAGTTATGTCTCTCACCTGAATCTCTTTGTTTTAGGTTAAGTTTACGTACTTTCTCAATCTCTGGATTTGTTTTACTTAGTGCTTTAGAAATTGATGAGTTCTATTACTAGTTTGGTTTCTTTGCGTGGCTGGCAAGTTATATATCGTTTGATACAAGAAACTAAGATTCACTTAATATTGCAGAAGCTCAGCCTAAGAACGCCCCGATGGATTTGTTTGATAGTGATGATGATACGTGTAGTTTAAGCTCCTTCTACACCATGCGGTCTGAGATACCACGCATGGATGAAGTTCATGTTCAGAAAGATGTTATGTTGGATCAGTCCCTTGATGCTCTCTATGAGAAAAGGTAGCTAGGATTTTTTTCTCTCCACCACTTTTGGTTTTTGTGAGTTGAGTTTTTTTTTGTGATTTTGATGTGAAACTAATGATATTTGGATTCTTTTTCTGGATGTGAAGGAGTTCTACGAGAGAGCAAGCTTTGGCTTCCATTGTTGACGCATTCAAAAGTGACTTGCAGCATGAGTTTGTGGAAAAGAAGTAACTATCTCATACTCTATTCCTTCTTCATATAACTTATGTATTGGTGACACCTGATTGTTATCTAATGTTTCTTCTTCAACGTTGTAGCTTTGCCACCTTGTTGGATCGGTGTTTACACTGCATCAAGAAAGGGTCCACTAAAGAGTCCTTACTAGCATCACATGTTATTGGTTAGTCACCGAGGAACCAGCAACTTATGCGTCATCTTTTTTTATTTTAATTGAGCTATATACTAACAGTTAATGTGGCGTTTTCAGGGTTGCTAGCTTTGACTGCTGGACTTGGGGATCAAGCACAAGAGATTCTGGAAGAATCCGTCACTCCTCTTTCTCAAGCCCTTAAATCTAGTAGTGAAGCCTTGAAAATAACTTCGGTATGAATAATTTCATAATCTATTAGCTATTTATATATTCCATTAAAATTTTCTATATGCTTGCTGACATACTGCCACTTCATTGCAGATTCTTGAGTGTTTAGCAGTCATAACCTTTGTTGGTGGAGCCAATGCAGAGCAAACCGAGAGATCTATGCAAATAATATGGCAAATGATTGACCCTAAACTGGTTTCTAATGTATGCATCTTACTCTTTTTCTCATAATATGGAATTTTAATTCCTAAGTTGGTTTATTAAGGAGAGTGAGTTGTTTAATCTTAAGTACTTAGAAAGCTCACATGTAAGTTGATGTTTTGTGTAGGTTGTTGCAACCAAATCTTCACCTGCTGTAATAACAACTGTTGTCTCTTCCTGGACGTGTCTGCTCACAACAGTTGATAGATGGACTCTAGGTCCCAAAATTTTGCAAGGGTAAGTGGAACTTCTATTTATTTTAACCTAGTGTCTGTCACTTATTAATGGATCTATAAGCTGATTAGATGATGATATCATTACAGGACCGTGACTTATCTCTCCACACTTTTGGAAAAGGATGACCGATCAGTACGTATAGCTGCTGGTGAAGCTCTTGCTCTTATGTTTGAGTTGGGAATTCTAGAGAAGTTTGATGCGGAAGCCAAAGGGTCTGATAATGGATCAGTGAAAGAAGAAAGAGAGGCATTGATAAACATGCATAGATTGATATCTAAAGTCACTGATCAAGTTAGAGACCTCGCTGTAGAGGCAGGTGGTAAAGGTTGTGCTAAGAAAGATCTCAACACACAACGAAGTTTGTTCAAAGATCTGGTTGAATTTCTTGAGGTATATTTTTACCTTTTATATGATATATATATTGTGGTTTGGATTCTTATATATGATTTTGTTTTTACTTTTGATTAGGATGGAGTGGCACCTGAAACCTCTATAAAGATTGGAGGGAGCTCTATAGAGACGTCAACATGGTGCCAGATGATACAGGTTCCTCTCAATCTTTATAGGACTTGTTATGTTGTTTGTTTCTTGTGAGTGGTTCTTAACGCATACATGTTTGTTTTTCTTTCAACAGTTGAATTTTTTGAAGCATTTCCTTGGGGGTGGCTTTATCAAGCATATGCAGGAGAATGAGTTCCTACACGATGTGTTTAGTTTCACACCAAAGAAGATTGGTGGACATTCTACTATGACTAATGAAGAAAAGGTTTGTTTTGTGACGCTTCATATTGCTCTTTGTTCCTTTGATTATTAACCATGAGTGGTGTTTAATGTTTCCCATCTTCGTTATTTGTGGCAGAGGTTGTTTCAGTCGCCAAACTCAGCTGTCAGCAAAGCTAGGACGAAACTCATGAAAAAGGAGAGGATGATATCTCTAACAAGGAAGTTTTATTCAATTAGTAGTTGATTCTAAATCATGTTTTTAAAATCCATTGTTGTTGGATCTCTTATTATTTATTTATAAATGACAATTTTTTGGTTGTTATTCAATTTGAAGCTCTATTTAAAAATCCACTATTGTTAAAAAAATTAAAAAGGTGTTATTCAATGATAGATTTTAATTTAATTTATAAGTTTAGCTATAGTCTAATACTAAACACTTACTAATTCTAAATGATGTTCTAAAATTCAGTGTGATTAGATCTTTTATTTATACATCATAACTAAAAGTTCTTAGACTTATATTCGATTAAAATGTAAGCAACAAAATTTAAGCTATATATATTGCAACGATTTTAGAATTGAAACCAAATTATTATAAAATTCTAAAACTTAAACCAAAATTTTAAATTTTGAAGATTATAAAACACAGAGAATTGAGTTAAAATATTATAATTTCTTCATTATATAAGATTTGACTAAATTTTCTACTCAGGCCTGTATCACAGTTTAAAAGTATCTAACATAACAATGAAAAAGATAAAAGAGCAACAAAGTTCCATATCATTAAATATTTACGAAGCAAATGCTCCTCCAAATCAACTAACAACGTTTTGCTCACAATAAAAACACAACAAAAATAGCAAGCCATTTGGGATATCAAACTTCCATGGCCAATAGAAAAAAATTGGTACTGTTTGCAGCTAATAAGGAATCACATATATAATGCACGACTTTAATGTGCGCCAACAGGAATCATCTTCAAGGCAGCAGCGACAGGCATGCCAAGGAACCCTAGCACGATGCTTACGAACCATTGGTTCCCATTTAGTGGTGTTGTATCTGCAAACGTACCAAGAAGCTCAATTATGATAACTTGGAACACCACCGTACACGTTAGAACCCCTACGAACACGTAGTTCTTTAGTATCCCCGTGAACACATCAATCTTTTCCATTTCCCTCGAGCTTATCTCATTGAACACCTGAGGAAAATGATTATACTTGTGAGAACGTGGTTACGTTCTGGTTGTTTCTTTTTATGATTCAGAGATTTTGAGGGAAGTTTACCTGGCAGAAGACGAAGGTGTTGAAGATAAGGGTATTGAGTGTTAAGTCGGAGTCGATACCGAACATTGTCTTTCCCTTTGTTTGGAGACACCATATGATGACAAGCTGGTATAGTGACTGACCAAGGATGTTCCTCCACATTACATTGCTTATGAAGTTTCCTTTCCTTCCCACTGGTGTTCTCTTCATCAGATCGTCCTGTGGTGGTTCTGTGGCTAGCGCGAGTGCTCCAAGTGTGTCCATTATCATGTTAACCCATAGTAGCTGGACAGCAGTCAGAGGCGCGTTTCCTGAAAGATACAGTAACAGTCGAGAAGTTAGTTACAAGCCCTGAGGAGATGATTTGTCTCTTGAACAATTAAATGTGGTTTGGAACTGACCAGTAAGGCAGGCTGATAAGAAGTTGACAATAAGAGCCACAACGTTTACTGTCAGCTGGAACTGAACAAATTTCTGAATGTTTATGTACACAGAACGGCCCCATTTGGCCACTGTGACAATCGTCGAGAAGTTGTCATCTAGGATAATCACATCCGCACTCTCTTTTGCCACCTGACAAAATTGGACAATAAAGTATGAGAACTCCATTCTTCTTGAATGGAGAGGAACTATGTAAACAATGTTCTTCCATGAGAATGCACTCGAATTTTATGTGCAGTGTGTACCAAGATAATGAAACAGGGACAAGGAAAACTGAGAACACACCTCGGTTCCAGAAATTCCCATTGCAAGTCCAATATCAGCTTCATGAAGGGCAGGAGCATCATTTGTTCCATCACCTGTCACTGCAACGACTTCCTGAAACATTGTACGGAGGTTTCTCACCAAAGTATGCTTATCCATGGGTGACGATCGAGCCATGACCTACAAGAAGGAAATTAAAGCTTGAAAATCCCGTGTAGAAGAGTATGCAATTTGGAGTTCGTTTCCTGTTTGCGGATCAGTTGGTTCTGAACTACCAACACAAACTGTATAACTTAATAGTAGCAACTAGTGTTTGTTGCAGACAATCACCTGCAAATTTGGGATTAGCTTGAGTAATTCCTCTTCACTTTTCTCCCGGAACTCGGGGCCTTCGATAGCTATGCCATCATCAGTCAATATCCCGCACTCCCTGGCTATGGCTTTTGCAGTTGTAATGTTATCTCCAGTCACCATTCTGACAGTGATTCCAGCAGCTCTACAAATCGCAACAGACTCCTTGACACCAGGGCGAACAGGGTCTTTGATGCCCACAATACCTATGCAAGTGTATCCTCCACTTGGAATGGGATCTTCTAATGAGAATTCATCACCGATTTCCAGATAAGCGAGGCAAAGAGTTCGAAGTGCTTCACTAGCAAATTCTTCGATAATGTTATTTAGGTGATTAGTAGATGCTTCATCAAGTGGAACAACATCACCATCTTTGTTGATGTACTTATCACAGGCAGCTAAAACTATCTCAGAAGCACCCTTACAATGCGCCCGGAAATGTTCTCCAGACAGCTCAAGCACAACTCCCATTCTTTTCTTTGTAGAGTTAAAGGGCTCAACTTTCACAACATTTGAGGCTTGTCTTTCTTTTTGAAAGTCCCCTCCGAGTGCCAACCCAAATTCTAACAGAGCAGTTTCTGTGGGCGATCCCAGTATCTCGGTTTTGTTTCCTTTCCCCACAACAATCTCACCACCAGTGTTGGTAAATATAGATTGCAGTAGAATTTTAACAGCAGACTCAGGGATACTAGAGGCTAAATACCTAGCAGCATCGGAACAATTAACATCTCTGGCTTTTCCACAGATGCAGGCTTTTACAACTGTCATGTGGTTTGTTGTCAGAGTTCCGGTCTTGTCACTACAAATAGTTGTTGCAGATCCCATTGTCTCACAAGCAGCTAGATTGCGCACAAGCGCTTTGTCGTTCATCATCTTCTTCATGGCAAAAGCAAGACTTAATGTGACAGCCAACGGAAGACCCTCTGGGACCGCGACCACAACAATTGTTACAGCAACAGCAAAATATTCTAGGACTGACATCAACTCTTCACCAGTCCAGGCCCAGTGAGAACCATCTTGAAGCTTCCGAGTAGCCAATCCTTGCACCAAAACAGCAAAAGTAATGACAGCGAAAAACAAACCTATTTTACCAATGATGGTTGCCACACCATTGAGCTTTACTTGTAAAGGTGTCTCATCATCGCCGCCTTCACTTAGTGTAGCCATCAGTTTACCCCATTGAGTCCTCATTCCAACTGTAGTCACCAACATTTTGCAAGATCCATCCTGAACCTTGGTACCTGAAAGAAGAAAGGGGTGCTCCACATTTACACAAATCGGTTCACTTTCACCAGTCAAGCTCGATTCATCAATCAGAACAGAAAACCCTGAGAGAAAAAGCCCATCAGCTGGAACTTGATCTCCAATGCCAAGGTGAACAATATCGCCAGGCAGAAGATCAAATATCGAGATCTTTTGCCTCATTTTATCTCTAGTAACCTGAACCACAATCTTTTTCTTCTCTGCATCCAGGTCCTTGAACTGCAAGGATTGCCTATAATCACTCGTGGCGGTGACAAACACAACAAGAAGAATACTCGCCACTATACCAAGTCCATCATGGGCACCAATCGGCCACCCTTCCATCAGTATCCCAACAATAAGCGATACAAAAGCACATGCAGCTAGAATCATGAGGGTGGTATCCTGAAGGGCTTCCCAAACAAATAACCAAAAGCCACGAGAGGGGCTTTCTGTGAATTGGTTGATTCCGTAAATTTCTTTTCTTACACTCAGCAGGTCTTCAGATGTACCAATGCCACTAGTAACTGAAGTACAGAGTTTCTCTGTCAGGCCCTCAGTTCCACCATGAATTTTCAACTTTTTCACATCATGCCCTTCTACAATCGACCCCAACTCATCAGGACAAATCTCAAAACCAGCTTTTCTTACTTCTTCAGGTACTGAATACTCACTGGACAACTTTAAACCTGCAAAAATGCAACACATTCTCGTTAAATAAAAAAAATACATACTGAACAACACTAAGGACTTGGTCTATTTCTGTTATCTTTTTTTCGAAAGAATGTTAAATTTATTCAACAAAAAAAAAACGTTTTTACATTTACTGCTGCATTGTATCTAAGTTTGTTCTAAAATAAAACACCAAACAATCTTTTATCTAGTCTTATTTGTATTCTCACCATTAATGAACTGCAGTGCAGCTTGTGAAACTAACACCGCCACTCTAAACTTTTCCTGCACAATTCATAAGGTAGACAAAATGAAAATGGTATGAGAAGAAAGCAAAAACGAACAGTAAAAAGCCTGTATCTCTCTAATTAACACCTCATTCAAAACATTCTTAACTTGCAAACACCACGAGTAGACTGAGCTCTTAGAGCATGACTAATGGGAGGTTCTTAGGGTGGAGTTCTTAGCGCGGAATATAAGAAACCGTCTTTTACTTTTAACTAAAAAAACTAAAAACGGGTTCTTAAATATCTTAAAAACTCCCATTAATCATGCTCTTAGTCTTAAATTAGAAACAAAAACAGAGTGATAACTCACTCACACACAAGTTTTAACTGTAACAATCCTACAAAGTGAAAAAATGTGTTGGAGATCCCATCCAAAGGAAACAAGAATCAGGAACTCGTATCTTCAAATCCATCATATAAATATATAAGTGATAGTCCAAAAAAATCTAATGTCATGCATAGTGATAAACTACGAATCCAAACATAGAAATATAATAAACTTACGAATAATACTAAAACAAGCTCACTTAGTTAGATCTCATCCAAGAACGAACAGTGACTCACTCAGTGAGTCAACAAACTCAAAAACTCGGCAGTTGCGTTCAACGCAAGAGATCATCACTAGATCTCCAACAGCAAGCAAACAAGAGAGAGAGAGAGAGAGATCGTTTCAGTATTCATTAGTAGTACCTGATTAGAACGACGAATCGCCTCAGCCTCGGAACGTTTCGTCAGATTAGCAGTGAATCTGAACCGCCTCTTAGGATTCTTCACGATCCAGCAGAGCTTCCTCCAACGCTGCAGCGCCTCGTCGGACGAGTTCTTAGGCTTCACATCGCCGAAGTTTTCGTTCAAGTAGTTCTCCATTTTTTTGCCTCAATAGCTAAATCTCCACACTCACTCACCTCAGACCTTTACTTGACACAGGAGAGACAGATTAGAGAGAATCAAGGGGATCTCGTAGATCGAAGACGCAGAAAGATATTATTATATTATATATAAACAAAGTCATTGAGAAACTCTATTATATATAGACTGAAAAAAGATTATTAAAAAAGGAAGAAGCAATGAAGATTCTTCGTTCATTTCAATTGTAGCTCTTTTTAACTTTTAGTTATTTTCTTTATCTTATCAGTGAAGAGAAATGTCGATATGATTAACGCGTCGTCGTCGTCTCGCATATAAAGTGTGAATGTGTGAGCTTCGTCGAAGTTTCCTCGTATGGAGAGGTAGAGATGGTAACTTTCTTTTTGAACTTTAATGGAAACTTTGTTTACTCGGTGATGACTTGGATGGGTCAAGAAAGTCTACTTCTCTATCTACCTGACTTGACTTTTTTCTTTCATTTTACACTGTAGATATACAAATCATTCGAACACGTTCAATTTTGTAGATTAAAATTCTTGGATGATAGCATAATGGGCTTTATAGGCCCAAATGTTTTAAGTCTAACGACCTTATTAGCCCAACTAGCTTATTAAGACTTCCTAATGTCCACGAAACATCATTGTTGTAGCCAAACCACATGCCAAAAGCCTTATACACAATTGCAGCGCGCTCATTATTGCAGGTAATGGAATGAAAAACATGATTTGATGATAATATATTAAGTTGAAGACTACCTTCACAGTCTTCATACATGGAACAAATACAAGAGGTGGATCAGCGCTTTGCTGGTTTGAATGCGTCCAGTTCCAAAGTTCAAAAGGGTGTTGCATACTTGCATCTAGATTCATTATCCTACAACCTTATCCTTGAATCCGACCCTGAAACATAATATGCAAATAGTAATTAGACTGAACGTGGACACTTGATCCATTTAGCATGACCAAATGTGTAGAGTAGTAATCAGCTCTTGCAACAACTGAACTGATGTTCATAATCTCATATTAAATGATGTTAGTAACAGAGCTTTTCATTTGCATCTAAGTTTGACAATGATAGCTTTATAATTAAATCTGTTGAGATCATGTAGAGATTAGTGGGTCATCGACCTTAATCTCTAAAAAATGTGTAATAATATAAGCTTTTACATCAGAAATTTTAATGGAACATATATAGTATATAAAATTTAATTTGAGTCGGTTTATTTATCGCCAATTGATTTTAAGTTCAAAACCCGAGAACTTTAACATAAATTTAACTTGCATAAAACTCGATGCATTTATTTTACCTTTCTTAATGTATAATTTTAACAACTCTCGTTTATAAGGTGTAATGACTAATGAGAGGCTCGAACGGCATTTTTGTTATGTGATAAGCCAAGTTTTGACATGTCATTAGTAGGTTGACATCTCAACAAAGAAGGTAGACACATGATTGTAACATACATTTGTCAACTAACACCATTCTGATTCCCAGAGACAATCATTTGGCACCTTATTTTAATTACTTGTTTAATGTGTATTAAATATGTTTTACACCTAAGCTTAATCATCAAGTGGCTTCTCATACGGTCAATACCTATTGGCTATTGCCATCGTGTCGACTTTTATATTACGAAGAAACATTAAAAGCATCTTTTACGCATCAAACGTTTTGTTTTATCGTCTTCAACTCTTGTTCTGATAATTTAAGTCCAGGGTAAGCTAGACAGACCATAACCAACAGACTAAAAAACTAAACTGAACTTTTATGTATGTCACATGTAGTTTCACGAGTTTCAGTTTTGTCTAAATCTCACAGTTAGTTATATTCGGAACATTAATACATCACATAAAACTTCACATTTTCATACATATGGAGTTAATTATGACAAAATACGTTCCCCTACAAGTCAAATTCACACATGTGATATAAGTAAAGTAATTAAATCATATTTCACAATATACATTATACGAACTATCAAATTATTAGTAAACATTAGTTATCATATGTAATATTAGTTTTAGATCTACAAGTATATAATTTTTTCAAAGTATACACAATTATCTAAGAAATCTATAATTAAATTAAGATAATAACAATGATACAAAGTGACAAAAAAATATACTGATATAAATTTCTATAAAAATATGTTGAAGATTACCATATCAAATTAAATATTCTAATATTGCTAATATGAAAATCGTCACTTTTATATTTTCTTTACTACTTAATAGGTAGTTTTCTGGTATCATATATGCAAAGAATTTGCTAGTCTTTTTTTAACACATAAAAGAATTTGCTAGTCAAATTATAAATCATTATAGCTAATCACTAAAACAGAGAGAAAATGTTCATATTTTTAGAAATCTTCCAAATCTGGCATTCCACACTAATAACTCAAAATATATTAGTACTATACTCCCTCTATTTCTTAAAGATTGATGTTTTGGTGTTTTTACACATATTAAAAAAAATACATTAATCATGCATTATTTTTTAAAGTGATCAAATTCCAATATTTTTTTAACCAATAGTCTTTCAATAAATTCAATTAATTTTATTAAAATTTGTAATTTTTCTGTAGAAAACATAAAAACTTTATTTTTGTGAAACAGTTTTTTTTTCTATAAGATGAAAGGAGAGAGTAATATTTTAAATATATTATGGTTTAAAAACTAATTTAACTGTTTAAGTCGTAATGACACAGATTAAAAACATAACCATTATTTGAATTTCACAATCAGTTATAAATGCCGCCATAAGTAGACCAATAATAAACTAGAAAAATCCATAATCACCTATTAGTGAATCTTGACCGTATTAACTGAAGCCAGTTCTTTTATCATTTACGTGGAACATAAAAAAATAGCTGGAACGATATTTAAGCCACCTGATAAAAGTTCCATGAAAATGATACTACATTCTTGCAATGTTTATAGAAAACCCCCAAACTTAAAAAAATGTACAACAACCCCACTTGTTTGATACGAAACAAACCCATTTAAAAAAAAAAATTGCTCCGAATTGGGAGCATAGAAGTACCTAATGACTTCATTAGACACCAACTTCATATGATTACATCAACGGTGATCTTGTTATATTATATTAAGGGTTTTTGTAATAATATAACAACATAGGTAAGTTAAATAATGCATAAATCATGAATTTTGTCAATTAAGATACTAACAAGCATTCGCTAATAAAAAAATTTAATGTTGAATTATTAGAGTTGATCAGAGAATAATCATGAAATTAAATATGATAATTAAAATAATTGGGGGTTCTTTTTGGACATTTTGTACGATTTAGGAAACTTACCAAGTTTAGGGGGTTTTAGAGTAAATGTCGTATAAAAAAAAGAAAAAAGGGAGAGTTATCAGAATGAGCTCTTTCGTCTGCATCCCCAAGTCTCTCTGCCTTTATTCAGAGCTTTCTTCGGTCACCGTTCCCTTTGAAATTAATTACAATCACATTAACTCACAAAACTACCAAAAAGCTTTGAGAAAAGACAACTCTGAAGATTCACAGAGAGAGAGAGAAGAGAAAAGAAGACAGCTTTGAGTTGCGGTTGCAAAGCAGCAAATCTGACAGTTTGCAGAATCAAAAGAGAGAGCAAGGAATCGAAGATTTGCTTCTTCTTCTTCTTCTTCAACAGGAAGCAAACTAAATGCTCATAGAAAGTTTGCATTTTCAAGGAGAGAGAGAGAGAGTTGAATTGATCTCACTTGGGTCTCTGCTCTTTTGATCTGTAACGGAACTAGCTTCAGACTTTTGAGGACCTGGGTTTGATCCTTAAAGCTGAGATCTTTCTTTTCCTTGAGGAGGGTTCTGCTTAATCTTCAGTAAGTTTCAAGCTTTCTGCAAATTGTAGAATCTGGCTAGCTCCAATTGCAGTTAGAGCAAGTTTACTGGGTTTCTATTCTAGAACAATCTTACTCTGTTTAGTTCACAATTGTAATTAAAAAAAAAAAGTTTGAGTCTTTAGGTCATGCCGCTGAGCTTTGTCTTAAGATTTGACTTTTCTGTTCTCATTTACAGCAACCAATGACTATTGATTCTTTTCAGGTGGTTCAGTTTTAAGACCTTTGTGAGCTTTGAGAGATTCATATGTGATCACAAGAGACAGCTGGCTGCTCCTAAGGCCCATAAGTGAATTGAGGTCTACCGGGTCAGCGTGCAGTGTTGAGTAGTTAGGGCAGTAGATATGCCTCCTTCCCCGGCATTGAGATGCTCTCCTGGCAAGGAACATAGACGAGGGCACAGCATTGAATATGGAACACTCTTCAGAGACAATGACGAAGAAGATCTTGCCTTGTTTAGTGAGTTGCAAGAGAAAGAAAGAGATGATTTCTTGCTTCAGTCTTCTGATGATCTTGAAGATGCATTTTGTAAGTTTATGTTTTCTGTCTCACCAAGATCCTTTAATTGTTTCCTTCTAATTTTGGAACGTTTATCTTCTTCTTCTTCAGCTACAAAATTGAAGCATTTTTCGGAGTTCACCATTCCTATTCAAGGAGAGAGTAGCAGATTGCTTAGTGCAGAAGAAGATAAGAACGACTATGATTGGTAGCTTTTCATATCTAACTTTTGCATCTTTTTATTTTATTTTTCAAACTCTTTGTCTTAACAAAGGTTACTGTATAATCAATTGAAAAGGTTGTTGACGCCTCCAGACACACCACTTTTTCCTTCATTGGATGATGAACCGCAAGCAACTAGTGTTGGAACACGAGGGAGACCGCAGAGTCAGACTTCTTTATCTAGATCTTCAACGGTATTCATCTATACCAAGGTTTTAAAATTGTTCTAGGTGGTGTCTAGGCGGCAAATTGGTTTCAGCCGAAATGGTTTTCTTAAAATCCGATTTACATGACTCAAATCAGTTTAAACCATTTTAAATCGGTTTACACCGCTCTAAATCAGTTTAAGTCGATCTAAATCAGTCTAAATCTGTTAAATCAACTAATAATGTTAAATCCACAATTTTTTTTTCTAATTTCTTTTGTTTTGTATATCCAATTTGATAATTCGCTAAAATAATTTTATAGTTAAATCCAGATACCAAAATTTGTTAGATAAATGTAAAATAGATAAAAATAAATAAATAAATTCATTAGCGTCTAGGCAGAGTCCAAATAATCCGTCTAGTCGTTAGTCCTCTGTAAAGCAACTAGTTACCCCCAAACAATCTGTCTAGTCATTAGTCCTTAGTCCTAGTCGAACATTACTCTATTAAATGTTAACTCTGATGGTTTCACTGTGCTGAATATGCATTTATATGTATATGTATGTGTAGATGGAGAAGAGACGCCGTAGTAGTAAGGGCAGTCCAAGCCCAAACCGCTTAAGCACATCACCTCGAGCTGACAATATGCAACAGCAGATAAGGGGAAGGCCATCATCATCACGCCATCCTAGTCCAGCGTCTGGTCAACGATCAGTTACCCCAGTTAGAAGGATCTCTCCTTCTCCAGGGAAACCTGTATCATCAAGATCTTCAACCCCAACTTCACGAAGGATGAGCACTGGCTCAACCACCACGGCGGCACCGCCAGCTGGCAGGGGCACTTCTCCTGTCAGATCAAGTCGAGGCAACTCAGCTTCACCCAAAATAAAAGTTTGGCAGTCAAACATTCCTGGTTTCCCATTGGATGCGCCACCAAATCTCCGAACTTCTTTGGGTGATCGACCTGCATCCTATGTTAGAGGCTCCTCACCAGCGTCAACACGCAGCAGACAGTCTGTTTCTCCGAGTGCGTCAAGAAGTGTTAGTTCATCTCACAGTCATGAGGATCTTCTTCACCCTATACAGTCTATTCCTGTAGGTAGCTCAGAACGTGCGGTTTCAAAGAGAGCTAGCCTCTCTCCGAATAGTAGAAGTTCGAGATCTTCGAAGTTACAGTCACCTGGTTCAGCACCGAGAAGGCCGTTTGAGTCTGCTCTTCGTCAGATGGATCATCCTAAAAGCCATCATAGCATGTTTAGGCCTCTTGCTTCTAGCCTTCCTAGCACTGGCATCTATTCTGGGAAAAGTAGCTCGTCTTCTTACCATCACCTAATGTTAAGACATTCATCTGCGACAGTTGGGAGCAATTCTAGTTCTAGCCAAGTTATAGGGTTCATGCCAGATACTAAAGGGAGCGATTCAATCCAATCTGAAGTTGAAAAATTGGCTTATCCTGATAAACATGGAGATATTATGGATGTATTGAATGAAGGTAGTAGACATGAGAGTTCTTTCAGTGATGTGGATCAAGGTTTTGCTGTTGAAAGCGAGTCTAGTGTGAATGAGGAGGTCAACCACCATGTTTCTGATGTTGAAAACAGTATGACTCATGGTAGTCATCATATAGGCAATGAGTTTTTGGAAGGGGATGATCTGGAAACTATGGAGGTTTGTGGTAGATGTGGTTCCCATTACCGTGCCACTGAAGCTACTAGAAGCGAGATAAATATTTGTCCAGATTGCAGGGAAGAACATAGTTTCATGGAAACTGATTCCCCTGGAACAACAAGAGCTCTTGATGAAAATTCACAGTCTCAGGAGAATTTTGATGAAAAGGAGTCTATTGTTGAGAAAACTCCTGCAATAAGTGTGCTAGAATCGCTGCCTGTTGCTATGGTTGAGATTGAGCAGTGTGATGATTCCTATGAGCAAGAAGAAAATCATTTGCAAGAGAGCTCTATTTTCAGGGCTTTAGGAGAGCAAGATGATGAAATAGAGTCTTCCACTGGCTGTGGTCTATTAAGTACAGAGACAAAAGATACTCAAACTCAGCTTTCTGAGAAGGATCATGATGTGAAGATTGGTTCTTCAGAAGGTAGGAGGGGCCTTCCTATGCTTATAAAGAGATCAGTGAGTATGAAGTCACCAATCACTCAAGCTAGTAACTCCAGTGGGTTTACCAGATCATATGATGGCTTTTCTTATTTGAGGGATAAGAGTATGAGTCTTAGAAGCTCCACAGAAACTACCTCTGCATCTTCATCTTGGGATTATGGTTCGTCCATAAGAAAAGGAAGTCATGTGCGACATCAAAGCGGGAGTACACTTGACATGGAGACTCATAGGTATGAAACCAACTCCAAGTTCCTGAGCAGCATGTCAAGCAACGCCTGCCAGGCTCTGAATGCTGTGCCAGCAGACAGTTTTGAAGTATTTGCTGCCCAAATGACATGTACCAACGATGAAACTCATCAAGAATCTCATTATGAACTCAAAGATCCGAAATGTAATGAAACCAATGTGATGAATGGATCAATTGGTCTTTCCACCAATGTAGTTGGTGTCCTAGCAGAGCATGATCCAGTTATAACTGAGAATGGATTTTCTGAAAATAGAGATGATGTAGACAATACTGTGATGAGCAAAGTGGAGATAAGCGAATCACCGGCACATGTAAGGAACACATCTGAAGTAGGAGCATCAACTGCCACTGATGACTGCTCTCTCTATGATCACTCTAAGCTACAAGAAAAGGATGTGAATGAAACTCCTCACCACGGTTCATCCACCACGACATCCTCAGAAATAGAGCCGGAGAGTTGCAAAATTCCAGAGTCAGAATGCAACGTAAATACAGTGGATGATGACTGCTCAGAGAAGAGTATGGCACATGCGTCTGTGGATCACCACAACTCATTACCTCCTGTAAACGAAATTTCAGGTATTGCCATCCCACTGTGCTTTTACTACTGTTTTGTTACATGTATTTTCCTTGGGATGTTTATACATGGTTGCTTGCTCTCTGCAGATGAGTCAACAGTACTTGTGGAGTGTCCAGGCCAAAAAGAGCCGAAGAGCCTCACGCTCGAAGAAGCCACTGATGCAATACTATTCTGCAGCTCCATCGTTCACGACCTAGTTTACCAAGCTGCATCAATAGCAATGGACAAAGCAAGGGATGTGGCGGCAACTGAAGAAGAAGAAGTATTGCGTCCAACAGTGACAGTTCTTGGAAAGTCGGATGCTAACAGGAGTAGTTACACAAGCGGTGGTGGAACAAAGACGAAGAAACAGAGTTCCAAAGGGGCCAAAGCGAGTAGGAAGCAAACGGAAACAGAGGAGAACATAGAGGTACATATAGAGAATGATGAGAATGCAGGGGAAGCTGCAAGGATGATAAGTAACGTTGGAGTTCCTCCTAGTAATAAAGCAGATAATTTGAAACCTCCTCCTAAGCTGGAGAATAAATGCAATTGCTCTATTATGTGATTTTTTTTTTTGTTTTACTAGTAAAGTTTTTAATGCCTTGTTCATAAAGTTTGTAGTTGGTTGTGTTGTTGTTGTTTGGGTATTTACGTTTGTTGCAGCTAATTTGTGAGAGAAAAGCACACGATTTCGGTTGCCTATTACTAATGGTGGCATGAATTGTAAAGTTTTTATTTACTTTGGTATGATTTGATTATTATTACTAATAAACCCTTTTACTTTTTTTTATTCAATTTAGTTGTTTGGCCTTCTATTCAATTTGGTTTATATAATTTTATTTGAATGTCAAATTATCATTCGTTATAATAAAAAGCAGTCCAATCAGTTGTGAAGTATTAATTTCTTGCAAGACAAAATGCAAACTCTTATTCTTTCTTAAAATAAAATTTTGAGCCAAGTCAAAGATTTTAAATTCTGTTTGAGGTTCCGTTTACAGCAACTATTTATTTCTGTCCTTTACGAGCAAGAAACCGTTCTCTGGCTGCTTCAATTCTACTCTCCACATTTTCAGAAACTGTAGGTGTTTCTGCAGTGTTGGTGTTCGTAGACAACTCTGTGTTCTGCTTCTTCTCTTCAGGTTCCTTGAAAGAGTTATCAGGTCCACCACTACATAACAGCAGAAGAGATCAATCAATGAGTGAATCCAAACCAAAAGGGAAAGAAAGCTGGAACAAGACTGGAATGAAGAATTAGAAATGTTTGTTTTTACCTCAGTTTTCTAACATCTAATTTCTCAATCTTTCTTTTGATGGGAGCCACCCATGACATTTCAACTGAACAAACATTGCGCATGAATGGTCGTGTGGTGGATATCAGCTCGTGGTACACTACATAATTTGGCAACATTCCATCCTGGTCGGTACTCAGCACTGATGCTGGATGCACCTGGAATCAACCCCCCCAAAAAAAGAGTTTAAAATCTTCTCTGCTATAGAAACCAGTTAATGTTGATTAATATAAGATCTAACAATGTCACTTAACAATTACAAATCAGTTAATACCTGGACTAGCTGGGGCTTGAAGGTAAGAGTTCGGAATCCATTATGACGAAGCATTCTCTCAGCAACTTGGTTTGCATTACCCACACAAAGAGCTTTCCTCAACTTCCTGTACTCCTCTCGGCTTGAGCTCTTCCTCCCACGTGCTCCAACTTCCAATCGATCTAGTTTGTTAAGAAGACCAATTAGTTTTAATGACAGTTGGTTATACATGTCACAAAAGAAGAAAGAAAAGTTGACATAAACTCTTCTGGGGGTGGTGAAGGCCAAAAGGAAAAGCTTGGTTGAAACCTTGTGAGCGAGTAAAAGATTAATTCTTCTATTGGAACTTGTTGTCATGAAACTGTACTAACCTTTGGATATTTTCTGCATAATCTGACATAATTGTCGTCTAACATCTCTGACAAACACCATCCCTCGCACCTGTAAAAAAAATTTCACAAAAAGTTAATGGCATAGAGGAACCTTTGAAGTAACTTTAACAAAAGGGGTTTATCTAAACAAAGGCATTAGATTCCAGAAACACTCGTGATTGAAAAGGATAAAACTGTATGATCAGACAATAAAAACATGATATCCCAACGGAGAACATAATATATTTAACTTCTTTCTGAAGAATGGCATTTGGTGATTATGCATAATTTTGATGCCACCATGCTTTTAACGAGGATACTTGAAAATAGATAAGAAAGAAGACGGAGTAATCTACCTGCAGGTCATTTTCTTTGCACCATCGAATATCATAATTATTACTGTCCCAACATTCAAAAATCTGTAGTAGTTGAATGTGGTCACCAAATCCGGATCCATCAGGAAGATTAGATTCTTCATCACGCTTTCTCTTCTTTTCATTTGGTTTACTGTCACACAAGCACAAACAATAACAAGACGAGTTGATGCATCAGCTGTGATCTGAAAAATTTCATAATCTGACTCAGCTAATTGTATATCACAAAACTAACCTCCTACCAGGAAGTAGAGTAGTCTCTGCTGACAACATAGCAACGACTGTTAGAGCTTGAGATAAGCAACCACTTTCATTCGCTTCTATCAATGTCCTTGACAATGATGGCTCGAGCGGAAGCTCTGTTGAACCACAAATATGCTCAGTTTGAGATTAAAAGAAAACCAAAAAAGAGAAAACTGAAAAACAATGGAAAAAATGCGCTAAACATACCTGACATCGTCCTTCCAATATTTGTTATTGCTCCATTCTCATCAATTGCATCAATGAGATACAACTGCTTCAATGCGTCTTCTAATGACTCAGCTGCATATTATAGGTAAGGAAATTTCATAAGATATCTTGAATTTGTAGAACATAAAATTGAACTTTTGAAGCATCTAACCCCGATAGAAATTGGTACGTACATGATGGAGCGTCAAGAAAATCGAACTTGAGAATGTCAATATCAGGAAGATCCAACGATTTCAAGTAAAGAACACTTCCAGCAAGGGAAGTTCGTTGTATTTCAGGAATCGTTGCATCAAGGAGATCATCCCTGTAGACTGCCAAGGGGTATAATCGGTAACATTTCCCAGGTCTCGTTCTACCAGCACGTCCAGCACGTTGGTTAGCTTGCACTCTGTGGAACATCACAGTGAAATAGACCAAACAAAATAAAAGTGCAATAAGCATATATGATCTTGATGAAAACCAGAGCAAGGGACCACTGTTATTCCTGAGTAAGCATAAGTTATAACTCATGGGGTCCTATCTAACCACTATTAGTTGATATTTCCTAGGTACAGTTTTAAATATCAACTACGAGGTACATTCTATGAAGCAATAGATTAATACAAGTTTCGACATTATCTAATAATTTAATGAAATGAACCACGATTTCCGAAACAAAACTCTTTTGCTTACTTGCTAATTTGAGTAACATCAAGAGAATACATTCCACTTGATGGGTTATATTGTCTTTGCTTCACATACCCCGAATCAATAACATACCTGTCATAGAAAAAAAATAGGTATCTGAAAATGCTATCGATCTCCACATTCAAAACATAATCTGAAAATTTGCTTAAAATGTACACAAAAAACAATGATGCAATCCTAATACGACATTTTTAGGGCAGCAATAACAGAAGTATCAGACCAAACAAGCAGATTCAAGAACGCAGTGGAAAGTATTCTCATACTAACTACATTTTTTCATATAAAAAATATTTAATATTTCCTGGACTAGACTTAACAACGTCGTGATGTAAATATCATTATGTTATGCCGTAAATGGAAAACGGTAGGCATCAGACGTGAAAACCAAAAATATAATTAAAAAGTTCAGGTTTCTTACACAACTCCGTCCACAGTAAGGGAAGTTTCAGCAATATTTGTAGCAACAATAAACCTCCGGCAGTTTGGAGGAGGTGGACTAAACACACGAACCTGCAGAAATGGTGAATGTCAATAAAAAATACAAAACCTTTTAGACCAACAAGAGATCTTGATTGCACAAACAAAATCCAGAAACCGTTACCTGCATCTCAGGTGGTAGAGATCCATGAAGAGGATAAATAATAGCATCCATACATGATCCCTCTGCTAAGCTTCTCACTTTTTCCTCCAGCTTTGATACTAACTTTTCAATATCATCCTATTTAAAACCATACAATACGAATAAGAAACGCAACAATTTAGATGGTTCTGCTAAGCTTCAATGAATAATAGTATAAACAGACCTGTCCAGTCATAAAGATCAAGATATCACCTTCTGGCTCACGAACATGTATATCTGCAAGCAAACAACAAGGTTGCAAATTTAAAACCAAATCATTTTAATCAAAACAGAAACACTCGACGTTGAGAAAAATTACCAATAGCCACTTTGAGAGAAGACTCAATATAACTGCCGGGACGCTCTTTGCTGTACAATATCTCCACAGGGTATAACTTCCCAGGTACATTCAACACAGGACATCCCGAAAAGAATCGAGAAACCTTTTCCCCGTCAAGCGTTGCAGAGGTTATAAGAACTTTGAAGTTAGACGAACGGATTCTAACCAAACGCTTCATTAGACCCAACAGAATATCCCTAACAAAAAAAAACAAAAAGGAACCAAGTTAACAAGATATAAGCAAAATGATTACAGAATAATCAATCATATAAAAAGTCTTTACGTGTTTAAACTCCTCTCGTGAGCTTCATCTAATATAATCACAGAGTAATCATCAAGCATTGGATTGGAGAGGCTCTCACGGAGTAAAACTCCATCTGTGAGGTACCTACAATGAGATGACAAATCAAAAGACATAACTAAATAACTGAACATATATTTCTATTACTTAATGCGTGTTTTGTTCGATGTTCTGTCTTCGAAACGTATAGCGTAACCAACGTCTTCTCCTAGGGGTACATCAAGCTCCTGCGCCACTCGCCTGGCGACGGAAACGGCGGCGACACGACGGGGCTGAGTGACGGCGATGACGCCGGACTTAGTGTAGCCATGTCGACGGAGGATCTGAGAGAGCTGGGTGCTCTTTCCGGAACCGGTTTCTCCGATGATGACAACGACTGGGTTGTTCTCAACTGTTTCCACGATCTTCTCTTCGAATTGAAGGATCGGGAGATTCGCCATATCGCAGAGAAACGCTCACGGAAGCTAATCAAGTTCAGGAATCGGATAAAACGAAGCTGAAGCTGCAACTTATGCTTAGACCGGAACCCTAATCGCACTCCGGCGCCTCGAGAAATCTCGATTCAGCACAGTTTTTTTTTTTCCCTGAACCCTTTGGATTTAAAATCTTATTACTGGGATAAACAGATTCAGAGCTCCTTTAAGTTACTCGAAAGTCAAGAGTCAAACCCCTCTTTCTCACTTAGCGGCTCATGTTTTTGTGAATTAACAAAATGATCTTACAATACATGAGATAGACTAAATTTAGCTGTGTAGAGTTTAGTCGGTTGAATTTTTTATTAGATATTTTTGATGCTCCTGTAAAAACTAAAAAAGAAAAGAAAAAGAGAAAGAATAAATATTGAGAAATTATTTGTATCTACAATTTAATAAATAATGTTTTAGAAAATGAAGTTCCTACGACTATTTCGTTTTTTTTTTGTTTAAATTTTGTAAAAATAAAACATAATTAGTGATTTTGATAGTTGTGGATAGAAATTTAAGATAAATATTTTTGTTACATCCCAACCAATGACCTTATAATATTTTTGATACAAAAGAGAAAGTGAGCATCACTTCATTCCGTATCATTTTAGGAGATTTTTGGCTTAAGTTCAAATGTAGTATATGTTGTTCTTCTCAATTAGTATATGGCATTTGAGTCATCACCTTTCTTTCAATATTAACTCTATTTTCGTGAGAAAAAGTCCATCAAATAGTTTATTATCGGGATTTTTAAACCTAGACTCAGCCACCAAACTAATTATTTCTAAGTTTTAAGATTTCTCAAATATATTTCATTGAAAAATCCTAAAAGTGAGAGCTATTGTACCAAAGCCACTAAAGAAATTGTACTGGTTCCTAAATTGATTCTATGAAAAGACTCTTCTCACTATGGAACTGGGCCTTGTAACTTTTTCTAATGTTTCCTCTTTTCTGCTAAATAGAAAAAAAAAAGAAAGAAGCAACCAACGTCCCACATCGGCTATACTTCTGGTGTCACAGGCGTATAAATAATAGAAACATTCAACTAATCGACAACAGTCAGTGGAAGAAGTGATTGGGCTATGGGCTTGTCAAAGCTCGGGCCCTGGAAAGTCGCCGGGCCACCATTCCGCAGAGATGCGGCCTCGGTAACGAGAGATTCTTGTGCTCGGAGAGACATTATCGGCTGAGACATGTGTATGGAGCCTGTCTCTCCAGTCAAGATATTATGGCCAGTTTAACAGTAATTCACTTCCCTAACGGGATTCAACAGAACGGGGCTTACTTCCACTGACAACAATCTTTTTTTTTTTGTATATTTAACAAATCTTCAAGTTACTTTTTAGTTCAACCAAAAAAATCCCACAGCAAATCCATACAGAAGGCAAAAGTGTTACCCAAAAAACTATACAAAGCATTCTTTGTGACCTCCAAAGACTTTCAAAAAGAGATAATAAGTCTCCGAGGGAGAGAACAAGTACAAACTTTACACCGACTAACACTGGTAAACAGAGAAGCTCTTGCTTTTCCATAGAAAACTGAATGCTCTTCCCATTTTTTTTCTTGATGCTGACTTACACTGTGGTTTTGACTCTGTTACAGCGGCTGCAGCCACAGAGAATCCTCCCTCTTCCGGACAAACAACTTCTACATGCTGTTCGGTTGTTATGTGATGTGTTTGATCCCTCTGCCTCAGTTCCCTGAACAGTGTCAGAAGCTTCTGCGCCCTCTCTCTTCCTCTTTGAGTCCCGTTTACAGAAATAGACACCAAAGAAGGTATCACCCCTTCTTGTAAAACCATCTGACTACACATCTCACTATATTTGCATAATATCAAAAGCAAAGAAACCGCTTGTTCTTGCTCATTTGCTTCACCAGTGTCAAGAATAGTGGCCAAGTTGCTCACCAGACCAGGCACTGAAACCATCTCCTCTTTACCCGCCTCGTTCAAAACAAGATTCAACAAGACAGCTAAAGACTTCTCCGTCCATCTTTGGTCATCACTGACGGTGAGTGACTGAAGAGCGTTGACTATGTCAGCTGATAGAAGGCAGGGAATGTTGGGAGGGTAAGTGGAGAGGTGAAAAAGAGCGTGAAGGGCATCGACTTTGCATTGGGTTTCAGTCTCTGTCCAAAGAAGGTTCACCATGAAAGGAACTGCTAGACTCGAACCTATGACTGGCTTTGCATCTTCGAGACACGAGAGGTTCAGATAAAGTGCCGTCACTGAACCGTGGGAGTGTGGGTTACATAGCATCTCCTCCAGCAGAGGGATGATTCCTGATACTAACATCAACTCCTTGTTCCTGAAAAGTCCAACAAATCACACATGAGATCCTCCAACTTGCAAAATAAGAATAACCAATGTTCAAAAAATCGTTAGGCGATAACTAGACATATGATTCGGGGCTTAAGTGGGGGCTCTAGAAATTACTGGGTTATTGGTTTATTTTTATATATTTTATATTTATATTAGATATTAGATATTTTAAATTTTTGAGTTTAATCATAAATTATTTTGATGAATTATAAAAAAATAGATAAAAAAATCAAACAAATTTGTTGAATTAAACTAATATTATTACTTGATTTGACAGATTTAGACCAATTTAGACTGTTTTTTTTAGAACGGTTTAACCTATGAGACGCATAAATCCAATTTTTTAAAAAATGTTTCGGTTATGACCGATTTGCCGCCTAGGCCTACTAGACCGATTTATAGAACAAACTTTTGTATGAACATCAATCATAAGTTAAAGTCATACCTGTTGTTGTCCACAGCCAAGTTAAAGAGAGCCATGGCTCCAACTTTCTGAGCTGAATCATTTTTTTCACTGAGAGCTGCTCCAAGAAACTGAAGCAAAGCTTCAACACACCCATTCTCCCCCATGAGAATCCTAGCCTCCTCATCATCCTTTAGCAACACTCTCATCTGCTCAACAACTCTACACTTCTTCCTCAAAGTATCCACTCCACTCAAAGTGGTCAACAGATCAGTACACCGCTCAACAAGAGTAACTTCAGCTTCCTGGTATTCTAACTCACACGATGATTCCTCTTTAATAGTTCCACTCTCTTCCAGAGGAACCACCTTGACATCCTTAAACTTACAAGAACCAACACTCTTCCCTGACTCGGACACAGACAACGCCAGCCTCCAGTAGTTAAGGTCTAGAGACTCAGGAGGTCCATCAGGGACCTGAACACCGTTCTGCTCACACCAACTCGATATCAGAGCCTTGACGCAATAGTTAGGAGTCAAGCAGAGATGAGAAAGCTCCTGCTGAGTCTTGGGACACGTGTTGTGTCCATCGCTAAACCATTTCTCAATACATAACCTCTCATACGTTTGTCCAGAGGCAATGATAACAGGATCATACATAAGCTGCAATGAGATGGGACACCTTAACTCATCTGGAGGAACAGACATCTGCACAGATCTTCTATTGTTATTGCAAGATTTGAAGTTGAAGGAACTTAGTTTAGACAGCTGTCTGTCGAAAGCACGGCCTGGAGGATCGTCTAGAGAGCCTTGAATGGTCGGTGAACAAGGCAATGAGTTGCTACCTTGTGAATCATTGTCATCCCAAATCTCGCTTCTGAATAGCTTTGAGTACTTTCTCATGAGATGTAAGAGGTACGCTACTATTGATTCTTTCCTCTTGTCGTCTTCCATTCTTGCCCTCTCGATGAGTTTCTTGAGGCATCTTCGCTCACTTAGAGCTGCTCTTGAAGATGTGATGCCTAGTCTAGTAGCAGCTTGATGGAAAATTTCTAGCTCGTTGTTGTCAGATGAGCTCTCGAAGTTGCCTCCCTGTTGCAGCAGTCCAATGATTTGATCGCCAACTTCCTTCTCTGATGGATCGAGGGAGAACTGAGTGTTCTCTAGTTCCATTATAATCTCCAAAATCTGCAAAAGTAAGATGTGAATAAAAGCACTGAACTCTAATACTATATTAAGGTAGATGGGCTTTCAACTAAAATCAATCGGTGATAAGTAGATTGGTCCATATCTCTTATATATTATTTAAAATCTCTTCCAACTTCCGATGTGGGTGATTTGTCTCTAATATTTAAGAGAAGACAAAACAAGAGTACCACAGAGAAAACTACCTGAGAGCCAATGGACTGTTGGACTATATCTTCAACACGCCTAAGGCTATCTATAAGAGAAGTTTTCGCCTTTTCAAATTTCAAAACTACTGAATCTCCTGTTATAGCCTACATGTCAAAGGAGCTGGTTGGTTAGAGAGAGAGTCTCCACAAGAAGAGCTTAATAAAACATAGAAAGAAAATAAAATTTACCAAGTATAGTTTACTAGATTCAGTGCAATGGCGTAGAATGTTCTTCACTTTTTCTAAAACCACGTGAAGTGAACACAAAGCTTGTATTCCAGATTTGCTTCTCGGCCGAGCAGCTTCGAGAGAGGGGAAAACAGACATGATCTTGCAGTAGATCACTGAAAGGGCGTTGCACATTTCTCCATGTAGCTGAAACAAGAATCTGTTAGCCACTCCTTAAACACTTACAGTCAAAAGATAAATTATACTACAGTTATTATAAAATATACAAAACCACGGTTCTTTTTGTACATAAAAAGGATCAATCAAACACATCAAGAACCAAAAAGGCACAGACTGAAACAATGCAAGAAGATACAGAAATAATGAATCTTGTAATGTCTTAGTGAGAGATCTCAAGAAAAAAAAAATATCAATAAACTTACTGGGAAGAAGAAAAAAAAAAGAGTCTGATTCAGATACCTTGGCATCACCAGGAGCAAAGAAACTTTCTTCAACTTCGTTAACATCCATTTTTTGCTGTATATATATATATATCTATGACAATAGTTCTGTCGGTTTAAAACTCAACACTGCAAGAAGAAAAAAGAACAAGAATCATTGATTAGCGAAACCATTCTATAGAAAACAAAACCAAGTCAGTGTTGTGTCCAGAAAAAAAAAACAATTTAGAAGTAATTAAGAAACAGAGCCAAGAAGATAAAAAAAAAAAGACAAGGAGGACACAATACAAATCTGGTTAATTGAGAAAGAATATTCTTGGATGTCAAGTAACAGATGAAAGAAACAGCAACGAATCAGAACACAGGAACAAGAATCAAAAAAATAATCTGGTTAATTCCGCAGAAAAATAATCAGATGAGCATAAAAGAATCTGGTGAAAACAGAGGAGCATACATACCAAACATGAATCACCAATCTGCATCTGATAAAAATTAGGCAGAACAACGATGAGTCTGATCATAAACTAAACAGAGGTGATCAAAAGAAGAGCATCAAACATTAGTAGTATAATGATTTTATTTCTCCTTGAGATGCTGCTTCTGTGTAGTTTCTACGAACGGTCTGATTTGAAGTTTTCAAGACAGTTCTCTGTCAATCCCAGCGATTCAGAGAGGATGAGTTTTGGCTATGGCTAACACCACCGATTGAGAAGATTTTGAAGAAAAAAAAAGCTAAGAAATAAATATATTAGTGAAAATATAGAGGAGAAGTTATTCTGAAGTCAAAATAAAGCCAAACCTTGCGAGGATGCAAGTACACACAAAGAGATTTGTTTTCTATTACTTCAAAGTAATACTGTAATAGTATTATTTTAGTTATAAAGATTCTGTTCTTGTTTTACTTAAATACTCTTTTGTTTTATTCTTTTCAAATGATTTTAGATTTTGTATTAGCGACGGTATTATTAGGAGACATTTTTTATTATTAGAACACAAAAAGCCAATTAAGATTACTCATAATCATAGTTTCTTTTTCATCATTATGGTCGTCAAATCTCTATGATGTGATTACAAAAAAAAATCATCACGAGTGTCTTATTATGCAAAATGCATTGTAAGTTTTTCAAATTTTCAAAATGATTTGATCACTGCTAAACAAAAAGATTTGGTTAGAGTTTTCAAATTTCTGATTTTGTAGATGATAGTGTTTCTTGTCTTTGTCGTCGAGTGATAATAATTAATATGTGATGTATAATAAACAGCTATTGACGTATTGGATCGGTCGAAGTATGAGAGGTCCATTTTTCACCGACATTTATTAAACACGTCTTTATTTCAAAGCTCTCCTTTTCATTTTCCTTTCTCATGAACTACACAAGCATGGTAGAGGGTTAACTAATTTGCAAACTATTTTCTTTTCTTAACGAACGTACAAGTTAATAGTATTAATTAAAGATGACAAGAACTAAACAAATTTGGGTGAATTGACTTAGCTGGTAAGCTCTTTAAAGTATTTTAGCAATATTGTTAGCATATGAAATTCTCAAATTTCTAAGTTAGATTTTAGTTATATTACATTTAACTTTCAGTTATCGATTATTTGGATTCAAAATTTTGTCTATGTAAACTTTTTTTGTTGTCTATTTTAAAAAATAGATTTGAAAGAAAAATTTATAAAATAGTTTGTATTTTAAATATCTTAACTGCTTTAAAAAAATTGCATACACAGATTTAAAGAGAGTTATAACTTTAAACTTAAATTACCAACTATACAATTTATTTTTTGCCATTTCGTATTAATAATATTTTAGATTTTAATTTGTTATTAATAAAATGATAACATATACATTTTTGAAATTTATCTGTGTTTTAAATTTATCAACTAGCACAATCAAACAAAATAAATGTTGATAGAAAAAAAAATGTTGATAGAAAATAACACTAATTGTTTTATAATTTTTTTTTTGAGCAACACCAATTGTTTTATAATATAAGTGAAAAAATTTAAACAATACCAATATGGAGGAAATCATTTATAACTCTTCAAAAGGTTCCCACATCTTGTACTATTGTTGCTACAGTTGTTAACTAGTAAGAGTATCTCCAATGGTGTTACCCACCATTGGAGTCCTTAGCAATATAATAGTAGTTTTTTTTTTGAATAGTTAAGGACTAATCCTAATTGTATGTTCAATGGTGTTATCCATTATGGAGTCATTAGATTTTTTTTTAATTGAATCTTAGAAATTAAAAATTATGAAATTTGCAAACATCTAGCTAATCACATGACCGAAAACAGAAATGAACGAATCAAATAAGTTTCTAGTGCATACATATCAGTCACCTAAAGCCAAACCGAAGTACATCATTAACTCTTATCATCTATGAGATCAGTGAGCATACCTAAAGCCAAAGCAAAGTAGATGAAGGCAAGGGTTGATGAAACGCAGATGCTTGAAATTAAAATATCATCATAACCAGTTTTGAGTACAACAAGAGCAAATGAAATAGCTCTTAGCCGAGTCTACAAACAGACTTATAAAGGCAAGAAATACAAAGCTAAAATTAACAAAGTACCCGTGACTTTGGTCTTGTACACATGGTCTTGTATTTCACCTGAAATAGAGAAAATGCAACCTACTTAAGGAAAGTACAAGAAAGAAACAAAAACACATAAGCAACCAGTGACGTTAGAAGCTCCAGTGTCCACGGGTTAATGAAAGCCGTCGGAATCATGGGAATGACTAGCGAACCGCAGAACCACCCCACTGTTAATGCACCAAACCTGCAATCATAATAACCAAACCCCAATAATTGAAAGGAAAAAAAAAAAACAATCCAAGTTCTCGTTTCAGCTAGTTTTCAAATAGCACCAGGAGTTTACCCGATTAGGCAAGCTCTCCCCAAGCTCTTTGTCTTCTCATTAAGGAAATATACGCAGAAGTTTACCAGGAGGCCCAGATCTCTTCCTCGGAGGCGTAGGGGCTAATCCCTAGACGCTTGTACGGGTCCCAGACCCTGGTTAGAGGGAACGTGAGGACGTTGCCTACACACAAAAAAAGGATAATTCGATTTACATGAGTTAATAAAAAAACAGAGTAAAGATTGAAACTTTAAAGAGAGGAAGGGGAGATGATAATAATAACCTCCGTATGGAGAATCAGCGGAGGAGCACTTAATGGGTTTGAAACTTCTCAAAAGGTTCCGAGATAGTGACAGTGACTGATTTGGATTCCGTAAGAGAGAACTGTAATCATAAACAAATTCATAAGCTCTTAAGATTCGATTATGGAACAAGTATACGAACAAACCCTAGAATTTGAAATTGGATAAGCCGAAAGAAGGTGAAATGAAGGCAGACGAAGGAGATAGAGAGAGATGTTACAGCTTCGATGCAGCGATGAACGAAGAAGATACTGTAGAGCCAGAGAGAAGAAGAGACGACGACATGGTTTCATAATCGCCGAATCGCCTTCGAGAGAGCTTTTTTTCGTGATGGAGAAAGAGAGTAAAAAAAATTTTCCACACGCGAAACACAACTCCCAGCCGGACCACTCACGCCTTGCCACGTCCTTAAGGATTTGATCCTTAGACGCCTTAATTAAGGATCAATCCTTCGGTTACGAAATTTTTTTTTTATTATTTATATGTCATTTGCCTAAATAATCGTGCTAAGGATTCATTACGAACCCGCGTTGCAGGTGCTCTAATAAAAGATACCGATACTGTTACTTAAAGCAAAGGATAAAACAAATGTTTGAATGGTATTGGAGGGAGAGTTGAGGGTTTGCCGACTTCGACGGCCGACACGCGCCGACCATACATGCATATGTCGGCTATTTAGATCTACATTTAAATATCATAAACTACAATAATACTCCTCTCTCTGTGTTATTGAATCACTTTTATTAATTTCCATTTTTATAATTATTTACAAATTGTTTGTTGTCGACCATGTTCGTTTTTTAACTATTATTTTTTTAAAAATATGCCAACAATTTTCATGATTAGAAATTATTATTTCAGTTTTGGCATATATTCCAAAATAATATTGATAACTCAAAAAAGCTAAAATTGTCCTTTCTTTATTTTTTTCCAAAGAAAGTTGAATCATCACCTAACAAAAAGTGCATAAATTGATAAACAAAAAATTAAAAAAATAAAATCAGTGTAGTATATTACAAGTCACAGTTCATATACGACTATTCATTTCACCCATTTATATGATTGAGGATCAAATCATAGCTGACTAATTAACCTTTTAATTTTGGTCAAAAGTTGATTTCAAAATTCTTAACAAAGAACACATTTAAAATGAAAACATCTTCACTTACATAATATTGATTTCTATATAAGTGGCCATTTCTTTTTCCGTTTTTTCTCGATCTCCTTTTTATCCCGCAAACAGAAAATTTACTTAAACACTAAACTTTTTTCCGTAAAATTCAATATAGTGAAAATTAATACTATATGTGACGTAAACAAATAATAATAATAATAAAAAGATAATTGTTTTGATGAAACTCACAGAAGCTATTGTCAAGACTTCTCTTGAGCAAACTGGCTAGCAAAAGAAGATGCTAAACGTAAGAGCAAGAGACTTAATAAAAGATTTCTTTTCGGAAACTCTTATTAGATTTGCTTTATAATCACTCTTGTAGGTTTAGATGTTGGGGGCATTTAAGGAAAAATATCAGAATAATGCAAGCAACAGGTCTCAGTTCCAACCTTTCAGGGTATTTAGGTCTAAGTTAGGTTGGACTGTACCAATAGCCTCTTTTTCCAAATTAATAGCTTTAAGTCGAACAATCTTGATAGCAAACAATGGCACCCTCACCAATACAGTACTAAACACCGAATCTATTCATGTTGGTACCACTAATTAACACTTTCCTGAAATCATGGAATGCATTTTTTAAAGTCAGAACATTCTTATTTCTTGTGATTCAATGAAAGAAAAGCTGGTGACCAAGAAGAGAGATATAAAGAAATTGAGTTGGATCAGATTAACTCCATATGACTCTCATGTTTGATTCTTTTTAAAGAAGATTTGATGATAAGTCCTGTTTGAGAAGAAACATAGGTAGGTAACCGCTCAAGGATTAAATAGCACAAGTGTTTGATCTACAAACTTTTAAATATTATGGAATTTGATAACCAAATCATCGTAATTAGTCAATGGCTTGTACCTTTGAAAAGTTTTACATCAATAAAAGCAGGAATCGAAACACTAAAATTACACTTTCCACCAAATCTCTCTTAAAATTACTAACTAATGGAATGGAGTGGGCAGTATAAGCTGAAAAAGAATTTTTGGCAAGTCGTCCCTACGTGTGAATTTTCTTTAATTATATTTGTTAGTTAGTTAGTTGAGGGTCTCCTCTACGAAATTTATTTATGGACGTATCAAATAAGTCACTATAAAGTAAAATGGTCCACGAGTAACAACTCTAAATTCTCAGATCTCGTCAAGGAAATTATATTTTTAAAGTGATCTTCAACAACAATAAGCACAAGGACTGGTTGATCTAGTTTTAGTTCTAGAAATCATGTTGATTATTTATTTTATTTTTAACGTCATAGTTTGTAAGTTAGAATTTTTAGTCGTCATTTAGAAATTTATCGGTCAATACGGTAGCAAGAAGGAGAAGCCTTCACATTATTACGCCAATTTGATACTCTGTATATCATAAATTATTTTCTTAGTGTTACTGTGTTAGACCTAAACAATCTAGAA
The DNA here is from genome assembly GCF_000309985.2 of Brassica rapa. NCBI lineage: Eukaryota > Viridiplantae > Streptophyta > Magnoliopsida > Brassicales > Brassicaceae > Brassica > Brassica rapa. The sequence continues at coordinate 17,943,873 of NC_024802.2, read as the reverse complement.
GCTTTCGCATGTCTTCAGATTTGGTATTCACGAACTTCATCTATAAACTATAAGGTATTTTCTCAAAAACAAAAACTACAAGGTATAAAGGTACCGAAGGAGAAAATCAGAATTCTAATCACTTGAAAAAGATATGAAGCAACTTATCTCTCTAGCATTCTTCACCATGTGGGTTCTAATAACAATCTCTCACTCAACGTAGAACCTCAACCAAAGAGTGCATCCTTTCAGTTCCAGTCCTTGATGCTTCTTCCCTACTGGAGTGAGAGATCAGAGAGTGTATATAAAAAAAAAAAAAGTTTGCAAAGGAGCTTGGCTATTATATTTTAACGTGTTGTTAACAGAAAGCGAGAAACTGAGAAAAAGCATAATTAATTCCTCAGACATGACCCTTGAGAAAGTCATTCTTGGTGGGTTTTCTTTGCTCACAAGCAAACTGATCCGAGAAGCGACAATTCTTATATTCGCAATAGCTTCGCGCGTCACTGAAGTTGCTCTAGATAAGCCCCCCGTCAAAAGCCCTTTAGATAAAACCGGCTACTAGCAGCAAAAAAAGACCGTCCAAACTTGGCTTGTTAGCCATTTTGGTACGAGAGTTGCGACCATCTGCTCCGAAGTGCATTCTAAAATAACGTAAAATTAAAAAAGAAATTTATTATTTGATGACATATTATTTACTTGAAATGAACACGAAATCACATCCCAATTATTTATGGTTTTGCTACATAATAATTTGCGTAAGTAAATTCTGCTAAATGCATTATTTTAAAAACATGTTCACATTTTTTTATTAAAAAAAGCATTTTCCATTGATAAAACCGATGTGTTATTTCGCCCTTGCGTCAGAATAATAATACCACACACAAACAAAAGAACGGTCATTAAAATACCCAAACTAAATTATCACTATTTTACCGGCTTAGACTTGGACTTAGGTTTCGGTACAAATAGTTTACACGGTGGATCGTAACAAATGATCGATCTATCTCTGGTATTAGTCACAAAATATTCTAAACTTGAATCAGATGATATAGTACACTTTTGAACTAGTCCACTCTGTAACACTAAATATATTTTTTCCGGGGCTAATCGGATAATATGTACAAAGCTTATAAAAAAAACAGTCAATAAGTCAAGAATTATATCAGTGTCGTTAATGTTAATAATATGTATAGGTGTTGATTTAAACTACCAACTACACATACCACAGTAACATTTTTTACACCACACACCACAACGTCATTTTTGCTTTTAAATACAAACAAAATCCCCAACAGAAAAAGTAGCAGAAAAAAGAGAAAGACAGAAAATGAAGGGTCTCTATTTTCACCTCTTCCTAGTAACCATGACGGTCGTTGCCTCCATCTCCGCTGCTACACCGGCGGCTCCATCAGGAGGAGGATCTTTGTTAGACGAATGTAGCAAAGATATTCAGACGGTGAGTTTGTGTTTGGATTTCGCGTCCGGGAAGGCACCAAATCCGTCTAAGAAGTGTTGTGACGCTATCGAAGATATAAAAGAGAAAGATCCGAAGTGTTTGTGTTTCGTGATACAACAAGCCAAGTCAGGAGGACAAACTTTGAAGGATCTTGGTGTTCAAGAAGCTAAACTCATTCAACTTCCGACTTCTTGTCAGCTCCACAACGCTAGCATCTCCAACTGTCCAAGTACGTTTCACGTTTATCTGGCTCAAAGTTATTTCTTTGATTCAACATTTTAATCTCCATCTGCTTATGATATATATCTTCATGTGTCTATATTCGAATCAACGATATGCAAATAGCAAATTAGTTAAGCCCTTTCTCAAAAAAAAAGAAAAAAAAAAGAAGCAAATTAGTTAGATATTGAGGCTAGCTAGCTATTTGGTAAATGAGGACAGAAAAGAAATAAGACATGAAAATCAATAGTGATGAAATATTGGTCAAGACATATTGTTTCCACCAAGACAATTAGATTAGTGGTTTTTATAATATGGAGTAATCTATTTTTTTTGGTTCATCGTTTTTTCATGGAGTAAGATATGAAATTGAGTTAAAATATTTTTACTCCATATTTATTTTTTATTTTATTTTAAAAGAAAAAAATAGAATTTTACATTAAAAATGTTCTTAGTCATACGTCTAAAAAAAAAAGTTTTCATAAGCTTTGTAAGATGAATTAAACCAACCACTAACCAATTTGTTATAAATACGTAAATGCGACATGCGCGTCAGGTGATTTACAGAGTTTGCATTTAATTTATGGCACATTTAATGAAAATACAACCTACCCTTTTATACAGCCATTTGTTTTTGTTTTTTTTTTCAAATAGAGCCATTTATATTTAACAGGTTCTTGCAGTAATGATGGGGTTATTAGGTGGACCGGTTGGGTGTTGGATTTCTAATTCTGGTGATTGTTTTTTTTTATTTATTGTTACCCCCTTATGAATTCTGATATTTTAACTAAAATATAATGCTACTGATGATATTAATTCTATACGAAATTTATTGTTATTCAAAATGTTATGATTCTGTTAAAATGTGGTGTTATTGAGATATGAATTTTTAAAACCAATTTATTTTCTCTGTAAATAAAAAATAATAATTCATGAATAAAAAACTTGGTTGGTCTCTTATTTATTTACTCTTAAAATAACAATATCTCTTCTTTTCACTGTTTTTTCTTTACTTCTAGTATTTCACAATGAATCGATGAGCTGATTATAGTTGTTTGTTTATACCATACAAATTTAACTAATACTAGTAACAATGCCTGTTGTATTGGGAAATGAAGGTGCCAAACTGTTGTTGAATTTAAAGAATATGCTTCTTGTGTTGAATTTAAAGAATATGCATCTTGTAATAAAATAATATTTTGGTCAAATTGACATTGTTTATTGACCCCATATATTAAACGTGCGTGAATGAACAGAATTGCTCGGGATTTCGCCAAGCTCACCAGCCGCAGCCATATTCACAAGCAATGCCACTTCAACAACAACACCGGCGGCACCGGGAGGAACGTCTCCGGCAACTCCAGCGACGTCTAGCGAGAAAGGAGGATCAGCTTCCATAAAAGATGGTCATGCCGTCATGCTTTTAGCCGTCGCTTTAATGAGCATCTCCTTCCTCTCGACCTTGCCTTGGATGGGTTTGGCCTAGACTATAGGCACGTGACATTAGGAATGCAATCTTTTTTTTTTATTGTGTAGAGCTTGTCTCAAAATTTTAAGACTATCTTGTCAAGTGTGTTTCTTGGTTCGGACCATTTGTTGTAATGATTGAACTTACCCCACTTAATCTGATCACATTCCTAGTTAATCTCATCTCTTTCCGCACATAACTAAAGTTCATCCTTGAATTTTAGAACCTTGAGTTTATATTACAATCTAAGCTCCTTAAGTATGTGGTCAATAGTACAAAATCAAGAGTATAAAACCACAATTTTAAACACCTTCCAGTACAAATCCCAAAAGATAAGAGAGGTTCTTTAAGTTACTTAATTGAGTTTGTGTTGCAAGACCAAAGCATCGGCAAAGCTCTTGGACATTTCCCTTACATAGTCTTCATGGAGAGAACTTGCGAGATGCGTTGGAACAGAGGTTAGAGAGGAGGCTCTGAGAGGTTCAAGAAGAGCACGTTGTCTGGCTTTTCTGTCTTGAATTCTCTGCCGCTCTTCGTAGAAGCTAAAGTCATCGAGGATCGAAGATTTCATCTCACAGCTATTGAATATATTTATCATCTCTATGCCTTGTTCCACTCCCACCTGCAGATAGAAAAACACAATCATACATGAGAATTGATTTAAAAGAAGACATGTTCCACGTTGGAGAGATCCACATAGAGTGGATAAATAGATTCTATGTGACCCAACTTTCTTCTTCTTTTTGCATATTTGGTCCTCGCACTTTTGTACAGTTTCGTATTTAACCTCAAACTCATCAATTTTTGCATATTTCTCTTTGAGTTCAGCCTCAAACTTTCAATTGTGCACTCTAGCCCCTGTTTTATGCAACTATGTATGCAAATGCAATATTAACACCTAAATGCTTTTTAAAATGATTAAAATGAGGTAAAATGAGATGGATATCAAGTGGACAAATATATGCATCAATTCTTGGTGCAGTGACATCAAATACAACTCACAATGCTCAAATCTATATTTCATGAAACGGAACCCTCAAGAAAAAGAATGTACAAGATAAGGAAGAGTTTAGTTTTTACCTCTTGGGTGTCTCTACTGTTAGTGACAGGCTTATTATCATTGTCTTCAATTATGATGTGACGAAAGAGACTGTTGGGAACATCTTTAACAATCACCCACTTGACCGGGAAGTGTCCTGACCATCTATCCTGTTGCCAGTACTCCACACTTGTCTCGAAATCAACCGGTCCAACCATCTCTGCCACTCCACAAAACTGTGCACTAGCATTCACCTGAAAATCAAATATCTTTAGCCCTTCTGTTCAGAGTTCAAGATCAAAACTCAATAAACTGAATCAGAGATACACAGCTAAAGCCTGAGAGGTATTAAAGTTAATAGGCACTTTACCGAGAACAAAAGAAAGACTGGGCATGCCACTTCTTTAGTCTTTGCTTCACGATAAGCAGCATCCAACTTTTTGTTTCCGTTTTTAGTGCTTGCCCAAACGCAATACTTCATGCTCTTGTAGACATTATCCTCGCTATATGACTTAATAACGAAGAACTTTGCGTCCCTGAACTGAGAGAGCAGATCTTGTTGATCATAAGTGATCATTTTGCTTTTAGCGTTTGGCCTTGAAGCCCTAGGCCCTCTGTTTCTCTCGGTAAGCAGATCAGACATGGCAGGGCGATGGTAGAAGTCGCTGCAGCTTCCACTTGTTGATTCATCAAGTGGTGGAAAGATATAATCAAGCTCCCAAGGTGAGCTAGGAGAAGAAGAAGAAGCAGAGAAAGAGCCTCTTTTGCATTGGTTGTAAGCTTGTTCTCTGTAAGTTAAGCTTGCAGAAGATCCAAAATCATCTTGCAAAAAGCGACTTGGCGAACCCTGCGCAAGTATCAACAGTTAGATTTTAAATAGAAGTTCGCTAAGCTAAGTCCTTTAAAAGAGGTAGTGGTTACAGAAACTAACCATATCGAAATCATTTGCAGATAAGTCAGCAGAGATAGAATGCTTCATACTTCTTGTGGTAGACGCCATTGGAAGAAACGTTCTTCTTCCAGTGAAGGGGTTGAGTTTAGGTTTTCCAAATATATTATTTCTCAAGCCAAAGTTTCTCGTAGAGCGCATCATATAATCAGTCTCAAAACTGTTTATTTCGTTCCCATGCCTATAAGGATGTGTAGAGTTCGTCTGAGACATGTGAAACTCCGGAGAAGCATGAAGAGGTTCTGGGAGTGGATACTGTTGATTTGATGAGCGAAAAGGAGCGAAATAGTTTACATCATCAGCATGGAGGTCACCATAATGTTGTGGCAACGATGGTACACCGTTACCATGATAAAACATGTCATCATATCTCATGCCCTGTATGAACAAGTCCAGAACATCAGAAATCAAAAGCAAGTAGAGTATAAAGGGATACGTTGGATGATGTACACACATGATAGACTTCTTCAAAGCTTAGAGTATCTGTACTTGAACGGTACGAGCTTGGAGTATCAACTGCGTGTTCATAGCCTGAGAGAAAAACGCAAGACATACAATAGAACAAAAAGAAAAACCTCAAAATCTTAAAGTACAATAATAACAGCTAAGAAGCAGCACTAAAAGTCAACAATTTTGATCACAAGACAAACATGGCGAAGCGGTGAAGATCCTTAATGGCATGTGGCGATGTTTCATTGTATAAACAAAACAAAGATACCACTAAAATACTGTAGTTTTACAAATAGCAGAAGACTAGTTTGTAACCACTAAACAACTGTAAGAGTATCATATAGAGCTAACCTCCAACGTGAAACGAGTCTGTGTTAATACCGCAGGAACTTGGAGAAAAAGGATAACCAGAAGCACAGAAAGGGCGAAAGCTGTTTGTGTCCTGTAACATCTGGACACAAGTATCAATAATGGAGCTAGCTCACTATAAATAAGACGAGCAATGCCATTATTAAAAAAAAATCGAATTTACCTGATGCTGGAGAACACTCTTGTCAGTTGATAGCCTCTCCACCATATCCTTAGCTGAACCTATCAACAACACAAACACCCACTAAGTAAAAGCTATAATACAGTGGTGTAACACAAAAGCAAGCAAGCACATGCCGAAAGGAAGTAAAGGACAAGACTTTACTAATTACAACCATCGTGTTTTTGTCGTAATAGCAGAACAGAGAAAACCCATTTGAAGCAGCAGGAGAATGACATATAAAGTTTAAACCTTTATCGAATCTAAGAGGCAGGGGGGGGGGGGGGGGGGTTGTACCAGTGGAAGGAGAAGAGTTGGTGCTTCGGTTAGAAGCGGCCATGGACAAACCCACAGTACGGAAACAGCCAATCGCGAGGCAAAAGCGAAGGTGAAACGATTGTCTAGATAAAGTGAGAGAGAATCTGTAGAGAAGAAGAAGAAGAAGTGTTGTTGAATTTTTGACGATTCGAGTTTGGGAGTGTTTGGGTGCTTGGATAACTATTCATATGAATTTTATTTTAATCAGATAATTAATTTAATTGAATGACATTCTTTGATCTGATTGGGTGACAAGAGTACTGAGCATAGTGTAACAGATACGAGTGCAATCAATGCAAGGAGAATTTGATGTGTACCAAAAAATACATACACGGTATTAAACCACCGTAACAATATACACATGACTTTGATATTAAATACTGTTTTCTAAAGAGGTTGGGATGGAACATGTTGATGCTTGCCTTTAACCTTTTTCTGTATACCCTCGCATTAAAAAGTCAGTGTGGACTGTGGAGGGACCAAGTGTGTCTTCTTTTATAAGTCGAGAACCAAAGCATGAAAAAAGGTTTTGATTATATGAAAACATAAGTTGATGCAATTAGACCATCTCTAATGATTTTGTTCATTTTTCTCCTTTAAAATAAAATTGAGTTAAAGTTTTGTCTTTCTGGACCCTCTATCCTCGGCATGCTTCAGACACTGCGACAACTTGTACAAGGAGGAGAATGGGAGCGACAAACTCCCCCAGAGTAACCCGGATGAAGTAGTGACGATGGAAGGATCCAAAATTTGGTTGTGTGTCCGATATGTCTATTCTATCAAATCTTGTGGTTGTACCGATTTTGCTTGAATCTTTGTATGAATTTGATGATGTTTTTAGGGAGTTAATGGAATATATATATTAAAAAAAAATTATATTTTTTTTTTTCAATTTCTTGTTTATTTCTGATGCCATCATTTATTTGATATTATTTGTTTATGCCTTTATTAAAGTTTGTTAAAACCTTACAAATTGTTATGTAAATAAAAAATGTACATTAAAATAAGTTTGTAATATCATTCTCTCAAATAAAATGTAGTACTATTTTTTCCACTTAAACAAATAGTATTCACTAAATGGTTTAAAAACATATATATAAATTCATATAATTACTTGGTTTATAACCAAATATTAATTTTTTCGGGGTGAAATTTAGAGTTTGGAGAATAAAGTTTAAGATTTTAAATTTAAGATTGAAGGTACAAAATTTAAAATATTTTAGAATATATATTTATAGTAAATGTATTTTTTCATAAGAATATTTAGTCTTTTTACACTTAATCTGAAATGTATTTTTTTTTCTATGGACTGTTTGGTCATAAATAGTTTTAGGGGGTTTATGAGATTTGTCCTAAACTTTATTATTCCCTCTGGAATATAAGATGTTTTGGATAGTATTTATTTATTAAAAAAATTATTTTTTACCTAGAAAGTATCATTTAAATTATAAACTAAAAACTATGCAACCAATCATAAAATAGAACTATTAAATTTGATTGACTACACAGTTTTTGATAAACTAAAAATTACCTAAAAAATGAGAACATAAAAATGATTATAAACATCTTACATTTCAGAAAATACATTGTATTAATATTCCTATAAACCTCGACAACAAAATAAAACCGGAAAATGAAGGAAAAAAAAGAAAGAAGAACCAGCGTCGTTGCAACGCAGAGTTTCACAAATAAATACAAAACACAAAACCCTTTCCGGCTCCCAAATTCTCTATCATTCTCTCTATAATATGGCGCAGATGGATCCCGATGCCGTGGCGAAGGCCTTCGTCGAGCACTACTACTCGACCTTCGACAACAACCGCGTCGGCCTCGCCGGTCTCTACCAGGAAGCTTCCATGCTGACCTTCGAGGGTCAGAAGATCCAGGGCTCTCAGAACATCGTCGCCAAGCTCACCTCTCTCCCTTTCCAGCAGTGCAAGCACAACATCTCCACCGTCGACTGTCAGCCTTCTGGTCCCGCCTCCGGTATGCTCGTTTTCGTCTCCGGCAACCTCCAGCTCGCCGGCGAGGAGCACGCCCTCAAGTTCAGCCAGGTCTCTCTCCCTCTCTCTTTATCTCTTTCGATTTTAGTTAGGGTTGATTGAGTTAATTAGATCTGCAAAGGTGGCTACTTTCAGGCATGTTCTTGTTTCAGACATTGTCACGTTTCTTTAGTTAAAGACTTTAACTATCACACCCATATGTAAAGATACCTGCTTTGGCGTGTTCTTGTTTTGATATCTTTTTGTCTTTTTTCTTATCTGTTTGGCATCCTTGATCTTGTTGTTTTAAGACAGCTATAAAAAAAACTCTTTTTTTTTTAATTGTGTGATGCAGATGTTTCATTTGATGCCGACGCCACAAGGAAGCTTTTATGTGTTCAACGATATATTCAGGTTGAACTACGCTTGACAAGGAATCAGCAGATTGTTAAGCATACACATCACTCTTGTAGCATCTATTTGAGCAATCCTTCCATCATATCTCTCTTGTGTTTTTTTCTTCTTTATTACTAGATGATTTGTTTTGAGAAAAAGAGGAAGGCTACTGTCTCTCTTGTAGTATTTGGTTTGAATGGTTTGTTCATTTTACAAATGTAAGAACTTGTTAAAGACAAATTTGAAATGGTTTCCAGTCTCACTTTACCCCTTGATTGATTATGTGATTTTGCTGTAAAGAGAAGAAAAATTAAGAAATTGCGTGTCAAATAGTTTATAGGTCAACTCCGAGTCTGTACTAATTTATTGCAAGGGCGGCTAGCTAGTACTGGTTTGTACTACAACCACATGTTCTTATCTTTTATTTGAGTTGCAACATTTGACCAAAAGCATGGATGAAGTAAGTGTGTCTGGGCCATCCTAGTGCGAAGCTTAACTCTTGTGATGGCACACGCAAACCAAACACAAAGCGCCAAAAGAAAGAAAAGTCTTTGTCGTCGCAATCTCTTAACTTTTATGTGAAAGCTTGCACGGGATAACCTGAACGAAGTCTTTTCTTTAATAAGCTACCCAATCACTTTCTAGATTCCTTTAGCTGTGTCCTAAAAAGATTTTCACTTTTCTCCCCTCCCCCTCCATAGCAAGAAACAAAAGAAAAAAAAAGATGGATTCTTTATCATATTCTTCGGTGAAATCTATGTTGATCCAAGCTCGAGTCTCGCTAAACTCGCGTTTGTCGGAGTTTGAGCCTCTGTCTCTTCTCGTTACCCCGCTTGTCACTCTCTTTCTAGCTCAGGTTATCGGATCTGTGTTGGGCGTTGTCCACGAGAAAGGCCTGAAAGCATGTCTTCTGGGGTTTATCATGGGCTTCCTCAAGTGAGAATCTTATCTTCTTCGATCTCAATCTTGTTTTTTTTTTTTTGATGAGTGAGAGTTTATTGATTCTTTGTGGAAAATGAAACAGAATGATTCCTGGAGTCCAAAGCTACATAGATGCAGAGAAACAAAAGGTGGGTTGTGTCTGAATCTGTAGATTATTAGTGTAATGACCAATTATTAAAAAAAAAAAATTCTCCAACAGGTCTATTTAATGCTTTCCTCTAATTTTATAGTAGTATCTTCTACTCTTTAGTTCGTGCCTGAGTCAGTGATAAGAATATAGATATTGTTGGCAGAGAAGCAGCAGAATGTCTTGAACCAAATGGTTATTTTGTATCATTGAGACATGAGTCTGCTGGAGTTGAGATTTTAAAAGCAGAAAATTACTTGGGGATTTGAGATTGTAAATAAAAATAGTAAATCACTTAGATCAAGACTGTGAGACAATACTAGTAGCTTGGGATCTTGGTTAGGGAGACTTCAATGTTTTATACATTTTAGCATTAACGCTAACTAGTTGATGTTTGTTTTTCTTTTAATTCTACAGGTTGTTGATCAGTTACAATCTGGTGGCAGCTCTAAGAAAAATAATTGGGCTAAAGAACTGCCAGTAAAAGGTTTAGGTGTCCAAGTTCTTGAGAAAATGGAGACCGAGAAGAGAAATGATCCTAATTGGCAAGGAAAATGCTCTGGCACTGTGTATGTCTCTGGTAGCTGATAGCTTTGTTATATAAGCGTCCTACGAATGTTCCTTGTGGTTTTGGTGGAGATTCGTTTTAACTTGTACTACCTTTACTAACAGATACATAGGTGGAAACGAGTCTGAAGGACATTTTACATTGATAAATCAAGCATGTTCAATGTAAGTTATTGCAATTTGTGTGTTATTCTTGGCCCTGTAAATGGTGATCTTTTGTTGGTGTATAGAAAGGCAATTCAAGTTTCTATGTGTATGCCATGTATGGATGATGATGGCTTTCCAGGTTTGCGCACACCAATCCGTTGCATATAGACGTGTTCCAGAGCGTGGTGAGGTTCGAATCAGAAGTAGTCGCAATGACTGCTGCTTTACTCGGAAGCAAAGAAACGGTTTCAGGTGAACAGATATGCGGAAACATGACGTCTGGAGGAACAGAGAGTATAGTGTTGGCTGTGAAGTCATCTCGTGACTATATGAAGTACAAGAAGGGAATCAAACGTCCAGAAATGTAATGTTTCCTCCAGCATGTTTCTTACATTGACCAACTATGTAGTATAAACTTAGTTGATGGAACAATGTTTCATATGAAAGTGTAGGATTATACCTGAGTCGGGTCACTCGGCTTATGATAAGGCGGCTCAGTATTTCAACATCAAGTTGTGGCGAGTTCCAGTAGGCAAAGACTTCCGAGCTGATGTGAAGGCAATGAGGAGGCATATTAACAGAAACACCATCATGGTAACTTTTTCAAGTTGGCAATTATAATATTTTTTCGATGTTTTCCCTTTCCAGGTTCCATGGTTTGGTATTGTTGAACATATACATGGTAGCTAAGGCTTGTGTGTTGCCTATTTCATGATCTTTTTAAACCATATTGTTTCAGATTGTTGGATCAGCACCAGGATTCCCTCATGGCATTATTGATCCTATTGAGGTATAACTGGTTTTTCCTTCTCCTGTATTTGTAAAGACACTTATGTTCTTCTACATGCAATCAATGGGGGAGGACATCCTTTTTTTTTGTTTCATAACAGGAACTTGGTCAACTGGCTCTTAGCTATGGAATATGCTTTCATGTTGACCTTTGCCTTGGTGGTTTTGTGTTACCTTTCGCTCGAAAGCTTGGGTATGTGCACCAGTTTCTTTCCTACAAAAAGAGACATGCAGATAGTGTTTACTTTAATGAGAAGCTATGTTCATAACTTAGAGAAATGATAAGTTAATTTTTGTTTTTACTCACTGTTCTTAGGTACCAGATCCCAGCTTTTGATTTTTCTGTACAAGGAGTCACTTCAATTTCCATTGATGTGCATAAATATGGTTTGGCTCCTAAAGGAACTAGTACAGTTCTCTATAGAAATCATGAGATCAGAAAGGTAAAAATTACTTATTCTTCTCCCACTCTTATGCAATTTCTCCAGGCTCGTTACCAAGAACATATGATTTACTCTTATTCAGCTCCTGTGTTCTGATTCTGGCATCATTCAACTTATATATGACATTTATCTGATATCTGTTTTTTTCTGCCTGCAAAAAATATTCTCCTGTATGTACAAAACAGCACCAATTTGTTGCTGGTAAGTAAGAATTAAACCGTTGAATTCATGCAAATACTAACTTTGGTATTGCTTCTTAACTGTTTGAAACAACGTTTTTTTTGGCAGTAACTGAATGGTCAGGAGGACTATACGTGTCTCCAACTATAGCAGGGAGTAGGCCTGGTTCTCTGGTTGCTGGTGCTTGGGCTGCCATGATGTCTCTCGGCGAAGAAGGTTTGCACCACTCTCTGAAAAAGTCTCAAGCTTTCTAGTCATTAGAGTGTGTCAAAAGCTTTAAATAGTTGATTCTGTTGTTTGTTTCACTAGGCTATCTAGAAAACACAGGAAAGATAATGGAAGCATCAAAGAGACTAGAGGAAGGGTTTGTATTATTACTTTTTACCTTTTATATCTCTTCTTCAAACTAGCTTTGACTGTCAAGGATATCGTTATCTGCAGTGTAAGAGGAATCAGTGAACTGTTTGTCGTTGGAAAACCAGATATGACGATTGTGGCGTTTGGTTCTAAATCATTAGATATCTTTGAAGTTAATGACATCATGTCTTCCAAAGGTTGGCATTTGAATGCACTCCAGAGACCCAACAGGTAATCTTCTAGACCAAAACATTCTTCTCTTTCACTGTTCTGAAACTATTCGTGTGTGTGTTTTTGGATCAGCATTCATATATGTGTAACTCTTCAACACGTCCCTGTGGTGGATGACTTCCTCCAGGATCTGCGTGAAGCTGTAGAGACTGTAAGTCCGCTGTTGAGAAGTCTTTTTGACTTGATTGGTCGTTTCTTTTCTTCATTTTTGATCTCTCGTTGTTACAATGTTTTGGTTCAGGTGAAAGCAAACCCAGGACCAATCACAGGAGGCTTGGCTCCAATATATGGAGCAGCAGGGAAGATGCCGGACCGAGGGATGGTGAATGAGCTTCTTGTTAGTTTCATGGACAGTCAGTACTAAGTTTCTTTCGCAAGGTTGGAGTAAATTGATAGCACATTTCTTGTTGCAAGGGCAAAACTATGTACTTTTACAACCTCATTGTTTGGACTGTCCTAGTTAAATTTCATCACAATCATTACAATACACAACTCATTTTGTTACATTACATATTCAGAATAAATAAAAAAGATGATCAGTCAGATTTGTGGTAAGAAGGTTTTGATCTAGTGATTCACTACGAAGTATAGTAGATTCGCTATTGCTAGATACCGTCCAAACAAGAACCATGCAGCCACCTACAAACCACAAACGCTATTATTCGAACCAATTCATAACTGTAAAAAATGACTTGTGTTGGTAATATAGGAGTACTAGCCATTATTACATCGGGTGTAGCATTGACTGGTAAAGGAGTGTTTAACCAAACATCTTTAGACCAGTCAATGACCAGGAAACAGTACACATCTAGTTTAAGAAACAATCCTTTTCCAACTAGAGAAGTTTCCAAGGTACATAAAGAGGGACATACAAACAAACGCAAAAGAAACGAGACCGATCTTATATACATTTACGAGGAGGCAGAGGAAGTAGAAATAAAAGTCCCTAAGCTAATAGGAAACCTAAGGATAAGGGGCTTCAGTAGCTTTCACAAATCTGCCTTTGACACGCAACCTTGTATCAGCTCTTGCTTTCCTCGATTCATACCTTATGGTCTTATCATATCTGTCGGTACCAAAGATTCAATTAAGACAAAGGGAGAAACGTAAAACGGTGTTAGCTCACGGGTGGGAGATGCTGATCTATAGAAAAGTTATCAAAGGGGTAAGAAAAAAGCAGGCAGCATTTACCTCCGTGTTTTCCTCTTTTCTTTGTAACGCTGCATTGCATTGTCTCTGTTCTGAGCCAGCCGCTCCAGATCAGCCTTGGTTGCCACTCGTCTTGTACTCTTACAACTAGTTCCACCAATGTTTTCAGTGAAATTTAATTCACTGGAGGAGTTTGAACCTTTCTCGGAGCCGAAGGTAATAGGAAGATTGTTGCTCTCACACGTTAATACCTGCCCTGAAGTAGATTGATTGTAGTCATCCTGTAAAAGAATCCTAATCAGCATCACACACTCACAATAATTGTGTATCTATGATTAATTATATGTTGGTTAACACATAGATATCACAAGCCACAAATGGTTGGCATTGGTTTATAATCTGAGGTAAGCGAACTTGTATTGTATTTCTTACTAGATTTCAAGTGTTGGACACAATTTATTAGAAGAAAAAAAAACTTAGGAAAAAGGCTTCACCAAAGGTTAGACTGTAATGGGTCAACTGGAAAATACTTAAATGACAAAGGTTAATAATAACGTGTAGCTAAATATTTTACCTGGAAAATCTCTTTAACACCTTTGGCTTTAGTGGAACAAGTATCATTCTTCTTGACTTCAACAAAGCTGTTGATTTTGAATGAAGCAGCATCGTTTGTAACATAAGCAGCTTTCATTCTGCTACTGTCCTCGGGTTCTCTTGACTTTCCCAAGTTAAAATCCCAAATCTACAAGTTCACAGTGACACAGGTTAAGAACCTAAACACTTTCTTTTTGCACCTTAAGGAAACCAATCTATCACTTATCCTCACTTCACAGAGAAACCTAAACTGTTTTAATTCCGAGAGAGAGAGACAGACCTGAGTACTCTGTCTCTGGCCATCACTAGTATTAGCAGCATTCCACAGCAAAGCTGTAAACGACGTCGTTTGAGGCTGCTGGTTCACTTCTCCACCACCACTGATCTCCTCTTCATCTCTTCTCCATCCCAATCTCTCCTGCATCTCCGGAACCATATTCCCTTCTTCTCCCGCTTCTCCATCACACTCACCATCATCAACACCACCACCACCACTCCTGAGCAGCTCCTCAAGCTGTTTACCCAACACCTGCTTATACCTCCCGCAGCTAGATCCACCTTTCTTGGGAACAGGAACCACCAGCTCCTGCAAAACGTCAGATCCAGAGATCCACGAATCCAACTCCATCCCAAAACTCTCCATCGTCACCGGCACTTGCTTCTCTTCCTCCTTCCTCCCTTCAAGATCGATCCCCCACAACGCTCCAAGCTCCAACGCCGAAGGACAACCGGTGAACCCTTCGACAACGGAGCGGACGTGAGCGTCGGAGACGGAACAGCTCCCGTGAACATCCCAGTCGCACTCCTGACACAGGACGAGGCTGTCGGTGAAGCACCGCACGGAGACCGGCTCGCTGCCGCAGTTATCGCAGATCTGAGACCGCACGTGCTTCTTGGAGAGGAGATTCGCGGTGTGCACGTGGCGGTCGCAGGGTAAACAGAGCTTCGCTGCGTCGGCTCTGCAGAACAGAACCGCCGCTCGCTCGTTGCAGAAGTCGCACGGAACTCTCTCGCTACTGCTGCTCATGATGATTCCTCGAGAAACTATTTTTGGAGTGATGATCAAATTCAGTTTAACACGTTTTCCATTTTCGAAGCAAATCTTTTGGAGTCAATAAGACAGGACACAAGCTGTATCTGTCTCAACTAATTATTGTACTAATTAAATACCGTAGGGTTTGGGTTGTAATCGTCTGTGTTGCGGTGTATAGAATAGACTATTAAGATCAAGAGTGTTTAGATCTAACGGTGTACTGAGGTCTGAGGGTATTGCCATTATGACGGCTGTAGCCTGTAGAATTCCGAATCCTATCTTTGAGAAAATATCTAATCCACTTTTCACCTTTTGTTTTAATTTTTTTTTTTTTTGTAATCTATTAGGGGAAAGTTGGATTAAAGCACGTGATTTTATAGAATTAGCTCATTCCTTGAATAGCAATCACTACCAATATAGAGTAACGTATTGAATCATTATTCTTTCTTTTTCTCTTTACAAACATTTCAAAACTTTTTTTTTTGTTCTAACTTCAACGTAACTATATATTATACATATATAATCAAATCATATTGTCGATGAGATAATCTGATAATGTCATCTTTCATTGTAGGGCCGGTTGTTGGCAAGAGTTATGTGTGCTACATAAAAGCACATGTCACATAACTATCGTGAGATATTTTTCAAGATATCCAATCCATTGAATGTGAAAAACAAAGTGACGTCGATAAACAAAGATGCATTATGTCGAGTATAAAAATATTCCAAATATAATCCATAGAAGAAAAAAAACAGAAAATGAGAAAACAAATTACATAGAAGCTACATTTAGGCCCATTAACGAATAATTTTGAAAAGGAAGTTAATAAGGCCCATAAAGAAACAATTTCAAAAAGGAAATTAATAAACGGGCTTAGGCCCATTATAGATTCCGCCGGTGTATTTTACCCGCGGTGGTAGGTTCGTTTATAATTTGAAACAACAGCTTGCGAGGAAGAACAACCCTAAATCGCCATGGCAAACGAGAGATACTCAAGGAGCAACAGGGACGATCGTGATCGTGATTCGAGTGTGGATCGTTCGCCGGAGCGTGAAGGCGGACACCGGAACCAAGTCCGTGATCGCGATGGCGACTCGAAGCGTCGCGATTCGGATCATTATCGGCCGTCAAGGCGCGACGATAGGGAGGAAGAGAGAGATAGCGGTAAGGATAGAGGTCGGGACAGGGAAGGGAGTAGAGATAGAGATAGGCATCACGAGAGGTCTAAGGATAAGGAAGCTAGGAGCAAGAGGAAAGAGAGAGAGAGGAAGAGAATGTGAATAGGGAAGGGAAGAAGAAACCTAGGTTTGCTGATGGGAGTAGTGAGAGGAGAAGCAGCGTTGAGGATGTAGCTGAGGGTTCTGGGGCCATGAACGGAGAGATTGTGAGTTTCTATGCTCAGTTTCTTTGATCAAAAATAGTTTCTTTGTTAGCTCAGTTTCAGTAGATTTGTGGTTGGTTGCGTTTAGATTTCTCAAAGATATTCAAAGTTGTGTTTGTGATGCTTGTATCTTCTTGTCTCTGTGCAGGAAGGCGCCGCTTCATATAGTTCTACTGCATTGGAAACAACTTCATTGGCCCCTAGACAAACCCTGCCCACTAAGGTATCTTCGATATCTACAAAGGATGAAAATAAGGGAGTTAGTAATGTCAGGTCTCATGAGGTTCATGGAAAATCTAGTACAGATGGAAGAACATCGTCAACAGCTGGGGAAGTAGTGCAATCTTGTCGTCTCTTGATGCATTAGCGAAAGCTAAGAAAGCCATAGAGCTTGGAAAGGGAATTGCGGATAGATTTAAGAAGCTTTCTTCGGTAAGATTTGTAGATATTCTGGACATTTGCATTCATTCTTTCTCTTGGAACTTTGTTGTTTGATAAACTTATTTCTCTCTTCTCTGACGCAGATGAACCAGGGTACTAAGCCAACTTCAGAAGGTAGTCCACATACCAGAGTGCAATCATCGACTACCACTCCTGCTGTCTCTGCAGGAACATCTTCTGCTTCAGCACTGCCACATGCTGTCTTCCCTGGCCCTGAGAGTACTTCCAACATTGAAGCTGTTAGGAAAGCTCAGGAGTTGGCAGCAAAGATGACATTCCGTCATGATCCTTCAGCTCTCAATTATTTCTCAGGACAGGCACCCACAGAGACAATGGCTGTTACACAGAAACCGGCCAAGCCCCTGTTCTGCGTGTGGATGCGCTTGGAAGGGAGATAGATGAACATGGGAATGTGATTAGTGTGACTAAACCAAGCAATCTTAGTACATTAAAGGTCAGTAAAGTTAATTTAAGTGTCCAAGCTTTCTATGTTTTTCTTTTGGGGATCGAGCTCCTAATATACTACTTGGATGTTTACAGGTTAACATCAACAAACAGAAGAAAGATGCTTTTCAGATTCTCAAACCCCAATTGGAAGTAAATCCAGAAGAAAACCCCCATTTTGATCCAAGGATGGGAATTGATAAAAACAAGATTTTGAGACCAAAACGTATGAGTTTTGAGTTTGTTGAGGAAGGCAAATGGACTAGGGATGCTGAGAGTCTGAAGTTAAAGGTATGCATTGTATTTTCTTTGATGTATTCTTTTTAGCCATTTCATTATTGCTGGCCTTTACAGAGGTCTTACTGTGTCTATTTCTTTATCTTTGATTTAGAGTCAATTTGGTGAAGCAAAAGCAAGAGAACTGAAGGTGAAGCAAGCCCATCTGGCTAAGGCCAGTGATGGTATCAATCCAAATTTGATAGTAGTATCCGAACGTGCCCCGAGAAAAGAGAAGCCCAAGGAAGTAATCCCAGATGTTGAGTGGTGGTACGTAATTTTTCTCACTCTGCTTTTTTTTTTTTTAGTGCTGTGCCGTTTGTTTCGAATATTCATCTGATGAAGTTTAGATGGCATAACTATGAGGAAAACAAATTCATACTACAGCTATCAAACTGAACGTGTAACTTCTAGGGTATAGGATGAAAGTGATTAATAACCATAAGGAGTAGCTTCTGTTCCTGTTTGTTAAGTGTTATTCGTGTCTATTTTTGAATTATTCTCCCATTTCTGTTAGTCTGGATATGTATACCTAATATTGCATTTTGTTGAGTGGTGGCTCATTTTACTCAGTAATTTGCCGCATATAGCTTCTGAAATTTTGTACACTTTTGTGACACCACCTTGTGATTACTAGTAGAATATGGTAAGTGGTAATAATGAATCTCCTATGATATGTGAACCACTTGATTTCCCTTCTTTGATGCAGATTTATCTGGGTGGCTTTTGTGCTGTGATTTTTGGCCCCTTTTCATGATGGGTTGTCTTAGCTCATAATATTTTTATTTTCTCTTTCAGGGATGCAAGTGTCCTCACCAGTGGCATATATGGCGACATAGCTGATGGTGTCATTACCGATAACGACCTGAAGATAGAAAAACTCACACATTACATTGAGCATCCGCGTCCCATAGAGCCACCTGCAGAAGCAGCGCCTCCACCACCCCAGCCTCTTAAACTGACAAAGAGGGAACAGAAGAAGCTGCGAACCCAGAGGCGTCTATCAAAAGAAAAGGAGAAACAGGAGATGATCAGACAAGGTTTGCTTGAACCACCAAAAGCAAAGGTGAAAATGAGCAACCTGATGAAGGTTCTTGGGCCTGAAGCAACACAGGACCCAACCAAGCTTGAAAAGGAGATCCGCACAGCAGCTGCCGAACGTGAGCAGGCTCACGTGGACAGGAACACAGCAAGGAAGCTAACTCCTGCAGAGAAACGTGAGAAGAAAGAGAGGAAGCTCTTCGACGATCCAACAACAACGCTGGAGACGATAGTGTCGGTGTACAAGGTGAACAAGCTTTCTCATCCTAAAGCTAGATTCAAGGTGGAGATGAATGCAAGACAGAACAGATTGACAGGGTGTAGCGTGATGACGGATGAAATGAGTGTGATTGTGGTGGAGGGTAAGAGTAAAGCCATAAAGAGATACGGGAAGGTTATGTTGAAGCGGATAAACTGGGAAGAGGCGGTGAAGAAGGATGATAAGGAAGGAGAGGAAGAAGATGAAGACGAAGAGGAGAATAGTGAAAATAACAAGTGCTGGTTGGCTTGGCAAGGAAGCGTTGCGAAACAGAGTTTCCATAGGTTTCATGTACAAGAGTGCTTGACGGAATCAGCTGCCAAGAAAGTATTCAGTGATGCAGGTGTCGCACACTACTGGGATCTCGCTGTCAACTACACAGACGACTAAATCATTCCTTAGTGTATTCTGCCAATTGCTATAATGTCCGTCTCTGGTACCGTTACTTTTCTTATCTTCTGTCATCATCCATCACCTTGAAACTGCTTTAACTACTACACATGTTTTGTGTTCTGCTTTTGTTTTAACTGTTTTTTCACGAGGTAACTAATCAAAGGTAAAATGATGCAGAATGCATGATCAGATTCACCTCTTTTCAGTAAAACATAAGAAATTAAGAATAGAGGTAAACTCTGGAACAAGTTAATGTCATTGATTAAGTCGTAGTGTCTAGATCCACGAAGACTTTTAGAATGATTGAGTTCTTATTAAAGTACAAAAATAAATATATATCCTCTGATTACAGTTAACACTTTCCACCAACCGAAATCATGATGATAATGTATTGTCACGCGCATGACCCGCTCGTGTAGAAATGGTCATATGTTCCTTCTTTTATCACACGGACGTGCGACAAATGCTATCAATAGGAAAAGCGGTTCAAGCGTTGCGGATGTAGTTTATCAAGCGGAACAAGAGTGGATCGAACGGATCTAGCGGTACAAGTGTGGATCGAGCGGATCTAGCTGTCCAAAACATATATTTGAATGGTGAAAGTAGATAAAAAGTGGTTCAAAGTACTGTACAAAATTTAAATAATATATATTACTAATTATTTTATAATTAAAAGTAGCTGTCATTAAATATATTTTATAAATAAATTATATATGTTGTCACAAATAATTTAAAATATCTACTTATAATAGTATTTTATATTAACTTTAAAATTTATTTAATTATGTTTTATTTATGTAAGTTAAACTGAATTGACATATAAAAATTAGTTAAATAAATTTTATATATATTAGTTAAAGTTAAAGTTGAGTTGGAAAATAAATTCAATATATATTAAAGATAAATTGAACTAGTTAGTTCAAAATAAAATATTTAAATAGTTAGTGTACTTAAAAGAAACTCTAAAATATAATAAACAATTAGATTATACAAAATAAATAAAAAAAATAAAATAAAGGAACCGCTAAAAACACTCTGCAAGAGCTGTGTAACTACTGTGTATAGTGGTTCATTGATTTTACTCACAAATTTTGAACCGCAAACAGTCTATTAATATTTTATTATTAGATTAAGCAGTTCAGTTTCTGATTTAACAAAATGTTGAATGGAAGAGTAGAAGGTGGATCGTACGTATAGGTGTGTCTTCCACCTTTGGCCCATCTCCCATTCAAAACCAAAATGCGTCGAGACTCAGTGGTCGTTGTGCGCCTGACAGCTACGGCCCTCCAGCTTTCTCTTTACCCAACAATCCACACGCGCTCCTAGACATACGGCGCGTGTACCAATCCCACTCCCAAAACTATTCCTTACGACTTTTTTGCCTTAATTAAAGAGTGTTTCTTCGTTTTTGTTTTCTACCTTAAATATTTGTCAAAACTCTCTATTTGGTTTATTCTCTTCTTCTTCCTTCTCTCTGCTTTTGAAGCATTCCTGTGAGTGAATTCGATCGAATAAAACAAAAGAGTGGGTAAACAAAATGGATATGGCGACGGTAACGAAATATCTGGAGAGATCGGTGCAGAATTGTTCATTGAGTAACCAGATAAGGAGTTTCGAAGATGAGCTTGGTCTGACGGACGAGAGCGGAGAAGATCATGTCCCGATCTTGGATAGAACGTTGGAGCTTAATTCTCACATATCTATTCCTTCACATTTGGAACAGTGTCTTGATCTTAAGGTAGAGAGTAACTTCATTTGTTTCCTTGTAGTTGAATTATTTTGTTTGATGTTGCATTTATTACATCAGCCCTTGTCTCTATTGTCTTTAAATGCTCCCAAGTTTTTTTTTTTCATTTTCATAACTAAAAGAGAAACCCTAACTGACATTTATCCTCTATGTTGTTTCTTTGTGAAATAAATTTTGTTTTGGTTTTTTTTTTAGTGGAATTCTTGTATATTTTACCAGAGAGCTTCGCATTGAAAAAAATATAGTCCAAGTTGTTTTTGTCTCATGACCTGGGGAGCAAGGAAGGAAAGCAGAATCATTCTGTCACTTCTCTTAACGCAAAGTAGTTATTTATTACTTTGGAATATTGATGTATGAAGGTGGTATTTAATGTTTAGACAGGAGAGATTTTCTACATAAACCGGAAAAACGGAATGAGGGTGATGGAAGATCCAAGGAACTCGGTTAGCAACGACAATGCAGATGATTTCAGTGGAGAGTCGGATGTAACTATGTTTTCAGAAGAAGATAGCGTGTCCTATTATGAGAGCGAAGAGTCTTCATCAGAGTCATCAAGGGAGAGTCACATAGAAGAGGAAGAAGAACAAGTTCTTGCGGTTGCTGGTTGCAAAGCTTGTTATATGTATTTCATGGTACCTAAACTCTTAAACGATTGCCCCAAATGTGCAGCTCAGCTTCTCCACTTTGATCGACCTCACTCTGCTTCTCCTTAAATGTTTTTGTTTTCATTTCTTTTCAGTCTCTTCACATAAGCTTTTAGTTTTTCTTTCATTTTCTTTACTCTCCTTTTCATCTCATAGATTCTATATGTATAAAGTATTGGTCGTGTTCTGTTTCAATCGCATTAACACGAGGTTTGAAGGCAATGTTTCAAACAACAGATGAAAAACATTAATCAGGGTTAGAATGGTGGTAGCATGCATGTTTTGTATGGAGTTTGTACATTTGTGAGATACAAAAATCGATTGGTTATGAAAGGAGAGATTGTTGAGTGTTCATAGGGGATGTTTGGGACAGTTGCTACACTAAAAACATTTAAAATTGGGTCAATGAAAGATAAGAGGACTTAAGAGCACCCGCGCTCTATGTGGGAAGGAAAAATTCATAATGATTGCAGCATGTGAGTACCACATTTTCTGCTCCTTTTGTTTCCCATTTTAATTTTGAGTCTTTTGACCAAAATAAAGATTACTAAAACAACAATTAAGAGAGAAAACTTAATTCAACTTTAGAATCACAAACACTTAACTAATAATTCCTCCATTTTTGTCAAAAAATAAGTCCTCCGTTTTAAATAAGTGTTATTGTAGAGTAATTTTTTTTATAAAATAAAAGTCATTTTATGATTTTAATGCAATTTTCACATTATCTATTTTGCCTCTAATTAAACTTAGAAACAATAATTTTTTTTTAATTTTTTAACAATTAAATAAGGATAAAAACTAAATATTTAAATATTTTATAATTTTCTTAAAATTTTAAGCATTTAACTTGAAATGGATAAAGTATTACCGTTAGTAAACATTGACAAAAATAGTTTATATATAAAATACTCCATCAGACATATTTATTTTTTGTGGAGATATAGCTGGATTTTTAGTTTGCGTTTTTAGTTTGCTAAAAATGTTGAAAGACAATGAATGTAATTACTTAAATTATCATCATAAGTTTCATAATTAATTATGTCTAATACTTCCTCCGGTTCATTATAAGTGTCATTTTGACATTTTTCACGGAGATTAAAAAAATTGTATAATAGACTAATATATTCTTATTTAATATATGAATAATTAAATAAAAATAATTTAAATAAAAATCTATTGGTTATTTAAAAGAGTAAAAAATAGATTTAATGTATAAATTTACATTAGAATTATAGAATAACACTTATTTTGAAACAAAATAAAAAACTTAAAGTCACACTTATTGTAAAAACTATTACATTAAATGCTTGCTAATAAAAAGTCCGCTTATGAGCTAATGTCAACTCTTGGACATCTGTGTATTTAACTATTTTTGGTTCATTTTGTTAAGTAGTTAGTTGACTTTTATTTTCTTAGCTGCTTCCACCTTCAAAAGAGGAGCGAGAGCTGGTAGTTTGTGAAACTTTTCACGTTTTTTCTTCTCTATAGAAACAAAGGAGATGTACTTTTAGTTAATCCTACAAGATGTTCGAGAGTTGAAATTAGCTTATTAGTAGAATACACTGAGTCTCATTTAGAGGCTTCACATGCTTGTGCGGATGAAAACGTATCAATAGATAAAAACACATCAATGTCACACAGCTGAGGAACATAGCTGATAGCCCAATGAGAGGCTTGAGCAAGAAAATCACAATTGGTACAGAAACATAGATGTTGGCCTAAGAGTTGTGTGTGCATATACAACCAAAAACGCGTGAAGAGACGAAAGGACAAATAAAGCATAGATTGTCACGAATGTGGTATTAATAGAATCATAAGGGAAATTTAGAATTATTAGACTCGTCCAGATATCATTGTATATGAATGAACAAAGTAGATCGGTTCTAGAGAATCTAACTATCGTATGACAAAGTGTAAGAAAACGGTAATCCGAGTCTACCATAGGCCTGAACTAGGCTTTTGCAATTTTATATCTCATGCTTTTCATTAGAAGAATGCTTATTACAATACATAGTTTGCTATTTCTAATTCTACAGGGATCTTTTCTTTAAATCTTTATTACTTAGACTGTAAATGGTAACTATGAAATAGAATTAGTAGAATCAAAATAGATGGAATGAGATGAAAGGAATTAGTTTAAAAATGGAATATTTTTATTCTATCCATTCATAATAAAAATAGCAGAGAAATGTTTAGAAAATATTTTTTGTATATTTTTTTGGAATGTTTGTGGAATTAATAAAATGAGTATTCTATTACATTCATATCAAATAGTGAAAATATAGAATTAATTAAATAAATTATTTCGCACCATTCCATTAAAAAAATCAACAACATAGTTGCACCCAGAGTCGTGCCTCAACGATAGATTCTGAAACATTGGCTACATCAAATTTTCTTGAAACAATTAAGAGCATATTTTTCTAGTTTCATCTATTTAAGCCCAATTAACAAAAATATAAAAGAAATGCTTAAAGGTTAAATTTTTTTTATGATTGTTACAATAAAGAAGAATTTACTACATTATAAAATGAATTATGGTTTTCATACTTAAGCAACTAAAATAGTATATAATCATTTTAATTATCAAAATACAATACAATAAATAAAAATCGGTTGTATTATATATATTTTTTTATTTGGGTATATTATACTTGTTAATGTATATCATACAAAATATTAAAGTTCTACTTGTTTTATTTATTTTCATAGAGCTGGTTAAAATTTTCAAATTTAATAGTTTATTCAACTTTTTTGTTTTGAAAAAATAAAAACTAGTTTGTTTAGTAATTTAGCTTTTATTTGTTTCTACTATATGACCTGACTATGATAACATTTATCACTAAGTGTAGGAATTTTATTTTCGCTTATGGCAGCTCAAATTGTTGGCACGACATAAGTCACGGTTTTTAATTATAGACATATTTTCATAGATGATAATAAGAGTTATTGTTTTCTATTAGAATTATCGAAAATTTTCAAATTTCTTTGTCATAGAGCATATACCAAACTAAAATAGAGTATCTGCAATTCTACAGGACCAACATTTGGTATTTACAAAAATCGATGGAAAATCGTAAATAAATTTTTTAAAAGAAATGTATTCATTTAGGGGGAATTAATTGTACATGATATCATGTGATTATTTTCAATCAGAGGAAGTTTGGCTATGCATGACTCCATGTAGTAGCAAAATCTCTCATTAAAAACCATTTCCTTTCTCGTCGCCAAAACTTTTTTTTTTTTTTTGCCAAATATGTGAATTATCATATAAAATGAAGCATGATTGTAACATGTTACAATAGTTTTAAGACAGTCTAGAATTAACCTTGGCAAAAAAGAATAAAAACAAGGTTAGGTCTAGCCAGAAGAGCATTTCCATGATCTCTTCATGTAATTCTTCACAGGTGAGCTAGCCATCTCTGCATCAGAGGATGGAAGCTTTTTCTTTGCCGCTGTCCCAGAATGACATCCCGTACGCGACGATCAATAATCTTGAAAACTTGTGCAGGGGAGGTAGAGATCGAGTCATGAAGGCGCTTGTTCCTTTCCTGCCATATGCTATAAACTGCAGCTTGTGAGGCTAGCCTGTTCAGGAGTCTAGATGTCTCTGAATCTCTGATGTTTAGCCATTCAGCAAAGGCCGTCCAGGTGTGAAAAGCTATCGGTCTTGCTCCCAATCTGTGTAGGACCATATGCCATAATTGCTCACTCCATTCACATCGCAAGAATAGATGATCCCTGTTTTCAACATAATTATTACATAGACAACATGTTAATGGGACAGGGATGCCCCATTGAGCTAACCTCTGTCGCGTTGGCAAGCGATCCTGGTGGGCCACCCATAGAGTAAAAGCATGCTTAGGTACAGAGCCTGAGAACCAGACACTAGATGTCCACGGTTTGACCGTATCTCTCGGTCTTAAGTCCTCCCAGGTGGCTTTTGCAGAGAATCTATGGAGACTGATTCCATTTGCCTCCCACACGTATGAATCTGGTTGATTTGAGCTTGAAGGGAGGGGGATTGTTGTGAGATAAATGTGTAGGTTTTCCGCAGCCGGAGAGCGAGCTCCCCTAAGCATCCATCCATGCTGATTGCAAGCAGTTGCCACAGAGGCATTTGATGCGATCGCTAGTTCTGTAGGACCCCTTGGCCCAAAATATTTAATTAATGGTCCCATTGGGGTCCAAGAATCCCACCAGAAGCTAATTTTCTCCCCATTACCGATATCAGCACGAATAAATCTCTCAGCAAGAGGACGAAGATGTAAAAGGGAGCGCCATGTCCAAGAGGTGGCAATATTCTCATCGATCTCCCAAATCTGGCTACCGCCAATTCTGTAAGCCTTCATCCAGTCAGCCCACAGCGACTGTGTATCATCAAACAGTCTCCAGATAAGCTTTAGGCACAGCGTCTTGTTCCAAAGACCGAAATCCCTTAGTCCAAGACCACCCTCCTGTTTAGGGAGGCAAACCGTTTTCCAGGAGACCTTGGTGTTCACATGACCAGATATTTTGCCGCTCCAAAGAAAACTCGAACAGAGAGATTCTATTTGCTTGAGACACCCCTTAGGTAAGATGAAGGCCGATGTCCAGAAGTTTATAGAACCGTATATCACTGATGATATCAGCTGTTTCCTACCTGCAAAAGATAGAGTTTTGACAGACCATGCAGTGAAGCTTCTCTTTAATTTGTCAATTAACGGTCTATAATCTGAGATCCGTAGCTTCCGGTGCATTAGAGGGAGTCCTAGATAGCGAATAGGTAGTGAGCCGAGAGTGAAGCCTAGACTTGCCAAGTCGTCGGTTTCAGGCTGGGTCAGACCTGCTGCATATAATTCTGTCTTGGTTCTATTCATAGTGAGCCCTGACCACCTAGAGAATGCTTCAAATGTCTGAGCAATGTGATCCAGAGACTGTTTCTCTCCATCGAAGAAAACCATGATATCATCCGCAAAAGCGAGATGAGTGATATTGGGATCAGTGGCTTTAGGGTGAAAGCCAATAGAACCATCACTATACTTGACCCTCAGCATCTGCGAAAAAACCTCCAGAGCCAAAACAAATAGATACGGAGACAAGGGATCACCCTGTCGCAGACCCTTAGTTCCCTTAAAGTAACCACAAAGCTCCCCGTTTATTGCCACAGAGAATCTGGTCGTTGTTATGCATTGCTTTATGAGGTTCCGAAAAGTCAAGGGGAAATCCATCGCTTCTAGTGTGTTGAGAATGAAGCTCCAGTTCAATGTGTCAAAGGCTTTCCTCAAATCTACTTTCAGCATACATCGTTTAGAGATTGCCTTCCAGTTGTACCCCTGAACCAGTTCAGTAGCTAGTAAAACATTTTCAACAAGCAAACGGCCAGGAATGAAAGCAGATTGGGCATTGGAGATGAGCGTTGGCAGGACTTGCTTTAAACGGTTTGCTAAAAGCTTGGAGACCACCTTGTATACAGAATTGCAACAAGCAATAGGTCTAAATTCTGAGATCCTTGAGGCGTTTGTTATCTTTGGGACCAGGGTAAGGATCGTTGAATTCCACTGTTGTAATAGCTTCCCTGAACGAAAGAATTCACTAACTCCCTCAATCAAATCTTTACCCACAGTCTCCCACTGAGAGGAGAAGAATTCACCCGGGTATCCATCTGGTCCTGGCGCCTTATTCCTCGGTAGATCAAAGAAAGCTTGTTTGATTTCTGTGGCGGTGAAAGGGGCATCCAATAAAGCAATGGCAGTTAGGTCGCATTTTATTGAGACCAAGTCAGCGATGGCTTCCGGCGTAGAAGAAGTCAGGGTAACTTGTCCTCCTAGCATATCGGTGAAATATTGCACAGCGTGATTTTTGATGTCAGGGAGGGAGTCTATTACCGCATCGTTGGAGTCTAAGAAGAAAGAAATTTGATTGGTATCTCTTCTTGATTTGATCGTGTTGTGGTAAAACGCAGTGTTAGCATCGCCTAGAGAAGTCCACTGAACCCGTGATCTTTGCTTGAGGAAAGAGTCCTCCGCTATTGCCAGAGTAGACCATTTAGATTGCGCATCTCTCTCTGCCTCTGCATTTAGAGGGGAAGGGTCAGATAAGGTGACTTGCTGACATTGGATTAGATGCTCAAAAGCTTCAGAAACCCGCTTTTCCAGATTGGAGAAGTTGTCTTTGCTGAAGTTTCGAATAACTGGTTTGAGTGCCTTCAGTTTCTTTGAGATACACAGTTGTCGCGAGCCATGGAAAGAGAGAGAGTCCCAGCAAGCTTTAATCAAGACTTGGAAATCTGGATGCTGAGTTAGATGAGCGAAAAACTTGAAGGGCCTCTTCTGTTTAGGTCTCAGCTGATCTAAGAAAACACAGCATGGACTGTGATCTGAGATTCCGAGTTCACCAAACACACCAATAGATTCTGGAAATTTGATCAACCATGTATCATTTACCAAAATTCTATCTAGCTTCTTTGATACATGCTTGTTTGTCCAAGTGAAAGTGTTGCCGCAGAAAGGGAGATCAGATAATGAGCTTCGGTCAAGACATTCACTGAAGTCGCGCATCCCCCGCTTGGAAGAGAATTGATCAAAGTGGGAATGCTCTGAAGGTGAGATTATTTCGTTAAAATCACCCATCACCAACCATGGAACACCACTGCATTGAGGATCACATGAAATAGCTTCCAGTTCCGACCATAGAAGCCTTCTCTCACATTGATCATTTGAACCGTAGACTATAGAGACCATTATTTCTTGGACTGAAGTAGGAAGCTTGACCAGACAATTTACTAGCTGAAGAGATTTCGAGAGTATCCTAACAGAGACCGAACTGTGCCAGATTATCCAAATACGCCCCAGCTCTGAGAAATCATAGTTGTTGTCACAAAACCAACCCGGCAAAGAACGAGATACTATAGTCGCTGCATTTGCCGGCTGTACATGTGTCTCAATGAGACCTCCGAATATAGGTTTATTTTTCTTTAACCATTTCCTAAAACCACGCCGCTTTACAGAATCATTAAATCCTCTTATATTCCAACAAAAAAGATCCATATATAAGAGGTAAAAAGTTAGAGGTTTAAAGGGCCCCTAGCCCTAGACCTGACCTTCTGCAGCTTCTTGTGTCTTTTAGAGATCACTTCAATGAACTTGTCATGATCTTCACTTGGATTATCCTCATCTTCTGAGTACTCCGAAGATTCAGAGGTAGAGTTTTCTCCTGAAAGATTCGATCTAGTTGGGGAGATTCCCCCATAAAGACTCAGATCAATACAAAACTCGCCCTCTTCTAATTCCTGGCTGGAAACATGAAATGGGTTTGGAGGTAATCCCGCTGCACTGGAGGTAGAGGCTCTTGTCATTTCGAGATTCCTGGTCAGCTCTTCCGGTCTCTGTTCAGGAGACCTTGCGACAGACTTGCCGGTTTCCTGAATTCCTGCGGTAACATTCAATCCTTTAGAACCCTGACCTTCAATCTGATTCGCTACAGGTTTGTAGACCTGCTTGATTTTCTTGGAATTCTTAGGTTTTGAGTGGCCACTCGTGTTTGAGTGGGTACTCTTTGCTGCTTCATTTTTATATCGCGGACATGAAATAGTAGGATGCTTAACAGAGTTACACAGGGTGCAAGTTGGCGTAGCAGATTTGCATCGTGAGATAGTGTGCCCAACTTTTTTGCAGAACGAGCATACAGAAGGAAACCATGGGCATGAGACTGAGATGCGGTGGGTAACGCCGCTTTCAAAGCTTGCGTTAACAAACTCCGGGAGAGGCTTTCTCGGATCAATAATAGTGTAGACTTTTGCTACCTCAATGTTTGTCAAGTTTTCCGTTGAAGGGTGAAGACGGACTGGGTGTCCTACCAGGCCCGCTATCTCTTTCAGGGCGTCTCGGTTGAAGAATTGCAATGGGACACCCGTGAAGTCCAGCCAGACAGGAACCATTTCTAACTCCGGTTTGTTTTGCTGTACTCCCGGCGACCATTTTGCGACGAACATTGTCTGACCATCAATCTGCCACAACGGCTGGCTCAGTATATGTCTTCGTGCATTAGGACAAGGGACCCTTATGAGGAAAGCATTCCCGTCCATTTTGGTAACCGAGATATCCCGTCTTTGGCGACTCCATATTCCATTGACAATTGCGTGAACTGCTCCACGAGGAGGGACCTTCTCGTAGAATTGTCCAATGATGAAGCATTCCCACGCTTTTTTGTTCTTCTCAACAACAGCATTAGGGATCGTAACACACAGCTCTCCTGAATCTAGAGTAAACGGTTTTTCCTTAGGGAGTAGTGTTATCGTGCTTTCTTTGACAAAGCTCTTCCAGATATCTGCCGCTTTACGGCCAGCTGTCTTCTCAGGCTCAGGAAGTCCTGCCAAAGAAACATCTTCAGTCGCAGCTACAGTAATGACTGCAGGTGGTACTATCTCTGCTCTAGCTACCGCTTGAACAGTAGAAGGAGCGTTCACTGTCGCAGCTACAGTTGAGACCGCAGGTGAGGCTTTCTCTGTCGCAGCTACAGTCGGAGCAGTAGGTGGGACTATCGTAGTTTCAGCCGGTTCTGACCCAGGTACAGAGATGGGTACTGTAGCTAGGTTTACAGATTTGGGGGTTTCCACATCTGTGGCGCTAATCCGCTGGGCATCCTTTGCTTGAGCTTCCTCGGGCAAAGAGTGGCGATTTTCCTCATCACTTTGGATTCCAAAGGGAGGAGATTCAATTTCGGCTGTTTTAGACACAGGCGAAGATTTCTGCGATGAAGCAGGGGATGAGGACCGAGAGCCAGTACCAGAGGGTTTGTGGCCTAGTGCGTGCTTCTTGGGTGGTTTCTTTTTGGCCATGGGGCCCGGAGGGAGCCGACGCCGTGAGAGGCGACGGTGGAGGTGAAAAGATGTAGAACGCAGTTTGGGAGAGAAAAGTGTACGGAAGGAAAATAATATTTTTTTTTTTTTTTTTTTTTTTTTTTTTTTTTTTTTTCAATTAAAAAGTTGAAAAGATACAAATATTCGTCGCCAAAACTCAAATCTTAAACAAAAGGTTTAAATAGATTGACAATAACAATCCTAAATGGAGTTGGTTCGTCGCCAAAACTCAAATCGCTATAACCAACTCCATTTAGGATTGTTATTGTCAATCTATTTTGCCGGCCACTGTTACACTAACTATATTGTGTGGTATTATTTCGGTTGATATTAAACAAAAGGTTTACATAATAGTTCCTCGAAGGTAAAAAAAGTGCAAGCAGCAGCAGCGATCACACACAGCTATAGAAAATTTATACCAAATATTGAAGAATATTGCCAAAAATGTAAATAAAAAACAATTGTAAAAAGTACACATGCATGTGTTATGGTGTATATAGGTAGGAGAATTGTGGGGGTCACATGGAGTTCAGAGAAAGAGCAGAAGAGTGCCCACGTCGTCTGTGGTTTAGGTCCTCGGGCTCTGCGGATACCAAACACCATCATGCATGCCCAGCTCTAATTTTTTTTTTTCGTTCTTTTTTGGTTTCTTTTTTTATACAAATTAGGGTTTTCTTTGTGTATTTCACATCCTCCTACGACCATCAAATATAATATATACCCGCATCTCCCCCAGTATAGTATATAAAAAAATACATACTTTAACAATTTCTTTTGGAGCATTTTCAACCTATAATACTATTATAATATCAAGATTACACTATTTTAGCGTAATTTTAATACTAAAATTTTTTTCATCTCAAATTCAACTCCAAAACACTATTTTAATATGATTTTCACACTAAACCTCTCCAATCTACACTAAAAATTACATCATTTTAGTGTAACAATATAATTTCACAGTAAATTTTACGTAAACATATAGTGTCACACTAAAATAATGTAATTTTCAATATTAGAAAGAAGAGATTACAATTAAAATAGTGTGGAAATCATACTAAAATAGTATTTTAAAATTAGGTTGGATTTGACTTTACATCATTTTTCACACATCATTTATATATTATTAGCCCTTCTTTATTTCTTTCTTTCATGCTCCCTTTATATGGTTTCCTTTTACACATATTTTATGAATGTATTATTCAAGTTATCTATCTTATATTATTGACATTTTTGACAGGTATTGTCATCATATTTCTCTCCACTCTCTGCCCATCCACTTGCCTCATTTCTAATAAATTTAATTTTATTATTTCTCAAGTCACCCATGAGTCCTTTTTCTATAACATGCATATGTAACTAATAAGCAACTATGGTACTTCATATTCCTACATTTTTCTTACAACGTAAAAAGATGGACGTACATCTATGTTACACATAATTAGTACTAACAAAACCATCGATCAGTCGCAGTAAAACCAAAATAAAACATTTAGTGTAATTAAATTATCATCCATTTTGATAACCTCAAATGCTAGCTTAAGATATTAGAATTTTGCAAGTGAAAAGTATACAAAATAATAAATATATATTTTGAGAGTAGTAGTAGTAGTACGATATATTAGTAAATTTGTTTGCCTTCTATATATGACCATAATATTTTCACATACAAAAATCTCAGTTAAACATATATTAAATAAACACGAACGAGTCGAAAATTCACTGGCCACGATATTCACGAATTCTTTAGTTAGGGCTGATACACATGATTAATTTATGATGCTATTTTCGTAAGACTTTAGTGAAAAGATAAAGTTGTACTGTTAAAATATTTTAGGAAATGAGTGATTTTTATAAGAAAAACAAAAAGAGAATGCAATGAGTGATCGTTTTTCTGTAAAAATCGACTGTTGTAAGTAAAAATTAAATTAGTTAACGATCACTACACATCTAATAGAACATGTTTTTCATCATTCACTCATAAATTTCTGCATGTGTGTAACATTTTTATTAATTTTTGAGAAATTGAGAAATTGAGAAAATATTATAGAAGATTGATGTGGATGGCCTCTACTTAAAATTATAAGAATACTGTGGAAGGCCTCTACTGGATGCAAAATAAAGTAACTGATTGTTATCGATATGTTAAATGGACATGCTTGGATTATAATGGTCTAAACTCTAAAGACTTATTATCTAAGCATAAAAGGTTTGAGCCAAAAAACCATATATAATGAAGAATTGTTTTTGTAAGAACACGTCCGTAAACAGTTTTCGTTATTAGGAATAATTAAAAGAAAAAAAGACTAAACTAGAAGAGAAAGTTGACCCCAAATTTTTTTGGAAGAGATCATTACAATATAATTAGAGCTATAGAATAACCCAAAATCCCATTAAAAGAAGCAACCCATTAGGGCTAAAAATAAACTTTTCAAGTATATCAATAATTTAATTTCTTTGAAAACAAATTAATAAGGCTGTCAATTCTTTGTCACCGGAACATGGTCTGAAAAAGCGATTAGCTGGACCGATCACAACCCAATTCATCCATTTTCCTCGCGTAGGCATACCTTTCGTCCATTTAAAGTCAATAAAATCCAAATAAATTAAATCTTTTACAGGGATAATCAATATATTGTTAAATCAGTTTGAGTAAGAAGAAGAAAAAGTGTAGTCCTAAAATTATATATACATGACGTATCTATATTTTTTATCTCTACGTACATGAAATAATCCATAATTTCAGATTTTTATAATATTTAAAGCTGGCAGACAGAGAGACCATCACACTCCTCTCTTTCTTACATTCCCACAACCTCCCAAACAAAGAGAATTAGTGGAAAGTATGATTTGCAGAGGAATCATTCTCTTCCTCGTCCTCTCTCACTCACAACCCTACACACATATCATATAATTTTAAAAGTACCATATATAAAATATTTGTAATAGAAAAACAAAGAAATAACTAAATAAACAAAACCCTTATCTTCTTCATGAGAATCATTTCCTCTCCACAAAACCATGCCTTCTTAAAGCTCTCTTCAGTAACCCATCCATATATGGCCTCATGCTGAGATCATATGACCGATTTGTTTCCTCTTGAACCCTCTCCGCTTTACGGCGTTTGCAGCAACGGCGGAGGCGGCTTCTTGGAGGCGGTGATGATGAGAGAAGCAACAATAAACAATCAAGATTCTAGTGGAGAAGCATGTTCCGTATCCGATCCAATAGCAGCTTCTAATGAATATTATTATAATCCGGCCAACGAAGACGACGGATCCGCCTCCAAGAACGACGTCGTTGCTTCTACTAACCTAGAAGACGGTAACAGAGACAAATCTTGGCTCCGCTTAGGTGTAGGCCCTGAGAAAAACAACAACGGGACATCATCATATAAGCTCCAACGTTGTTGTAGCAAAAACGCAAGTGGAAGAGAAAATTCGTTAGACCTCACTTTGTTTACCTCATCCTCAACCGCGGCAGGAGCGGTTAGAAGTAAAGTAGATCACCCGCAGCCGCAGCCGCCATATTCTCATGATGAGTTGCTCACGATGCGTGGAGCGTCTTTGGTTTACAATCACCAGTTATTCCGGCCTCAAACGTTACTAAACCGCGGCTATTCGTTTCCATTTTCAAAACCATGGATACCTCAATATACGGCGCCATTTAGACCTTCATCAATAGGAATGATGAGTGAGCGTAACGTTACTATCAGTAATAGCTTTACAAGGAGTTGGTGCGAGGAGGAGGGAGGAGCTGGACCAAGCTCGGAGTTTAGGGTTATTGATCCTCCAAAAAGACCACATTCTGGTCTTTGGTTTCTTCTCCAAGCTTCGCAATTTCAGTAATTAAGACCTCTCTTGCATTTTCTTTAATCCTTTCTCAGTTTGGTTCAATTTTATTAGGTGAAACTCGATCATTCTTTTTTAAACAGTGTATATATTTGATAAAATTTGATTTGTGAACGCAGGGAAAAGGAACCGTTCTTACCTCAAGTAAACAAAAGCTACTTGAGAATCAAGTAAGTCTTTATTTGTCTCATGCATTATTGAAACTTATTTGTTTACGGAAGTCACTAAGATTGTTTCTGTTATATTCTAATTTTTCGAAAACAATTTGAATTTGCATGGATAAGAGATGGGAGAATCACGGTTAGATTGCTAATTAAGTACCTTATGAAGAAGCTTCAGTTGGATAGCGAGTCTGAGGTAAATACCTAAAGTTTTATAACTCTTTTATATAATGTTTTTAATGTTCTAAGTTTTGTGGATAAGAAATGAAAACGACATTACAACTCAATCCCCAACTTGTTAGGTCACACGTCTGATGTCATGGTGTCGTAATTTATATAACTTAGTTCAAATAAATCTTAGCTAGATATATTCAAACTTTAGTAATATAGGCTAAGTGATGGTGTTACAAAAAAAAAAGGTTATTAGGTGATGAAACCACTTTCTCTGAATATTAGGGCTACACAACATCCTTAATTTGGCGCAAATCTAATTAATAATCATGAATAATCTAGGGTTCGGATTTTTGAATCTGATTCCTTATGTGCTCAATCAATCAATTTCAAAACGAATTTTACATTATTTTAGCTTAATGATTCATCAAAAGATTTGTTTCTTAAGTAACTCTTCATTAGTAAGAAATTTGATAACCCAAAAAATTCCTCCATCTATCTCATTTGACAAAAATAGTGCTTAATTGTGTACTGATCACTTCTCGAAGTACCCACTACCTTATAAATAATTATTATCATTATTGGTGTTAATTATATTGTATATTCTCATAGGAATCTGGAAACCGAGAGGGGAATTAATTAACTGGCCTTTTCATGAGTTTCAGGCTATAATATAGTTATTGGTAATAATTTATAATAATGCTATTTGTGGAATAAAACAAGTCTGGGTCATCAGGCATGCTTGCTTTGAGAATAGTATAAACCAGAAAATAAAGTATATCTTAATGCAACCTCAAAAAGCTTACATGCGTAGGTGTATGCGTAGATGCTCTCGTTATCAGAATTGACATTAATCCAAGTATATTGCATGTTCCTATGGAGTCTAGATAGGCTCACAAATACATATTCATGCGCAAAGAATCAACTGCATGCATAGGTGTGCTTGCATGTGTATACACATAGTACATTCAATCTACCAGGTTCAGAAAGCTGCCGTTTAGATATTAGGTGGTGAAACACAAATTTTGAGTTTCACCTTAATTGGATGAGACAAGCTAATCGACTCGGCTAGGTACCTAATTTATCATATACATGATTTTTATTCTACATTAATTACAAAAGAATGTCACTTTCTAAAACACTAGTTGAGTAAATTAACGTCTTAGCATCCTTCTACGTGGTCATACGTACGGGTAAATCTTCTTAAAATTTTAGTTGTGTTATCTCGTTGATGATTGGATGACGTCTTGATTGTTGAGATTAGAGATCAGCTTCTACAAAAACGCACACTTTCATCATAGTTTAGATAATAAGTAGTATGATTTTTGATTTAAAACAAAAGACTTCAAAATTGTCTAGCACCAGTAATTCAATTAATGTAAACGGTAGTAAGAAATTTTGGAAAAAAATGGTAATAACATAGCCTGAAATTATTTCATAAAAATCAAATTATGAAAAGTTGGATTTAACGCAAAATACAATTAACGATGAAAAATAGTTTTCCGTTTAATGCTGAAGTTTCCATGTTTTAGCTTATTTTCTTGAGAGCATGCATGTCGCCACAAGAATATATATTGATATTTGGTCCGCGCATTGTGACATATAATATTCTTATTCAAATAAGTTTTTGATGAAAAACGTGAATTGAAAGCATTGATGCATGCATGGCTAACTTTGTCTTTTCCATCGAGCCAAAAGAAAATGTATCCCCCACTAACAAGCATATTAAAATTTCCCTAATTAAGATTTGGATAGTTTAATAATTTTCCTAGTCAATTAATTAGTTCACAATCCATTTAAAAGTAAATCCAAAATCGGAATGCAAGCATTTTAATTTGACTTTTCTAATCAAGTGATTGGAATAAAAGGTATTGAATTTTCTAAGAATAATAAAATGCCATGAACACTCAACACTGCGTGTAGAAAAACAGTACGTTAATATCACTTCTAGAATTAGTAGTCTATATAAACACCAGCTTTAAAAATATCCATCTTTCCTCGCGTAACTTAAATTATTTTGGTAACACCATGGGATTTGAAATTTTGCTTGAGATTCTGAATTCATTTTTTCGGGTAGCTGTAGCTATGAGCGAAAATTAAAGTTAGGGTTTAAATATTCTGGTACTTTTAACTTTTTTTTAAAAGAAAAACTGTTACCTTAACCGACCTAACATATGTAAAGAAGTATATAGACGTTTATTTTAAATATGTATCGTAAGATCTTGGCCGTGAAATATCAAGAAAAACAAATCTTGGCCGATATTAGAGAATATATAATGTTTGTAGATTTAAATAAAAAATGTTTTAATAGCTAATCTAAGGTTGGTGTGACCGTATTTGAAGGTATTCCTATTGTTCGATTTTCTTTATGGTCAAATATATGTGGTGAAAAACGGGGGGAAAATTACCTAACACTGTCGTCACGCTTATGCTTGCTAAGGTCAGCGATTCTCTTAATTGATCGTCGAATAGCAGAAATGTGTATAGATTTTAAACAGGGAGCTTGAAGTTACGTGTAGAATGTCGCATCGTAATCCCAAGTGGTCCACTTTCATGAATGTTGAAAGTTGAAACAAAGATCATCTCCTCACCAACCAATCACGTTCCTACAATAGAGCACAAAATAAACTATTAGTGTTCGAACTTGAATGATTTTTATTCATTACGTACCTTTTAGTTTCAACTGACCGATTTTAGTTCTTTTTTTCACTTCTTATCTTTGGCGTTAAGTCGAGAAAAGTGGAGATTTTAGGTATACGCACGGCAACAAACAAAGCACAAATTTCTTTACATGTTAACAATAAAAAAAGACTCACAGAGATTTTTTAAAAATGGTTACAGTAGTCATAGACGGAGTAACCCAATAGATTATCTAACCGGTCAAATTTGTAGATCATGTGTGTTATGCATGTACTCTAGTATATCCCCTTTCACACACACGAGCACGTATGTGAATATTTACCATGTGATCTTGACTCTTTCTTGTTTGTTTGATGATTGCAAACTATGGAAACAGATAGAAATAAGATGCAGAGGGCAACAATTATCGCCGTTGTTGACGATGCAGCATGTAAGAGATACCATATGGAATCCAAAATCATCATTACCATCATCATCTCCTTCTTTCACTTTGCTTCGGGATTCATCAACTAGTGATCATGTCATGATTTTGCATTATGGTAGGACTGCTTAATGATAAATTTATTTAATATTTTTTGCTTTCCGTGTAATATTTTTTGATCATTGTGTATTTATCAAGTTCTAAATGTTCCTCTCTCTTTTTTTGTGGGGTTTTGATAGTATTTGATAGTTCTCTTTTTAAAAAAAAATCAATGGAAAGTGATAGATGTTAAACGGTTTGTAAATTAGTTGACAACAAATAAAAGAAACATTTATCTACTTCACATAAAAACATTTAGAAATCACACCCTACTGATAAAATTCCTCTAATACCATTATTGTTCACTTGGGATTTCCACTTACACTCTTGGCGGGTTTTTCCTAGCTGGCGGTAGCTACGATGATTAACCCTGCTGGTGATATCTTCGATGAGGTTTCTTCTCGCCACTCCTTTACTCTCCGACTTACTCAAACTTATCTTCCCACAATATTCGTTGATTGGTTCTCTCTCTTTAGTAAAGCAGAATTTGAGTAGGTATCTAGGATGCTGTAGGCACCGTGCATCTAAGGTTTGAGGGCGCCTTTCTCTCAGGTTCGTGGCAACAATCAGGCCTTCCTGCTCCGTTCCCGTCTCGTTAGTCTGAGTCTGCTTCGTCGTCTTCCGTTGCTTTGACTTCATCTCTCGCTTCAATCGAGCTCCCGTCCTTGTATGTTGCTTAGTGTTTAGATTTAATTTTTGCAATTCCAATACTAGTCTTTTTGTATTCTCCGTCAAAAATCAAAAATTTTGATACAATAAATTTAATATCTTACTCAAAAAAAGAAAAAGCAGATTTCGACTCAGGTGACACTCACTAATTATGAAGTGATCTCTCCATCTTTTTGATATCTCTTTAGATGGTCCGCGAGGG
The DNA here is from genome assembly GCF_000309985.2 of Brassica rapa. NCBI lineage: Eukaryota > Viridiplantae > Streptophyta > Magnoliopsida > Brassicales > Brassicaceae > Brassica > Brassica rapa. The sequence continues at coordinate 17,904,846 of NC_024802.2, read as the reverse complement.
TGCTTGTGAACAGCAACGAGGCTTCTATCACGGACGCAAGGTATGTGGGTCTACTTTGTCTCTTTCATCTATATCAGTGGAATATTTGAGAGATTGGAGGATTAATAATATAACGATGGTTTTGCAGAAAGTAGGACTCCCAAGCCAATTTGCAAGATTTTCAAGAGTTAGTGCTTCACTTTGGTCTTAAAAGTGATTTAGCTTTTGATAATTGCTGATTATGCTCTCAGTAAGTTTAGGAAGGCAAGATTATTGCCTACATAAATGGAGACATTGCAATCATTTAACTAGAAGAAAAAAAGCATTCTTCCTAAACTCTTGGAGGAATATGGTTGAGTAAATGTGATTTTTATGGTTGGGAACAGGGAGAGAGCTTTTGGGCTTCTTGGACACTTGTAGGCTGGGAACTTACTCTGTCTCATCCTGAGGGTTTGAAGATTTGTTGGATGATCCTATTAAAACCAATCATAGCTCTTCAATTTATAGACATAACAATGCAAGTAGAAGCTCCTTTTACATTCTACCCTTCAAAGTAACACACAACACTCAAATTCCAAGAACATACACATCCTTCCTACAAGGTTCACATCTTTACAAAAAACAAAACAAATCTTTCCGCTTTTTTTGGCATTTTCGCCGATTAAATAAAGCCATTCTTAGTGCTAAACTTTTTGCCAAAACCTATTATCATCATATACATACATAAGCTCAACACATCATATGGTAAAACATCAAAACTCTTCAGGAAGAGGATGACCATCCAAGAACGCTTTGAACAGCACAAGTGATCTCTCAGGCTGTGAGAATGGGACCTCATGTGCAGCTCCTCGCACCGTTGCAAATGACAATACATTTCCATAGACTTGCGTCCACCCACCCACCTGAAACAACAAAACACAATCTGTTAGTTTTGTTCTTTTCTTTTACCATTAGAGAGTGATGTTTGTTTTTACCTGTTGTCCTGCAAACCAGACTCTATAAGGCACACTTGTTCTCAGTCCCAACCGTTTGGCTAATCTGCTCACTAAGGTTCTACTTCCTGTCAACGGAATCACAGAATCTTGATCTCCACTGTTCTTGCAAGAAAAAAACACCCACCGTTAATTCATCAAAGCAAGTTAAAAAAAAGGTTTAACAGAGACAGACATTGATATCTATTACCTGTAGACAAGAACTGGAACTCCAGCTTCCACAAGGCTCCCTACGATATTAATCGTAGGTTTTTCCACATCAAGCATTTGGTAATCAAGCACACTGTAAACCAAAACATCAGTTCCTTGATGAATAAGCAAACTGTTAGAGAAGAAAGTGACAACTACTTACTTGCTGCAAACTGTCCATTCACGTACTCCAACGAGCCGAGCGTGAAGCGCTTCCTGCACATCTCTTCGGTTTAGATAATTAACGGTCTCATCTTCCACACAGACATCAACCGATTCTCCCACTTGCTGTCCATTCCAAATAATTAACAAAGTTCATAAACACATCCACATAGCAAATAACAAAGCTCTAACATATATGTTTCGTGTGACTCACGTTAGGGCTTACGACTTTGGATTGAGATAACACAGAGGAAATGCAGACGTCGAGTGTCACGTCATATTTATCCACAAACCTACTCGTCTCAGTGTTAACTTGGCTCATCACTTTAGAGCAGATACTAGACATGGACCCTCTGTAGTACTCACTCACATAGCGTGAGTAGTTACAGTAAGAAGTGAAGAGTTTGAATGTTGAATCCGATATCAAGCCGTGAGACCAGAAGTACTCAGCTCGTGAGTTGAAGTCAGTTGAAAACTCAAGAACAGGATTGCCAATCTACAAAAAAAAAAAGGAATAAAGACAGAATCATATAGACCATAAAAATCATTGAAGAGATAATGTTTGTAGACTTACAGCAATTCCTCTGAGATTAAACAAATGGTGTTTCTTGTTGTACTGAATCATTAGATCAGCTAACTGGGGAACATAATGGCCTACATTTGCACCAAAACATTAGCCACAAGTACTATGATTGAAAGAAAAGGAAAAAAAAAATAAAGTTATTACCAGCATAGCTTTCACCAGTGATGAAGAGACTTCTGTTGAGATAGTGAGGGAACTTGAGGAACCATCTTTCCAAGAACACAAGGTTGTCTCTTGCTGAAGTGGATAAAGAAAAAAAAGACAAAAGAGAGAAAGTATGTTTGAGATGTGAACAAAACATAAAGAGACAAGAAGAAGAGAATAATAATCTTTCAGATGTGATCTTGAAAAAAGGTTGAATTCTTTTGTTCTTTTTGTCAGTTTTGACACAGAACAAGAAACAAAAGCTGATAAAATAGTTTTAGAAAAATATAAATAATATTTGCTTTTCCTGTAAAAAGGAGAATAAACAGAGAAATGGCATTCACAGATCACTGCATCATCATCATCATCATCATAAAATTTCTATTTTTTTTCAAAAAAAAACTAATCTGTAAATTATTTTGTAAAGAACCCTTTTGTGTAAAAGATGTCCTTTTGTTGTTGCTGAATTTAGAAAAAGGAAAAAGATACAAAAGTATGTGTTTCTTTAAGTCTAAATCAATAGATTCAGCACAGTTTCTCTGAAGGATTTTGGCTTACAGTGTAATAAAAATCATATCTTTTTAAAAACAAGAATTGGAAAAGAAGAAACTTTAATTTTAAATCAAGAAAAATAAAGAAAAGGTTTATGAGAGATTAACCAGTGATCTTATCATCCACACTCTCGTACGATCTCTGAGTTGAATAAGAGAATCCAACTCCAACAGGTGTCTCTAGATACAACATATTAGCCTCTGCAAACCACCAAAACAAAAAACAAAATTCAAGAACTAATCAAAACTTCAAATGTGGAATCAAGAAGCTTAGTTTAATTTTAATTACCTTGGTTCCAGCTATGTTGGTTCTTGACCAAAACTGATCCTTTTGGTCTAAATGGTCCGTTCTCTGAGAATGCACCAACGCCCAAAGATGAACATCCAGGTCCTGCATTCAACCTCAATTCACACATTTATTATCTGGTTTTGTTTTATTTTATAAAATATAAATGAAAAACGAACCTCCATTGAGCCAGAGGACGAGAGGCTTGGAGGTAGGATTGGTTTCAGCTTCGGCGAAGTAGTAAAACAGAGCTCTCTGTTTCTTTTCGTCGAGGGTGACATAACCTGAGTATTGCTGGAATCCGACCCGGGGTTGACCGGGTAAACGGGTGATCAGATCGGAGTGGGAGAGAACAGTGGAGGAGCTCAGGAAGAAGATTAAGGCAAAGGAGAATGTGAGGCATTGGAGAGAAGGAGGAGGAGACATGATAATGTCAGTTCTTCTTCTTCTTTGTTGTGTTTGGTAATGCCGAGAAGAAAAAGAAGAGGAGACAAGTGATGACTTTGGGTCTTTGTTTACCCACTTGCTTTGCTTCTTTGCATTTATATCTAGATTCACATGTTTCTTTCTTGTTTTATGATTTATCTTTTAATCTGATTCATAATTTTATAATTTAGCATCTAAGTATTTTACTCTTTTAATTTATTGACTTGGTGGGAAATTGTACTGATGGTCTGGAGCCAATAAGTATAAAATAGAGGAATTCGACATTTACTATAATAAATATTATTTTCTCTGTTTCAATATATATGTTGGTTCAAAAAACAATATTTCATAATATACGTTATTTTAAAGTTCACTACAAAAATTTAGTTAAATAATATTTAAATTAAAATTAAAAGTAAAATTTGAAATATAATTTGTCATTGATTTTTGAGAAAAAGACTAGGATAGCACCAAAGCAAGTTTTTGTTCTCAAAGTAGCACTCAAGGCTTAAAGTCACAAAAATAGGTTTCATTAAAGAGGTAAATATACACTTATACCCCTTGGATTAATTAATCTAAACTTTAGGGTTTAGAGTTAAGGGGTGGGGTTTTGGAATTAGGGTTTAAAATTTTATAAAAAATAAATACTAAAATAAAATAAAAATTTTAAAAACAGTTTCAAAAAGTATTTTTAAATTATAAAAAGAAAATTTGAAAAAAAATAAAAAAAATTTCAAAATTTTTTTTCAAAAAAATAATTATAAAAATTTTGAATCTGAAAACATATAATCTGAAACTATAAAAAAAAATATTTTTTTCATTTTTTTATTTTTTTTATTTATTATTTATTATTTATTTGTTTATTTAATTTTAAACCAAGGATATTAGAGATATTTTATTCTTTAATAAATGTCATTTTTGTGACTTTCTCTTTCTAGTGTCATTTTTGAGACATAAACTTCAAAAGGTGCTATTATTGACAATTGCCCTTGATTTTTTTCTTTAATTAAAAAAATATTAATTTTAATATTTATGTTTTTAACTAAAACAACTTATTTATTTAAACATATGAAGTTATGGTGTGAAAGTCTATAATATATTGTTCAAAAGAAGAAAATAGATGAATAGAAGGAGAACATGTGTGGGTTACTGCATGCGACTTGAAGGTAAGGATCTGACTGGTTCAAACTCAGCGGTTACGGGAGTTTGTGGATGCGAATGGTTGCGGTTTCTATCGGTTTTAAAAGATTTGTACGACTGGTACTGCAGTTAAAAATTGGTGCGTTTGCGGGTGACTTATGACCGGTTAACTATCAAATGCGGTAACAATCAAATAATAAATTAACAATATTTACATTTAATATAATTATAAAAATATCAAAAATCATAAAATTATAATAAATATAAAATTTATATTTAGAAAGTTATAATTTTAATTTTTTTAAATTTATTGAAATTGTTTTTATTATAAAATTTTATAATATTAATTAAAATATAATAGATATATTTTCTTAATTTCAATTTTAAAATTTTCATTAAATATTTTTATTTTTGTATATATATTGTTTAAAAAAAAGAAAAAAATTTTACCCTCCCGCAACCGCAAACTCTAGCTGGAGCCAACTTTTGAATTTATAAGATTCGAAGCGGTTTGAAGCGGTTTGAAGCGATTTGAGTGATTGTTGCAAACCGCCGACAACCGCTACCAACCGTAAAAGCTGCGTTTGCGGGTGGTAGCGGAAAAACCGGTCACCCTCTAAATCGATATGGGGTTCACTAGCGACTAATCGTTGACAAAAAAAATTAGTGACTAATCAGCTGACTAACTAATAACAATTCAAACTTGTTAATATTTTTGCAAGCAAATGTAGTTACCGTGGCTGGACTTTACACAACCAACTACCCCTACAAAGTCAGTCTCTTTTTCCTTTTACGTTAATTGTTTTTTATATCAACTAAATTTAATTTATATATTTCATTTAGCATCTACAGTAGCTCACAGTTACTAAATTCTAATTAACAACGTCTTTAGAGCATTAGTATTGACGGATATCTTGAACATTTCTTCGCGAAAAAGTAATACTTGAAGTTTTAGGATGAAACACAACTATTAAGAAACTTGTCTTTTATCTATAAAAATATTATTAAAATATAAATTAAAAATTATTTAACCAATCACAAAACAGACTACAAAATATGATTAGTTACACAGTTTTTGATAAAGTTAAAAAGTACATTGAATTATGAAAATATCATCTATTTTGAAACATCAAAAACTCTCTAAAACATCATCTATTTTGAAACGGAAGGAATAGAAAAATTATCAAAAATTCACCTCTAAATATTATAACAAACAAAACTATGTTCTAACTCATCTCTATTTCTTTTAAACAAAAATTGCTATTTTCTAAATATATAAGCAAAACGGTATTCCTTTATTATAGAGTTTAACTTCTTCTTTTTAAAAAAAAAAAAAGATGATCTTTCACTTTTAAAATGTGTACAGTGTACTTATAACTAAAATAAAGTTTGCTATAATTTATTTTATATGTAAGAGTTTCCTTAGTTCATTGGTTTTATTAAGTGTTTGTTAATACTTTTAAATTAGGAGATCTGTGTTTTGAATGAAAAAATCTAAATTATGCATAAAATCGAAGAAATGATATCCAAAAAATCTTCAATATGGTGTAATTAAGATATATTTGTTAGACATGAATTTCATAAGACGGTTTAAGATGGTGTAATTATAAGTAAATTTTCATGAGGCATATAGAATTATCCGTTGTAAAATTGTCTTTGTATTGTTTTTCATAGTTTGCAAATGATCTAACTAACCATAGTTAAAAGAAAATTATATATAGTGAAAATAATAATTTTTATTTTTTATTCTATATTTTGAGAAGAACTATTTTACAAAAGTATATTAAAGTAAACTTAATTTCTATTATATAATTTTTTATGTAAAAAGTAGCAAAAATACATGTATGATGAGCATTTCTAATATATAATTCTATTTTCCTCCAAAAAAATAACTATATAATGAAATGTGGTTTTGTTCTAATCCTATTCCATTTTGAAAAAAAATAGAGTAAAAATTAAACAAAAATACATCACTATATTTATATAGAGTAAACTCATTTTATATTATTATATAATAAAAATAATATGAAATTTGAATATTTATTACTTTAAATTCTATTTTGAAATAAAAAATGTAATGGAGCTGGAGATGTAATGCACCAATCACCATCAAACAAGAGAACACACGGTCAGAACGTCTTTCATCAATCTAATAGTTTAGCTAAAATTTTAGTACGATAACAAAATTGCTAAAAGTCTGAAAGTAACATTATGAAGTTTGAAATAGAGATATTGTGTTTATATCAATGATTACTATCAATATATACTATACTTAACAAATATCTACTATTTTACCAAAAAAATAATATATATACACTATACACTTAAAACATACAGCAGATAAGCTTGCTTATCAAACGTTGTCTGTAAATTGTATATGTTCGTTTGGCATTTGTGTTTACTAGTTTCATAGTGTAATTAACAAATCGCGAAATAAAAAGCCATTTATAGATATTGTATCTATGCGTATGGCATTTATGTCCACTATTTTACAACGTAATTAAGAAAATCATAAGAAGTCTAAAATACTCAGACAATAGTTAGCTGTAATATAGGAGAAAAAACAGATAGACCTAAAGAGAATTATATGTCTACTTTTTTGAATGAAATTATGTCTATTTAACTGATAAATAGAATAAAACAATAGTAGATTGAGAACATGAGTGTGGCCCAGTTATAATTTAAATGTTAGCTAGGCATGGTCGATAAACAAGCAAAAGGCCAAAATTTTGAGAACTACAACGACAAGAGTGGTATGGTATGCGTGTAAAGGAGCTTTTAACAATGAGACTCGCAGAAACCACTGAATGCAATTATGCCTTTTACCGATTTTATTACTTTTAAGGGTTACCTTTTCAGCATTTTTTTTTTTGAATTACACTCGTATTGATATTGTTTTTTGAAAGAACTTGCTATGATTTTATTCTGCCTCCTATTACTCTGAAATTTAAATGTGAACTTGCTTTGGACATATCAGGACATATAATAAAATATATCAAATTTGTACATAAACAGTTTTTTGCTTTCTGGCAGAAAACTGTGAATATTGGATTTATATGATTTACGAAGTTATTTCGGTGAGTACATTCAATTCATCGAAACGTGTTTAATTTGACAAAACAACCAAAATATTTTCTGTTAATATAATATTTTAACCCGAGACGACACATACCAAACATTTCTCTATGATCACGTAAATTTATTTGAAATAAGATATTTGAGTCAAGAGGATTTGCGTATTGCTAATCCGAATGCGTGTTTCATAGTACATTTAGATCAATTTTGAATAGTTCGTAAGAGATACTTTGGTACTAATTTCCATTCGTAAAGTGTTATGTTAGCCACTAATTGTATATTCTCTGTACTGAATACACTTTCAATTTGTCAAAATCGCGTCTGCTAATTCTAGATTAAAAATATCCTGAAACGTTATCAAAGACTAAGCGATAATCAAACTGGATAAACGGATACAAACAAAAAGGCATTGTTTACACCCAATTTGATGATTCACGCCAAGCTTTTTCCATCTTTTCCAAGGCCAAATCATTTCTCCTTTTAAATGTTCATTTTATAAAATCAATTTATTTTCATTCCACTACGCACCATTTTAAACGAAAAGAGATTTATCCCTTTTTCGACGTGTTTATAAATATTACCTTAACACTTAAAAATTGGTAAGTTTTATGAATTCTATTTTTGTTTTTTTGGGGAATGTGTATGGAATGATGTATAAAATGCTTTTGGGGAGCTTGAGTGTAAGCCAAGTCTTTTAAACCTTTTTGTTATTCTTCTTAAGCTTTTGATGTATTTTGTACCTAATTATAATTTGTAGAAAAGCTACATAACTTTCTGAAAAAAAAAGATAAGAAAAACATAAAATAAACAGTGCAATATTTTTTTTGACGTCACATATATATTCTTTTTGTAGGCATTCAAATATAAACTCCAAAGTCCATATCAGACGATGTAACTCATCGAGCCACATGTATATTAGTTGATTAATACCAATGGCTACGAGGCTACGTCTTTCAATTGTTTTTTCCAAGTTAATAACGAATCTTTTTATGACAAAAACGCACCAAATGGAAAAAGTAGCAAACGTATTCTTAACTTTTTTAAGAAATATATGATTTAACAGGGATCATACCATTCATACATTTGAATCGAGTACCATGTCAAATACCTTTTTGAATAATGTTCAAAGCTTTCTAGGATGGTTTGTCAAACGAGATATGATTGCTCATTGACACATAAGACTTATACGAACGTAGCCATCACGGAGAGAGATAGAGATATGACATTGGTGACGATGATGATGATAATGGGGCCAAGGTAACAATGTTCCCCACTCGAAATTGTCGCCGAAAATTAATCCTACCATTCCTCTTTATCAAGTCACCGTATCATTATCAAAATTCATATAAATTCATATGAGCACTTCCTTTCTTCGTTTGCGTGTTTGGTTTATAGTTGTTACTGCAGCATCTTTTTTACAAACTATTAAACTTGTATATTTTCATATGTACGCGGTAAAAGATTGTTTGCTCATAATTGATATGTACGCGAGATCATCCGCATCTAGTGGCGTGGGGATTGAAAACCTTTTTCATGGCGTAAATACTCGGGAGAAAAGTACAAATAATCATAGTGTGGTGGAATTTGAGTTTCAACCGTTGAATACTTCTTTTGTATTTAACGTAAATCATTTATGATGGATGGGAAACATATGAAGCATTTTAAGAACATTTTATTGTGTTAAAACATCTTGAGTTACTTTGTCCAAAAATACTATATTTTGTATAAAGCCTTGGTAAATTAATAACAAACAAAACATACATATTTCTTAGGAACGGAAAACAGAACTTGATCGCAATGATCACATACATATGGAAATTTGGATTGTGGGAATATTTATATATATATAAATCAATTTGTTGGAACTGAAAATATAGGGAAAAATTAAGAAAAGGGGAATAGACAGACTCCATTTGGTCTGAAACTGAAATACAACTTTTACCTTTATGGGTTGGCTAAAGGAGTGGGAATGGCCCATCCCCACCCTCTCACGTCTTGTCTCTTATATCCTTCTTTTCTCATTATCCTCTTTTATTTACTGTTTTCATAATAATTACAGACAGAAACACTAACTAGAAGTCTACAAACCAAGCATTTCTTTGTGTCTTATTCTCTTTATTTGTTGTCTTAATGTCTTTTGGCTTGGGTTCACTTTAGTTTACTTAGAGTTCATTCAAAACTTTTTGACTCTTTATCGTAATTTGTATGTTAAACATGTAGCATGAGTTATGAGCCATTTTTATATGATTAATAAATAATACACTCCAAGCAGTTTAGGCGTGTTTTTTTTTTTTTTTTTTTTTTTTTTTTTTTGATGAAATTTTCAATTTATTGATCAATCAGAAAATGCCATTTACAAAGAATAGGCTAGCTATAAATTGGAACTTAAAACTATAAAAGAAAAAAACTTTATACTAGCTAAATTTGTAAAATTCTAATCAAAGACTTCAAACCATCTCCTAAGAATTCTATTGAACTTGTGACCCGCCTTGTAACCAAGAGAGCTAATTCGATTCTTGATTCCTCTGTTAATTGTTTTGATCATTTGATCAGTTCCCTGATGACCTTGTTGGTGCCTTCGTGTATTCCGTTCTCGCCAAATATGGTACACGACAGCCTGGAACACTAGACGAATGAGAATCATATCCATCTCATTGGACGTGCCTGCTTGAATATACTTTAGCATATCATGCCAGTCTGGGTTTATCCTCCTTCCAACCAATCTGCTAGCGAGACGATCCCATACTGTATAAGAGTATGGACATGCGAAAAACAAATGATCTAGTGTCTCATCTCTTTCACCACATAACACACAGCCCTGGTGGATTCCCCACTTTCTCATTCTGTCCCCTGTAGATAGCCTGTTCTGAATCGCAAGCCAGACTAGGAATGCATGCCTAGGGATCCCTTGTGTGAACCAAACACTTCTACTCCAAACTACTTCATCTCGCTTGCTCCGTATCTGCTCCCATGTTTTCGCTGCATTGAAGCTGTCTTGATAAACCCCTTCTTCATATCTCCAAAGGAACATATCAGGTCCCTGTGAAACATTAGGAACTGGTTCGATCTGGACTCTATGATGCAGCTCATGATAATGTCGACTCCGTTGGCCCCTTATCTTCCACTGGCCCTCGGAGACAGCATCACTCACTCTAGCGTTACGTGGAACCCCAAGATAACGCGTACCGGTTGCTCCTGTAATATTAATGAGCTTCCCCATACGTAGCCAGTCGTCGTGCCAGAAAGTTAGATAGGAATGAGTACATAGCGGGTTCAGAACTATTTCTAACCCTTAACCATATCAATAGCCAAGATGCCATGGACCATTTATAACTCTCATATACTTTTAAGACATATATTAAAGAAGCGACTGGTTCTGTTTTTAAGATATTTACCTTCGTATATTGGTGAATCTGCACATATAGTATAAATGTATATGATAGTGGAAAGTTAGATGAAAGAAGAGAAGGGTAGAGGGTTAGGTCAAAAGGAAAGGCTGTGAATTTTATAAGAACATTCAATAAGACTATAACGGTAACAAGTGTGCGTGTATGCCTTTTGCAAGGTTTGCGTTGGAGACAAAATTAAATTATTTGTTATAGTGGGACTTGTTAAACACTTACACCAAATAGAGAACATGTTTCTATACCTACCACTCCCTCTTTTCCTCTCGTCTAAAATTTCTCACATTTTGTCTTTAGTTTTTCCTTGTTTTTTGGCTTTTACTTAGCTACCGTCCTTTTCAATTTCAGATTTTTTTTTTTGCTAATATCATAACCAACATAAAGATAAAATCAGTTATATACTTTATTTCTCACTACTATTTTTTATGTGTCACGACTCACGATATATAATGTCTAAGGTTTCTGCACATAATTTTTTCTAGATTAAATCATCATTTGCTACTTATATCATCACTATTCAGCAAATAATAAAATAGTATCTTTATATATAAAATACAGTTTATTCTCTCCTTAGAGAGACACCTCAGCAGACATGTCACAAATTCACTCATTTTCAGGATGACACATGTCCCCTTCGGATGAAACTCACTGTTTCATTAAGTGATGTGTTCCGGCATGATTTGGGCCTATTTAATTACACGTACATTTTGACGTGTTTTTGGGCTTGGAAATCAGGTGTGTTCCGTTTCCCTGTGTACAAAGCTCGATAGCCCAATAGAGTAAACCCTAATTGTGTTCTACGTGAAGAAATGGAATGTTAGTGTTTTGTCTCTCATTTTTTTCCGTCTCTCTTCTTTGTTCTGTGGAGACTGCTGAACTTCATCCCTAAATCTGAAACGGTCCGAGTTATGTGTTCTTCATGTTTAATCTCTATTAATTCAATAAACCACGATGAGGCTTTGAATGTGTGCTTAGATTCGTTGAGTAATTGTATCTGCGAGTATAAATAGGTTAGTACTCCTCCTCTCGAAATCATCGTCTCTTCGTCTCTCTTTCATTTTCTCCATTTAGATATCGTTTCAAATCTGTTTGTTGATTATGATTTTGTTTTTTTTTTGTTTTCAGGTGATACTCATGCCAGCCACCGTCTCACCGCGTACATGCATCTTTTGAAAGCGAGTTCAATATACTCCTTGAGCGGATTTGATATGACTCGGTTCAGTCAGAATTTCAGACATGTTCATCATGTAAGCATAATCATTCTCATTCTGTGATTTGAGATCTCTTTGCATTGATCAATAACAGTATTTAGTAACCGACAAATCTAAAATTATCCTATTTCTGTAACACATGATAGTTGTGTAGATTTGTAGAACTGAAAAACTCTTTCTGTGTCAATTGAAATGATCTTTGGGTTGATTTTTGTATGGTAGCAGAGTTGTGGAGTCATGAAGTATCACTTTTCAGGAACGTTCATTCTTCCCACTTTTGATATGGTAGAACAAAAATATGTGACAGCTGAGGGTACTGAATGATAGTTTTCCTTGAAAGCAAAATTCTCAAACCCCCAAAAGCTGGAGCCAAAGCTTCTAAAGAAGCAATAGAAATGTGGACAGAAGTTTCTCTAGGTAAATACTATATAAATGTTTCTCTATAATTGAAATTTGGTTTCAGTTGATATAGATCTGCACTTATATCGTCTGATCTGCAGTTTAATTGTGGCCGCAAAAGACCAAGACCCATGGAATTTAGTTATATTATTGCAACTGCTATCCTACTCTACTCTCTTTGCAATATATGATCAATAATAAAAGGTATGTGTCATAAGAAGAAAGCTTTTCAGTATGTTTTGGTTGTAGTTTTGCATAAGAACATAATCTCATGATGATGAAACTTTCACAGCCTCTGGCGACATGTATGCAGAACCTTCAGCAAGGAAACCTGGCCATCAATCTGCAAATAACTGCACCGTCCGTGGCTACAGGAATATCAGGTATTTTTGTCCCAATAGATAAATGGTGGAGAGGTGTTGTTGTTAAAAACTGGAATATGCCTAAAATGCAGTTGCTTCCATCAACAACTCACCCTCACATGCACATGAGCTATTTTGGAAGCTACGTTATTAGCGGCATCACAATCTCTACGACTTGATTCTTTTCTCTAGACGTGATTCTTATCTCCATACCTCATTCTTCTCTTATCATTTTCAATAACTGAGGTTTGTTGTTTGATCTTTGTTTCAAAAGGTATTTGTATTTGTTTACTGTTGAGAAATACGTTACACATTCATGTTTATATCAAGCTGGCAGATTCTTCCGTCAACATTCGCTTTACCATCCTAAGTAAGTTCGTTGAAATAACGGCGGTCATAGCTCAAATACTGACTAAATATAAATGTTTGGTTTTTCTCACTTGGCCAAACTTCTCGGTAACAATATCATTAACAAACAGAACAATAACAACATCATTACCTTGGTTATTGGTGAGAAAAGATTCTGTAGTTTTTGATGTGTACATGGTCATCACCTTAATTTCAAATTACTTCTAAGAAGAAAAAAATACATGTTGGGTTTAACCAGTAATAACCAATATTTTAATAATACATTATGCTTTGCTAGCTCCTACTTTATAATTCTACGGAGCTAATACCAAAAAAAAAAGAAGAACCTTTGACCCTAAAGACAACTGAATTATACACACCAAAATACACTAGAAACATGCTTAGACCTCAACAAGCCCTCGGCCCAAAACTATAAGATTTGCCACTTAGTTACTAATTCAAGTAAATAAAACAGAACCACCTTCTGTGCTTCCACATTTACGAAATCAGTAAATACAACCTAAAAACATAAAAAATAATAATAATAGTTCGTAACTTTGGACATGGTAAAAATAGGCAAACACCATCATAACTAAAAACCATAGTTCAACATTCTGGGCAACGCAATTTCATGGTCTTATTTCCAAAGATCATTACTAGATGGTTCATAGGAATTCTTTCAAGTCTTATTTCTCTACTCAAACACAGATTTATTTGTGTAAATATTTTTTAAAACTTGAATCTTCTTGAAACAAATTTAGTATTATTTATTTAAACTTTATATTTTTATTATGTCAAATTGAAATAGAAATAATATATATACATATATATATATAATGTATATATATATTGTTTCTGATTTATTTTTGCTAATTTGTATTTTCTATAGAAAATAATGAAGGTTACTATCATTTAGACCAAAAATAATAACAATATAATATCAATTTTTTTATTTGTTTGTTTATAATATTGTTTTAATCTATAATAGTTTTAAATTTTTTATAAAATTAATAAATTCATATAAAATAATTTTTTATTATAACTTTCCGCCCGTAGGGCGGGCCAACCCTAGTGTATAATATAATACAAAGCTAAGTAACGTTACATTGTGAAAACATCACATCATTTACTTAGTCTAAAAGTTTCTCCTAAAACATCACTTTATGATATGTAGAGAGTATAATATTCTATGACATGCCATTTCTCCAAATTAAAACCAACAACATATGTTCCAATCTTCTTCTCTAGCATTTTTTTTATGGTTCTCTAGCTGTTTCTCTCCTCTAGCTCCAATGTGTGTTGGTTTGTATAGTTTAGTTAGATGAACGATGGAGCTAAGTATTGATTTGGGGCAAGCTTCCAAAGAACAAAGTGACAAACGATAAAGGACATAAACATACACTTCATACTAGTATATACTGAATCTCTCCAGTATGGCCTTTGGAGGGTTGTTAGCAAAAAGGAAATAATACATTTTGGCCAGTTTCCACTTTCCAGCCAAGGCAAGAACACCCTTTTGGACTCTTCTGCTATATTTTCCGAGGTTTTAATACCAATAACGGTCATGGTTAGTTTTCCTTTATCATTATTATATTTTGATTCAATTTGGAGGTTAATCAAGCCATTAAAACAAACTTAGACTCTTGTCATTGTTTATATTGCAAACACTTCTGGTTCATTTTAGTACACTTCACAAAAGGAGAGACCATCATGAATGTTATAGTAAAACAAACAAACAAAAAAAATCCATTTTGTGATGTCGCAAGGGTTTTTGATCATAATCAAGGAGCAAAGAGATGGTGTATCATGATTCAATGAATCCATATTACCACAGTTTTGCAAACATTAAATGATCATTTTTCCACATTGTCCAGTACCTGTAACAAGTAACAACACAATCAATTAACTTAAATATCTAAAGGAAGAGAGGTTACATGGGGATTAAGTGTTTATTACCTTGGGGTAGAGGATATCGTAATGGCCTGGACGATAGAGCAAGGTTATAAAGGGAGCAGCAGCAGAAGCTTCTTCTTTCTCATTAGTAGTGCCAACGGGAACAAAGTCGTGATGGTTCACAGTGACACCACCTCCAGTATCACATGAGCTACGGTCAAGATACACAACCCTGATTGCAACACCAAGCGCGTCCGACAAAGCAGTTATGTGAATGTGGTCACTCTCTTCCCCCATCGGTTCAACTGATGTCTTGCAAAACTATGATAAAACAGTGTAAGAACTTTGCATATCGCCAAGTGGCTTGAATACAGAGCAAGATAAGTTAATGCACAAACCTGATCCACAGTGGTATTAGATAATCCTGTTATAAAAGGCTCGAAGAACTCAGCACGCGTTTTTATTTCACCAGCAGTAACAAACCTGAAGAACATGACAACTGAGAGACACAAGAATTTGTCAAAACCACATTCCTTTGAATATGAATTGTCAAAGAAATTCAGGAGCAGCTTACTGTAGTCGGAGACAGACTGATCTCTACTTCTGTTAACCAGCTCATCATAGCTGGAAGATAAAAAAAAAAGATATTGGCACAAGTAGTGAGGCAATATGAAAAAAAAAAAACGGTACTTTACCTTATAGACTCTTCGCCTCCTTGGAGAATGTCATCAAGTTGCTCAAGGAACAACTGTATCATTAAGAGAGAGAAAAATTGAAATTTAGCATCTTCTAGATGATCGTATCAGATAGCAGAAACAAAAGAAGACAAAGCTTACCGCAAAGAAATCCTCAAATGTGAAATCTGTGTAGCCTAAGCTCTGCAGATTCTTTCTGCATTTTTCAACATTGACCTTGATACGGTCGACTTCAGCACCATCCTGAGATTCCAAAACATGCTCCTAAAAGTAAATCACAAACACAAAACATTAGCCAAACTTACAAGGCAACAAGACATAGTATAAGACATTGTGAGAACATACAAGGTAAGAGAACATAAAACTACGGAAGAAGCAGTTTCCATCTCCTCTTGTTCGCCTGATTGCAACATACTGACTGTCCAGTACCTACAAGTAAATGAAAACAACGACAACTTAAAAAAAAGACTGAAAGCATCGAAACAAAAGAAAGAAAAGAAAGGCAAACCTTTATCTTCTCAAGCAAAATGGGACTCCCTGCTTGGTACTCTGCTGATAAACTAGACATAGGCTCCTGCATAAGTTTAAACCAAACATCTATGAGAAAAATGAACAAGCAACTCATAGGGAGTGTCATTCACAGAGCAAGATGACTCATTCAAGTACATTATTCCATGGAACAAAATAAAAATAGTTTCATTCATTTTAAGTACTGACTGACCTTATCACCAACATAAGGAACCTTAGCAGCTTCATCATCTTGAAAAGATGGTTCCTCCACTGAACAGCATCCCCATTGTTCAGCCGACATGGAAGCAGCCAGCTCCGCATCATCCTTCACCGTATCATTCTGATTCTGCATCCTCTCACTACACCACACAGCACAATATATAACTAAACTCTTATGTACAGTGAAAAGGGTTTTCTTGCAATCAACTGATACTCAATAAAGATCATTCCTTTAAAGAAAACTGTTCGTCAAGAATCCACAAATCTGACGTAAGATGAACTCCGAATCCAGAAAAGCGAAACGGAGATTTGAATCAAATCAATGGCGGATGATAGAGAGAGATGGAAACCCATTTACCTAGAGACGAAGATCGATTCAAAGGAGCAAACTTTGAGTTTCAATCGGTTTGGGGGCACTCTGCAATGTTTTTACAAAGAAAACAAAACTTTTAGGGAAAATAAATTTCTGAAAAAGAGGAAACCAAAAGATTACACCAATTTGATTGGAAGGGCAGAAAAGGTAACAGACGTTTCGCTTTTTTCCAATGTACCAAAAAAACGACGAAGCGTTTATGGGATGTAAAAACGACGTGCATGTGGATTCGCTAATAATGGAACAACATCATGTTAGTGGAATGGGCCGAATATTTGGGCCTTTTGCGAATGTTAGTAAACGACCAAATCGGCATTTGGACTACCTAACCTTAGCTTGCGAAAAAACAATAATCGATTCCGATAATTACATGACTAGGAAATAACCCCCTCCTTACACAGAATAAGATTATTAATTTTATTATTTCTTAAAATGACATTAGTTCTGTTTAATCTGGATGTCGGTCCGATTTTAGGTTAGTTTTTGAGTTTTTAATCTATTAAAATATAACTATCATTCTAAATCAATATTTATTTTATTTATTCGGTTAAAATGGTTGAGGTTTTTCTTTTTTCGATGATAACCAAAAACTATTATTATTTGTTTATTTTATGTCATATGAATTTTAGACAGTCCTGATGTCGAACCAATGGTTTCATATTATAATTTCTAAATGCATGAAAAATCAAATCAAATTTAGATAATAATAAGAAAATAAATTTTTTAAAACAAATCATTTCATTACAATTTGGTCGAAGTGAAAAGAAAACATTAAACAAAAAATTATTCCAACTTCCAAGAGAATTAGAATCCTCACTTGTATTGAATATTTATTTATATAAGTGTTCACGTCAATGTGCACATGCATGTAGGGCTGAAAAATATTTGTAAATTTTGATTTGATTTGTTATCCTTTTCGATTCAAACAGAAAAATGTGGATATCCGTAGCTCTACGAAGCAAAACAAATACTAATGCAATCTCCGTAAAAACGAAGAAAATCACAGATACTAATATTTTTAAAAAAGGATATATGATCTTGTCCGTTATATGCATATATTTAATGAATTAAATATATAAGTTATATAAATATTATATTTTATATAAGTCTTACAATATTTTTATTTACTGAATTTATCAAATTAGTTATTAGTATTCAAAAAAGTAAATTAGTTTTTTTGTAATAAATTTTTATTATTTTTTATTATTTAGATTTTTAATTTATGCTTACGGATCGAATCGGATACCAGTTAAAAATCTAACTTTTTCTGGATATCCGAACCCCAAATATCCAAATGGATACGAATCGAATCGGATAATTGGTTAATCGAATGAAACATATTGGATCACAATACTTCCAAATCCTTGAATATCCGATTTGTGCTCACACTTACATGTATGCGTATGTAAAAATATATAAAATGCTTGATAAATATATAAAGATACCGTTAATTAACATTAAAAGATATTTTTGTTCAAAATAACACATAAAAGATAAAATATTTAAAATAAAAATTATGTACAAAATAAAATAGGCCTATACATTAGTGGATTTTTTGCAAATTGTCTTTTTTATGTAGAACATTTGTATAACCCGTATAATTCTGTATGTGAGTTTATATTAGAAAAACGTAAAATAATATATAGTATGAACACATTTATACAGAGTTTGGTTGAGAAACTTTCTACACGTGATACGTCAGCATATTTAGGGGTGGGCACTTTACCCGATATCCGAAGTGGCACCCGAACCCGATCCGAAAAACCCGAACCGAAATCCGAACTGAAGTAGCAAAATACCCGAACGGGTATTGAATTAGGAGAGATTGGATACCCGAACCCGAATGGATAATATCCGAACCCGAATGGATATCCGAAGATAACCGAACATATGTATAATTAACCTTATATTTCTAGTTTACATCTCTTATTTTATATAAAATAATTATATTAATACTACACATACTTTAAGTTCATATGATATACATACAATTCCGGAAAAAATGATTTGCTACTCACTTAAAAAGTATGTCAAGTTTTTTTATGTCAAAAATTAACAAAAAGTTACATCTAAAATTTTAAAACAATAACTAAATTAATGCATTTTTAGTTTTAAAATGTTATGTCCAAATCTATTAATCATTTAATCTATTAAAAATAAAAAAGAAGTTAATTAAAATTTATATTCTTAAATACAAGAAATTTAAGAAATGAAAAATTTAATTTTTTTTTTCAAAATCTAAATATCCGAACCCGATCCGAAATAACCGAATCCGAACTAAAAATACCCGAACCCGATCCGAAATATAGAAATACCCGAACGGGTTCTACACCTCTATACCGAAATACCCGAAAATCCGAAATACCCGACCTGAACCCGAACGGGTACCCGAACGCCCACCCCTAAGCATATTCATTCTCAAATCACCGTGACCTGTGAGGTTGCCACAAATGTTGTGGTAATGAACCAACATATGATAGCTTGGAGGTAATTTATTTCGAATGTAAAGATTACGTGGTGTATTTGGAACACAAGTTGAGGTTTATATCATCTATGGATGTCCACTATTTTTGTTTGTTAAAAAATAAGATTATTGCTGATCGCGTGAATTCATTTTACTCTGCTACAAGTAAACTAGAGGTTGTGATAATTATATCCGTAAGAAACTGCTTAACTTTTTACTGTAAATGAAATTTATAGCAAATCAACTATTGTCCAAAAAAAAAATTTTTTACTTATAATTTACATACTCATTCATGTCCAATTTTTTTTTGACGGTTTGCTATTTTGAGTAGAGTAGCTTATTCTTGTGACTTGTGATGTTGATACTCCTCTTCCGAAGATTCCTTGCTCGTTCAAGAAAGTAACCAAAAATCTACATGAACATCAACTATTATTCTTTCTTTTTGCATTTTTTTCTAAACTCTTAACGACGTTAATTATACTATGTTTATTAGTTGTTATCCGTATGTAGATAAATGTTCTTTTTTTTATGAAAGCGTGGATAAAGTCACTAGAGAATGATAATACGTCCATGATTGAATCTATGCTACTATATTCCCGTTTAATTCAAATGTATCCAGCTTTATCTTTTAGTGCATGCGGGGACTTGCAAATTAAAAAAAAAAAAATTCAAAATTTAACCAGAAAAAAACCATTGTCAACAAAAATAATGACCTTAGATTACGATCTACTGGACTATAATCAATCAAACCTAAACTAAGATAAACTGAACTATTATGTTTGGTTTGATGTACATTTATAACCCAAAACCAAATTTGACTTTATGCATATAGTTAAGTGTTATATGTATTAAGCTTACTCTTTACGTTCAGTAACACTCATCATCTCTTCTATATATGTTGTAAAATCGATCGTACATAATAATTAATAATACACAATAATATCATACGATGTATCTGTAGTTTACTTTCTTTGGGGGATAAAGAACATGCTCAAGTTCATGCTAATAATCATAAAAGCATTGGGATAGCCATATGAAAAAGCCACAAAATAAAATTAAGAAAACTTAACGAATGGTTTTTCTATAGCAAAGTTTCTAGTATAATATTGAATTGATATAAATTGCTTCTTTTCTAGTTCCTGAAATCATCATGTAAATAATTAAATATGGGATCAATCATGACGAAAAGAAATGAAAATAATAATTTGGATCCAAGAGATGTGCAGGGCTTGCAATCATGAGTATTGTAAAGCATGTGATTAGCCCATCATTTGATCAAGTGACACATATATGATATTCATAGGGAAACTCCTCGATCATATGCACTCGATCATCAATTGCCAGAAAAACAAATAAAATGTTATAAAAAGAAGTTCACGTACGTATTGATTCCGTTGTTAAAAAAATGAAGAAAGGACAAGTTCGCATATTAGGTGTAGAGTCAATTTTGTAAATGACAAGAATAGATGACAATGGATTTTGTCAACAATTTGAAGTAGATTTGATGGAAATAGAATTCTACGTGTGTATGTACCACCTAAATGATAAAAAAACAAATGAGTGATCTAGGCGAATTCTAGTTAGCTAAGCAATTCGGTTCAAAGCAATCCCACGAGATATGGAACTATACTATAGACTTTATTTGAATACCCGGAAATGATCAATTCGTGAGCTATACTTCCCTTTGGAAGATTAGTCTGGTATTTTCATAGGTTTAGGATACTCCCAGTTTAATAAAAAAAACGATAAGAAAATAGTCTTAGACAAGTGACATGACATCCATGTAGAACTCAAATGCCATCGTTATATTAAAAGAAATCTAAACCTATTTGGGATGGAACCAGTTTTTTATAACGATTTAGGATGATAAGCTAACAAATTTTCAGACTAAGTTTTTCTTAATATGAAATTTTTTTACAGAAAATCAAAGTTCATAATCAAAGTTGATTCGGAAAAAGTTTTTTTTATCAAAGTTCATAAGTAACTGAAAACCAAAACATGGTACAGCTACAACTACAAGTGATCATAAGTAGGCACAAAGAATCTCACGTTCCCAAAAATAATAGCATGCCTAAAGTGAAAAGAAAATTAGAGAGAAGAAGAAAATAAAGAAATAGAAGATGAAAAAAAACTCATTGCAGATTAGCTCATAATCTTACATGACTTACTTTGGCCAATCCTAAAAGCCATATATACTCATTTCACTTTCAGTCATATGATTAGATGGTGATGATATTATGATGTTGCACATTTCCATGTTACCCACTTTTTGTATATATAAAAATTCCACAAAGCAATCTTCAGAATAAACGAGACGGTCCACATAGTGAAAATGACCACATCTATTTAAGCACACATTTCATTGTTGCACATAACCAAAGCCACCACGACTTCAGCTTATCTCCTGTTCTTCATATCATTTCATCTTTTGAGTTTAAGCAAAATAATACTTATATTAAATATGGATTTTAATGGTAATTCATATGCCGGTTCTTCCTCTAGATCGAAAAAGAGCCATAGGCAAAAGCAGCAACAACAGCAGCCGCAACCACAACATAATGAAGATATAAAGTATGTAGGAGTGAGACGGAGGCCGTGGGGAAGATACGCAGCTGAAATAAGAAACCCTACTACAAAAGAAAGGTATTGGTTAGGTACTTTTGATACCGCCGAGGAGGCTGCACTGGCCTATGATAGAGCGGCACGGTCCATAAGAGGGTTGACTGCTCGGACCAACTTTGTCTACTCCGACATGCCTCGTGGCACCTCAGTAACTTCCTTCATTTCTCCTGACGAATCCCAACGTTTCATTTCCGAGTTATTCAACCCTTCAAGTCAACTTGAAGCTACTAACAACATCAACAACAACAACAACAATCTCAATTCATCGACCAACAATGGGTGGCCACATGAGTCTGAATGTGGTTATCAATGTATCAACACTAACGATGAGCATTGTGATCATGAGCTTCCACCTTTTCCTCCAAGTACTTGTTTTGGAGCTGAACTTATGATTCCGGAGACCGATAGCTATTGGAATGTTGTGCATGCTAGCATGAATACATTTTCCTTTGAGCCTGATGGCTTTGTGGGTCAAAATAGTCTTGGCGAGAGTGGAACAAAAGGGTTTGACTGTTCATCCTCCACATTCTTCTACCAATCATAGTGAGCTGTCCAAGTTTGCGATTTGATGTTAATCCACTTTTTTTTTTTCACAATCCTTTTCCCCTGTATTATGGAGTGGAAACGAAAAATATCAAGTGTGTCTCTCTCCCTCTTGTAGCGTTTTACGTTTCTCTGAAAATTCAGCGTATATTGTTTGTTATTGTGACTTATCAAATGCAAGACTTTCTTGATCACTTAATAATTCCTGTAACGCCTTACAGTTTTGAATTAATTGTGAATGCTACGAAAATGTCGTTGTTGCTTCAAAATCTCATTATATATGTTTCGATCTATAAATCTATTGTAACATCCTGCTATTTGTCGTTTATGTGCGATTGCTATTGTACTTGGTGACACACCCTTTTCTTTTATCAGATACCGCACTAGCTAATGAAATAGCATGCTATTCCATGTGTGCTAAAAAGTAGATAAAAAGGATTTTTTTGATAACTCATGTATTCCAAGCCTTAAGTCCATGATTAGGTGAATCATCCGATCCTTAGACCTAGAAGTCAACTGGTCTAAATATAGATGTTTTCTCAATTTATCACTGATTTAGTTCATAAGCTGAATTGGCAAGAGAAATTGCCTTAGTTTGCATACAAATTAGATTTTCAGACAAAATTCTAACCACATTGTATAAAAAAAATACATAACCTATGTTATACAAATATGTGGTCATATAGTATTATTTCTTTTGGTGATTCAAGGCAAATGGCTCTTGTATTAATTAAAAGACAACACTGGGAAGAGGTAAGAGAGAAGAAACACACATAGAGTAAAGAAAGACTTAAGGGAAGACTAGGTAAGAGCATAAACACACATAGAGAAAAAAAAAGACTTTATAGGAAGATGAGGATAAAACTCAATTCCTATCATCATGAATTCATGACTTGTTTAATTTATTACAGCTAGAGATTTAACCAACTTGGATTACATGGCCTCGAGTGATTCACAGCCTCACAAAAGATCTGACCGGCATGAAACATACAGACCAACACAAGATATCATAATCTTTATGGTGTTTGTAGCAATTTCAGTAGTTGTGACATTTGCTATGGGTTTCACAGGCACAAAGTTTTACATGAGTTCTGCTCCAGATTTAGACATCACAGGTTTGGTCAAGAAAGCAGTATTCATGGTTTTTATGTTTTGCAACAGCATTACAACGGTTGCATCTGTTGCAACATTAATGCATCTCATTTGGGCATGCAATCTAAGTGAATTTGAACAGGTACAGACAGCTCTCATACGAGCCATGGCACTTGTCACAGTTGCTCTTATATCTATGTCAGTTGCATTTGTGGTTCGGATGTTGTCTTGTTGTCTCCCATGAAGTACCTATTTCATATAAGCCTGATTACATCCAGTGTTTTACCGCATATTTTAATTAAGTCTGTAATAAGCGATTACTGCTGGATTTGTAGGGATTTCCCATTATCTTACGTTCAAACTTCATAAAGATTGATAATATTATAGATAAATTTCCTATGATAGTTAATTTTAGTTTATTTTTACAAAATGTATTTTTATCCTAGGATTAAACTAATATAGATTTAGGGTTTAGATTTAAATTGTGGAGTTTTGGAAATAAAGTTTCAAGTTTAAAAAATAAATTTTTAAATTTTTAAAATAAAAAAGAAATCATTTTGGTCATTTTTATCGGACTATTTTTACGATAAAAAATTAAAAAGAGCTATTTAAGAGAACTATTATATATTTTGGTTTATATCTAACGTTTATATTTCACATTGGCTGGTTTCAAACTCACCTTTGTCTAACATAATTAAACAAATATCTTTGGGGACTAGGATACTATAAAATTTTATTTATTCTACATATAAAGTCTTTATTTATTCTAGATATGTAATCAAAATCTTTTTATTGACCCATAAAGAAAGAAATCTAAACTACCACATTTAAATAATCATATTCTTTAATTGAATTCATTATCTTTTGTAAACGGCGTTGTCAAAACAATAAAGAATGGTGTGGTTGTGATGTGATAATGGAACGCACATGTAACCAAAACAAACAAAAAAAATAAGAAAAAAATGGATGTGAATGAGATCTCAAAGACCCTTGAGAGAGATGAACAAGAAACCATAAGTTTGATCTCTTCTCTTCCTTCAGACATAGACTTCAATGGAACCAAGTTGTTCAAGTACCAAGCATGTTGGTACGACAACAAAACTCTGCAAGGAATCCTCAACTTCCAAAGAGGTTTCGAGCCACAAGAAACCGATATAATCATCTCTTCGTTCCCTAAATCCGGCACAACTTGGCTCAAAGCTCTCACAGTTGCCCTCTTAGAGAGATCAAAACACTTTTCTAACCATCCTCTTCTATCTGATAACCCTCATGGCTTAGTGCCAGTCCTCGAGCTCAGGCTCTACACCGAAACCTCGAAACCAGATCTAACCAGTTTCTCATCAACCCCGAGGCTATTCTCAACTCACGTACCGTTCCACACGCTTCAAGAGGCTCTCAAGACCACTCCTTGTAAGGTTGTGTACGTTTGGAGGAACTTGAAGGACGCGTTGGTGTCGCTTTGGTACTTCGAGTGTGCTAATCTGAAGATCAAGATAGATGACGAAAGAAGCTTGTTGGAGTCAATGTTCGAGTCGTTTTGTCGTGGGGTTAGCTATTACGGACCGTTTTGGGAACATGTGTTGAGTTATTGGAGAGGAAGCTTCGAAGACCCCAAGAATGTACTATTCTTGAGGTATGAGGAGTTGAAGCTAGAGCCTCGTGCTCAGGTTAAGAAGCTTGCCGAGTTCTTGGGTGTTCCTTTTTCAGTGGAGGAAGAAGAGAGTGGGTGTGTGGAAGAGATCTTAGACCTTTGCTCATTGGATAACCTGAAGAACTTGGAGGTCAATAAGATTGGAAAAACGGCTAGAGGCGTGGAACACAAGAATTTTTTCCGTAAAGGGGAAGTTGGTGACGCGAAGAATTATCTGACTCCTGAAATGGAGAGGAGGATTGATATGATCACAGAGGAGAGATTACGAGGTGCGGATTTGAAATTCTGAAGTGAACTATATGTGTGGTTTTAATTTAGATTACTTTGATTGAAGTACTTTCATTGGTTATACTCTTTTGGTATTATGATTCATGATGTGATGATGTCTATCATTTCATTTGCTACTACTTTGAATGTTTTCTAGTTTATGAGGTTCATAATACTTACCCTAAGTCATCCTTAAGATTAGAGTCTATCTCTAGATAAAGACAAACGATCAAGAACGGTTCCTGGTTTAAACTTAGATGCTTCATGTCTCGCAAAAAGTAAGGGTAAATCTCCGGACGTGAGAGTGATGAGCTTCTCTTTCGTTCCGCTCTTTCCCGTATTTTTATGATTATAAAAAACTGTAGAGCAGTTCCATTCAAAAATGGGAAGTCAACTGAGAGAAGAAAGCCCGAAATCTTTAAACCCATTAGCCCCCCATCTCTAATTGTACATCAAAATAGAAGAAAACATAAAAAAAAAACGAATGAAATCTCTTTTTTAAATAACAGAAAACAAATCAAAATATCTCTCTGATAATATTTCATTTTTATAGAAAATGAGGAAGATATCTCTATGATAGTGCTTTTAAACAATTTAAAAAAAAAATTATCATAGATTTTAAGTTGGACAATTCTTTCAAATAGTTTTTTTAAAAAGTTTTTGTCATAAAAATAGTTTTCAAAAAATAAAATGACTCTAAAAATATAAATGCATGTTTACTTTTCAATAAAGCCTCTTTTGATTGTTTTTCTCTTTGAGGATCTATTTTTGCGAAAATAAATTAAAAAAAAAAAGATATCTAAGAAAATTTCTCTTTTAAGTTTGTTGAAAACAATTTTTATAGGATTTAAAGTTTAAACTAATTATAAGAAATACTAAAATATTTTTTTTAAACGCTCGTAACCTCACTAGTAAAAAACTTTGTAATTTGCAGTGAATAAAAGCAAAATCATTTCAAAGAAATTTTACGGATGCAATGAGTGTTGTTTTAATGGGCTTTTAAATAAACGAAAAATAATGGCGATCACGAATTTTAGAATTCCGAGACAAAAGTCTCCCTGAAGATAGGCAGGAGGATCATGGAGTCAATGCGACTGAATCCTCCTCCCCCATCAACCTCACGTTCTAGAAGATAATTGGCAGATCTTATTCCGTTCTTGAGATATGTTTTTATAACAGTTAAACCTAATTATTAATACTATTTAAATTGTGAAAGCTACATTACATTCACTATTATACTATACTATTAGCTATGAGAAATGATGTCGTTGGGTGACTTTCTTTGACTCCTCTTTTGTCTCTTTTTCGCACTTTTTGTTCACAAAATCTAAAACGAGACTGACACAAAATTCTACAAACACGTGCTTCTCTATCTATCTATCTATTTCCACCTCTTCTCCCATATATTTTTCATTCAAAGCTTTGTCACAAATAGTAACTACGACCACGCTTTTGACCTGTTTCGCTTTTTTCCTTTCTTAGTTTTCGTCTATTTCCCTTCTTTTAATCTATTCGTTAAAACAATGGAACATCAATTTATCTTTTAATTTTCTTAAGATTTCCCTCTAACATTTTATCTATTCAAAGATTCTAATTCGGGAAAAAATGTCTTTTAACTTTAGTATTAAAATAAACTGAAGAAAAATAATTCTCACATTAAGATTTGTAATCAAATTATCCTGTTCCATGCCACTAAATTGGAAAGAAAAACAAACGACTAGATATATTTCTAAGAAAAAGTCAGAAAAATACATCGTACAAAATAATTGTTTTTGCATAATAAAAGACAAAACTAATTACACAAATGTTGATTCCTTTTTGTTTAATATATTTGGTAAACAACAAAAACTTAAAATCCAATGAACGAAGTTGCCAAAATTGAAAGAAAAAGAAAACTCCTTGTTTTGTTTTACAAAAAAAAAAAAAGTTTCGTAAAAGCCAAAGTTTATCCTTTGGATTTTTAAACTTCTGTATAGTTGAATGGTCCTGTTCCACATTATTCGAATTCGAAAGAAACGTTTGTGTACGAAAGCAACTTCTTTTTGGCAGTACGAAAGCAACTCATAACATTCATGCAAACAAGAAGAAAAATATGACTAAAGGAATATTTGAAGTTCAACGATAATGAATAGTTACAATTACAAACACATCGTTTAGAAGTTAGCTAGCTCCTTTGATTCAAGTATCACAAAATCAGTAGAATCCAAAAGTTTTGGAAACAATTTGTATCCTTTGGTTATTTTTTTTTCATATTCTTTACATGATTTTTCAAACAATTTCTTCTACGTATTATCAACACACAATCTGCTAATTTCTTGTAACGAAAAATTAAGCTGATTTCCCCAGAGTAGCTTTCTTAGTTTTGGACTTGAGCTTGGACTGAAGCTTACGCTTACCACATGAATCAGTCTGAGAAGAATCTTTGCACGATGATGATCTCTTCTTCATCATAAGAAACTTCCTTCTCTTCTTCTTCTTCTTCTCCACTGTCGCCTTAGTCTCTCTTATCGTCTCTAGCTTTGGCTTCCATTTTCGTAGACCAACCAACTGAAGATAGTCTTTCTTCAACTTCACCGTCGTGCAAACTCTCTCTTCGTTCTCTCTTTCTTCTTCTTCTTCTTTGTTTTTTCTTCCTTCCATCATTAACTCCGACATGAACTCTTCAGACACGCGAATCTTTAGCTTCTCTCCTGTTCCTCCCTTTTGTATAAGAAACGGCTGCTGCTGAGCCCCGGCGGATTTTGATCTGACCAAAACGCCACCGTTTTGAGGAGGTTTCAAGGCGGCGATGGCGAGGAAAGAGAGATCGTTGGTGAAGAAATCAGACGGAAGGAGAAAGTAGTTGAGTCCAAGCTTAAGCGTGTCTGTTTCCGACAGAACTGGTGTTTTCTGTCCGATGTAGAGTGAGTCTGATCTGCAGATTTGGTGTTTAGGGAAGTCTCTTGTGAGCTCTGAGACCACTACGGGACGGTCGTAGAGCTCGGAGGAACCGTCAGATCTTACGAGCTTGATCTTTCGTTGGTGTCCTCCTCCATCGCTGATGGACCGGTCCGGTCGGGGATGGAGGCAGAGCCAAGCCGTTGGAGCTTTGTGTAGCTTTACGAGTAGACTCGCGAGCCTATGATGACCCATTTAATAAGTAACTCGATTCTAGGTTTAGGGTTTTTGTGATGAGTAACGAAAACTCTTCTCTTCTACAGAAGAAATGTCATGAAGAAATTGATGGAAGGAGAGAGAGGGAGAGGGAGTTTTGTAGTTTCAGTGTGAACAAATGAGGTTGCTTTGTATATATATACACTATTACATTTACGCTTATTATAGGGATATGTTATTTTGATATTTAATTAATATATAAGTTAGGTAACTTATGCTCATCTCATTTGATAAATAAAGTATATTTTTGGAATAATAATGTTTTTTTCTTAAACACACTTTTTGTTTTGCTTATTTGCTTTTTGTTTTGAATGAATTATTCGGTCTACTAAGATTTTCTTTTCCACTTTTCGTTTATGTATTTAATATATTTTCACTGACGTTATTTTTATCTTTTTGACAATTTTAATTTACTTTAAACGCTTACTAAAACCTTTCCTTGAAACAAAGAAACAACTGAAGAATATTATGAGTGCTAGTACGGTATACCAATATGTTAACTATTGAAAATGAGCTTGAATAATAAAGTGTACCTTTATGTTGCTTCTATTTTAAAACTTAAAAGACAAGTTAAAGTAGTTAGATATAAGATGTCATAGGTTTGGGCCAAGAATTTTTTTTTTTGGGGTCCAAGTTGTAGTGTTAACTGTGATTAAGAAGCGATTACTTTAGTGATTATTAATATGAGTCATGATGCAAAGGAAGACTTAGAAGGGTGGAAAACCAAGTATCGAGTGTTCTTTTTAGACATTTCCATCTTGGTTTGAAGGCACCTCAACTTTAATGGATTGTGACATTATGTTATATGTCTACTTATGTATTTTATAGCCACCAATTTCGGAAAACTCTATAATAGTAATTTAACTTATTTTTCTTACCGGTTCTGGACCCAATCCCTACTTCGCAACTTAGCTGAGGAATGATCATCGAGTCATTATATTATTAGATACTAATTATTCTTCTTATGTTTGGTTGTTCAACTAATCTTTGAGATACCATTCACATGAAATTTTCAATGTTACTGTTATGTATGGAGTCGGATCATTATTTTCCTAAGAAATGATTATTGATGGTATTGACTAGCTAGTTTCAGTCTTGGAAAATGAAAAGTCTTAAGATTCAAAACTTTATACAGTATATGGAAGACTGACTGATGCAGTGATGCTCGACGATAAATTGCATTATCATTAATTTATTAAAATATATGTTCACTGTTACACAACATGAACATGATATTTCGTATCAGTCAAAGTAAGGCAAAACTAACTCATTATAACACGAAACATATGACATATCAATATCCTTGTTTAACTTGAAACTCGTAAGAGAAGTAGCCACCTCTAGTTTCGGTCTAACTTTGGCACATCAATTAGTGTACGTAATTACGTTGCCTTACTTTGACTCGCTTCTTCTTTCCTTTTGTTAGTTTTGAATTGCCACACCCGCGCCTTCCTTTCCTTTTCACCCTCTTTTTGTTTTTGCATGCTTTCCTCATTTCACCTTTTAAGAACAATAGTGATATAAGAATATAACTATAGACTTTGGTAGTTGATGACCAAAAAAAAAGACTTTGGTAGTTTTGTTAGCGTTAATTAAAACTAGAAACCACATAACTTACATATTTGGCCACTTTCAAGTTTATACATTGCATCTCCTACGGATAAAACAATCAGTTGATTGCGCTTTCAACCAATGAAAATTGTGATCCCACGAAAATTATCTCACATATTATAATAAATTTTATAATTACAACCAGTATATTGAGAAATTATTTCGATCTAAGCTCATATATGTTAGCCGAACAATGATAAAAGTCATGTTTTTGATCAAAAAAAAAAAGAGTCATGTTTATGTATTATGGATCAAATATTTGAGTATTTACTATTTGGACATGACATGATATAGTGGGCATGCATGCAATGATTTATGACAAAACGTTTTTCAAAACACATACCTAATGTAGATATATTTCAAATAAAACACTTCAAAGCAGAAATTAGACGGAGATGGACAGACAACCCATCAAATATCTAGATATTGCAATATTGACTATGTTCATTTAACACAAGAATAATTCCAAATGCTAAATCTTAAAGTTAGGTAGGCATGCATGGGTCACAGTTTATATGCTAACAACTTTAATATGAAAATCCAAACGACCTACGTAGTTTGTTGGTGAGCTAATAATAAGACGACAAGGAGCTATGGCGTTGAGTAACTTCAGATATCTTAAATATTAGCTAATTTGTCACTGTAGTCCAAATCTCACACCATACGCTCATTATAGTTCAATAGTTCTCAATACATTGAACTTGTTTGATTCAACCGAATTTCGAGATATAATGCATAGTGAAGGTTTGCGTTTCGTGGCTTATCCTATAGCTGAAAACTAATAGCATGTTTAATGAAAAATTCTTAGAGTAGAATTCTTAGTTTTTTAATTAAAAGTTAAGAAATAGATTTTTATATTCCATTATGAAATCAACCTTTAAAAACTCTCCATTAAACATACTTAACGGAAGCTTTTGCAAATTAAGTGAAAAGGGAATCATTATTAAGAAAAAAAGTAGGAGACGATTATCATTCTGGCCCAATAACAAAGATCGACTAAGCCCAGCAAAAGACAAAAGTCCATCTGTTCTGAATACAGTCAACTGTGTAGTGTCGGGATTCAGGTTGTGTAGAGCACCAGATATCGTCATGACCGCTAATGTATGAGCATCAGCCGTTTTGGCCTTTAATGAGGTCATCTTCCAAGGTTCCTTTATGGCTCAGAGATACAAGAAACCGCTAAGTGGTTCAGTATTCCAAATGTTTATTTAAATGTAAATGGATCTACCATCGTTGAGAGACTTCTAGCCATCTGTTTCTCAAGACAGAGGAGACGACTTCACTCAGCAATCATGATTTGATACATCAATCCATAATAATAAACAACTAAAAACACTTGCTTGAGCCGAAATTTGTTGGGACACAAAAATCATATTTTAACCAAATAACGCTGATTATCAACATTGATAAAAAAATATATATATATGAGTTTTCCCTCAGAATCGAAGAACTTATCAACATTGATTAGCTCAGACAAGGCTGAAACTTGTTATAGAGATTTTCTCGAATCATCATTGAGTACCAAAACCAAAAAGAAAAAGGAAAGAACCAGATTGTGAAACTAAAAACTCAAACTATGTAATAATGAAGAAAAAAAAAACATAGACGAATCTAGTTCCCTCAGACAAACTGAGTTTTGTTCTACACTGATATATTCAGACAAGGCTGAAACTATATAGTAAGGTTATTCGATCATCGGGAACTATAGCGACTATATTGCAAAACCAGAAACATGAAACAGAAAAAATAAGAATGTGTATCAAGTACTTGTTGTTGATGTTGCTCTGCTCCTGAAGCGGCGGCCCCCTTTTTATACAAGCCCTAAGGAGGCTGTGGAAAGTATTGACAAATAACACAGAAAGTCCTCGCTCTTTAACAGCTTCAAACATTTCACCCCGTAATTTATTATACTTACAATAAGGTCCTATTACCAGTCACGGAGAAAGATCTTTGTTCACTATTGAGCTATCTTGCCTGTATCATGCATTATTCCTGTTCTTATGAGAAGTGTTGCACAAATTTGCCATTGGCGAAAAAACATCATTATTGCCTTAATATCAAGAACCATCACTGATATAAATCGAACTAGATAAAGATTCAATGGGTTTATTTAATCCAACTAGATAAAAAGATTCAGTAGGTTTATTTTGTAAATAAACAATAATTTAATCATACAAAAGCAATGAGCAGAAGCAATGTTTTATGATATCACCAGGAGAGTAAAATGTACAACACAAAGTGAAATGGTATCAAGTACTAAAACACGCACACTGTTCCATATATGTAATGCACAATACAACTAACACCAGTGGACCTTCATGGAGCATGCGACTGCACAGCTTCCTGAAGGCTCTTCACGGCGCTATCATAAGTCACAAACCCCATAAACCAGAACTCGTGGTTGTCGACAGAAATCACCTGTATATACTTCTCAGATGTGTTCACTCTGCTTGTTGACGGGTTCACAGCCTTCAGCTGGTTCACGGGAAGTACCACCTATCCAATATCAGATCAAAATCATCACTCACAGACTCCACAGAGAAGGATGAGAAATAATAGAGTCTAAGGTTCTCAAAAATCTGTTTTGGTTGATACAACAAGCATGCAGAGATCATTTTATAAACAAGTTCACAGCTTGGTTGGATGGTGTTTCAGCTCATCTTTGGGGGTTTGACAGCCCTTAAACCTTATATTCAATCTCTCCTCTAGTTTTATCAGGAATCCTATAAGATTTAATTAAAAATGACAAGAAACTTTGTTATAGAATCAAAAAGCAAGAAAAAGACCAAAAAGCACCTTGTAATAGCTCCACTTGGTCTGATCACCTTCTTTGTAGGAAAGAGGATTGTCACTACAGAACGCAAGCTTGTGCGTGGAAAGATACATAACACCCATCACAGGACCAGCAGATGTAGACAAGTAGCAAGCGTAGGTCTTGCGAAGCTGCTCATCGGGAAAGCACTCAAACGTCTGCTTGAAGACCTTCTCATACCCACCTTCCGCAAGTATCTTCGTCCCCTGAGCAATTCGCGAAACAGCAGCATCAGCTACACTTGGACCTGTTTTCACTGAGAACACAAGGAACAAAAAATCATATAAAACATTAGTTCCTCATATCCAGTCAAACAAGCATAGACTAGATTCATGAGGGAGCTTACAGTGCTGCCAAACGTTTCCGGAGAGATCTTGAGCCTTCTTGGTGGCGTCAGCAGCCATCTTCCCCCATTTCCCGAGCGTGTCCTTCACAGAGTCCATCGTATCTGCCCCCCAATCACTCAATCAATCAATTAAACACATAGATTCGATGGGATGCGAGATCGGGTGATGTAAATTAACTTACTCTTGGGGACAGGGGAAGGAGAGACGTAAGGATTGAACTCCGGCGGCATGGTGGTGGCGGTACCGCCGGAGATTGGAGGAGGAGGAGGAGTGACGTCGTTGGGATCGAGCTTAGGGTAAGGAGCGTAGTCGGAGGAGTGAGGAGCAGCTTTGGGATCCGAGGAGGCGGGAGTGGAGATCCGGCTGCCATCGTGATTCTCTTCATGCCCACTCATGCTTTGATTCTTCTTCTTCTTCTTCGCGATTCTTCCTCTTCTTCTTTCGGTATGATATCCCTATATTAAATTGTCGCTTGACACAAAAAAAAAAAAAAAAAAGTTTTGTTTTTTTCTTTTCTTTTTGGTTAAGTAAAGAGGAACATGGTTCGAAGCTCATAAACTACAAATAACTAAATGAATTAAAAATGGCTGGCAGTGTTACGTTGGCATTATTTAATCGTTTGTATTAAAAATTTATGATGATTGGCAGGTGATATAAGTGATTTGCACAGTTTTTAGTTTTTTTTTTTTTTTTGACAACAAATTTAGTTATCAATCATGCTTTAGTTTAAAATCTTAAGCTATGACCCAAATTCTTTAAAATTAAATAAGTTGGTTTTAAAATTCGTTTTTGTACAGATTTTATTTAGTGTTTCAAAAGCAAATTTACAAGAATTAAATCTACATTTATAGTCGTAAAATTTACAGCGTAAATTCTAAAGCTAGAAGGTTAAATCTACATCATCTACCAATCAAACCTGTAGACTCTTTTTCACAGCCAGTTCATCATGTATCATGCTGTCAACAATTTGTTTTTAACCTCATATCATCTTCGGGCCATTTATATATATTTTAAATAGAGAAATTCTACAGAATGAAATAATATCCAGTTTATTCTTTTAGAATATAAAACATTATTTACTATATAAACAAATGTTAATTTTCCCTCTATTTGTAAATGTTTTTATATGTAAATGATACTTTCCAAATATATTAGAATAAAATAGCTATTAAAATATTTTGAAGAGAAATATAGACATATGCTTAAAATTTTCTTTAATATCAATTAACTTGATTGAAATACAACATAATTCCCATCCTTTTATAACTACATCAACAAAACAATAGAAAACGTAGTAATTTGGCTGTGCATAACTAAATATGAGTAAATATTTACAAAAAAATATTCTTTTGACATAAAATATAAACAAGTAAGAAAATAGAAAAAATAGTTTAAAATATTTTTAACTAAAATATTACTTATTTTAATTTTAGTTTTAAAATACAAAAGTGGGATATATATATATTTGGAGGAAGGAATTAGGGTTTTTAATATTTTCATTGTTGAGCAATCGGCCATGGAAGAACATAAGAAGACAAGAGAGATCCATAGAGTAACACAAGATGATGAGGAGGATAGATGTCAAGTAGACAATATTCCTCTTGACCTAACCTTGGATATGCTCTCAAGGCTTCCTCCAAAATCGATCGCAAGATTTCTCTGTGTATCCAAGCTCTGGTCTTCTTTCACCACACTCCCGAGTTTTATCAACTCCTTCGCGTCTCGGTCCTCTTCACAGCCTCCGCGTCTTCTGCTCACCTTCACACATCTAGAAGCACACACTTCTAGAGAAGCACTACGTTTTTCTCCTTTCCTCAAAACCAGAATGAAGACGGGTCATATCCTCCGTACCACAGTTATCATATGCCAAACCCAAAATATTCGGTTATTACACTATCCGAGAGCGTCCAGGGCTTGATTTTATTAAAGGATCTTGTAGTATGGAACCCAACCTTGAGAAGGGTTTTAACCTTACCAGTTACCACAACCCCAAGAAACAATCTCGGTTAAAGGTTCGCCTTGTTCGGGATACCGTTCTTATTTGGGCTACGATCCTTTGGAAGGTAAACACAAAGTATTGTTCATGTCGAGAAATGAATATACCGACCAGCCACGGGTTCTTACATTGGGAGCTCAAGAATCATGGAGAATAATAACCAAAGGACGTTGCCCTATGCATTTCTCGAGTATAGGAGGATATGGGCGATGCTTCAATGGGATTCTGTATTACGAAGCTTTTGATACTGATGGTCATCGTATAATAATGAGCTTTGATGTCAAATATGAAAACTTCAATCTTATCAAAATTCTGGAAGGTTTTTATAAAATGCCGTGTCATATGATACTTTATGAGGGAAGGCTAGCCTTAGTTCATAAAAGGACATATGACCCTAACGTTGATCTATATATTTTGAATGATTCAACTGGAGACGAATGGTTGCATGAAGAATGCTGTCTTCATATACTTGCTGGTCTATGTTTAAACGGTGTTACTGCTGCTGGTGAGCTTGTTTTTACCTCTACCGAGAATGAATCGCTTTATATTCTATATTTAAATCCGAGGAGAAACATGATGAGAGAAGCTTTGTTTGAAGGAATTGTGGGTGGTGACTTTAGAAGTCGTTATGGACTTTGTAGCAACATCGGTATATACAATATTAGTGTTTTCCCAAACCACACTGAGACTCTTGTGTCCTTCTAAATCAGCGCTTCATTCGCTGTTGCACCTTTTCTTTTCTTCTCAATGACACTTAAATTTTATGACAAATGATTCTCTTAGAGAATCTGCATCAGTGAACTCCATGGGGAGTTCACACAGTTTTCGAAAATAAAAAAATATTAAAATAAACAAAAGTAATGAACCTGCCTCTTGGGAGTTCACTGCACTGAACTCGGATCATCACTGTAGCGCGGGCCCCACGACACGTGACGGCCTGCGATTGATCCGATTAATAAATTTGTTTTTAAAAAAAAAAACAAAAATCAAACAGAAAAAAATAATAATAAAAAAATACTTTGTGAACCTCTTTCATGGGTTTACTAATGCTGATGCTCTTATGTTTTCGTTTTACTTGTGATATTTAATTAATGATTTGACCGTTCCTTGATTTGTTCTGCCTATGCAAACTATTAATTACATGCGTGTACAATAGATGGTAGCGGCTTTATCTTAGAAACAATTGTATGAAGAAGCTAGTTGAAGATATGGAGAATACACAATATTAAGCTAGATGGTTAATTATCAGCTGTGTACGTATGAGAAGAAGAATCATGTGACATAATTTGATCCGTAGTCTGTAAAGTTCGTTTGATTTTTGAAATATAATTAACCTTAACAAAACATAAAAAGGAATAAGCATGGTTAACTAACCCAGAAACTTTGATTTTGTCAAACCATGGGACTAGGACTGACTATATGCAGTTCATCTCCTTGTCTTAGTTAGGTAACTGATTAGGTGAATTTGTAGAAGAGAACTTACGTGTATATAGTCCGTTAAATATTAAATATGCCAACAATGTACAATAAACCACTTCGGCTCAGGTGGTAAAAGCCGCTGTTTCGGTTGTAGTGAAACACCATTAACCTCACCAATCTTCTCTCGAGTCCCTCTCTTTCGCATGATATCCGTTGTAACTGAAAGCAAAGGTAAACAGAGAATAGAAACAGAAGATATACTCAAAGCTTAAACTCCATTTTTATTACTTAAGAATTTCTTTTTCTTTTTATACTTAAGAACTTATACATCCTTTGTTATTTATACAGAGAGGACAAGCTTAACCTAATGGAATATATTAAGGAATTTTCTACTCAGAGAGCTTAAATGTCGTTTTCTGCAAGGAGACCAAATCTGTTCTCCAACTTAATTGTTGAATCCATACTCTGCTTGTTTTCAGCGAAGGCTGAACTGTTGACAGTCAAGCTAGCTGTTGGTGTCTTGAGCTGAGTTGTGGGCTTGCGTTGTTGATGGCTCAATTCTTCTTCTTTCTTGTCATGGGCTGTTGGACTGTTGGGTTGATCATGTTAACAGTAACTCCGGTCTTCTTCCAAAAACCAGAACTCTTTTTCCTGCTCTGTCTCCCTCCTCTGTTATATTTGTCTTCTTTTTTTGAAAAAAGGGGTTCCTCTGTTATATTTGTCGTCTTTACTTTTTTTTTTGTGTGCACATATTTGTTGTCTTTACGAGCGAAGAAATACCAAACATCGTCCTTCCTTATCGAACTCGAGTGGGCTGAGAAATAAATAACAACAAGCAAATAAACAAAAACTAGCCGATGTTTCAATACAACAGTGAAGTAGTCGGTAAGACTTACAAGGTAACTCCCAAGGATCGAAGCTATCCATATTTTTTTCCCTGAGGTAATAGCCAATGATCTCCTCGTCGGTCGGATGGAATCTGAAGCCCACCGGATGCGGATCCACCATTTTCTCCATAACAAGTCTAAAAGTTTTTTACCCAAAAAAAAAAAAAGTCTAAAAGTTTCAGATCGAAAACGAAAAGAATGCAAATTTTTCTATGTTGTCGCTCGCTGTTCTGTTAATTAACCTTCTCTTGTTTGTTATGAGCAAGACGAAAGGGGTTATATAAGAGCATCTCCAATGTATGTCTCTATATTTTTCTTTAAAATAGAGATCTCTATTATAGAGGTGGATTTACTCCAATGTATACCTCTATAATAGAGTTCCTCTATTTTAGAGGAAAATATAGAGGAATCCTACTTTTTATCTCTATATTTAGAGATGAAAATAGCAAATCTCTATATTTTCCCCTATAAATAGAGGAACTCTATTATAGAGGCATACATTGGAGCAAATCCATCTCTATAATAAAGTTTCTCTATTTTAGAGGAAAATATAGAGATAAAAATAGAGGTGGGTTGGAGATGGTCTAAAAAAAACTTATTCCGATATCTGCGGGGATTAAATTTCAAATATTATTTTGTGTCACGGCATGGAAACTGACAACCGTGACGTATTGGTATTGTGACGTTTTATCTTTCGTGGGACATACGTGGACTCCACGGTAAATAACAAAATAAGAGGGTGTTAATATAAAAAACCTTGACCCGATATTTGCGGGAACTCTAAATTACGTATTGTGACGTTTTATCCTTCGTGGGACATACGTGGAACGATAGAGTTTATCATGTTCATGAACTTTTCCTTTAAATAATAAAATAAGAAGGGTAAAAAACGAATTTACAAGTTGCCATCAACGGCCAATGGCCATGCTTATTAGCTTAAGAAAATGGCGGTCGCCTTATCTTTTTTTTTTTTTTTTAAAACACTAACTTAAAGTAGAAGTTCAATATAGACTTATGCGGTTACAACGAGTACTCGACAGTAAAACGAAAAACCACGATAGATAAAACAGGAAAAAGATAGGAATAATAAATGAGAAAAAAATCCGTAAAGAACTTCATTTGACATTTTAATACCGTTGTTTAAAAAATATGATAGAAATCGGATTTGATACCAACGTTGAAATAGTTATAATTTGAAAACAGTTGGTAATTGTCTCTAGTAATATTACCTTCACTTGAGAGTCAGGAAGTGGTTGATCCTCCCGTAAAACTCTTTGGTGAAGGAGAGTTAAATACCCATTTTATCTTCCTATGTAATAGCATTTTCTATAGATTTTCTATGTTTCCTCATATAATTTTCTCAGTAATATATCGAGACTACCATAAAAATGAACATATATATGTAGAAGCCAGAAAACCATTTTGACATAAACAATTTTAAAAGCGAAGTTAAGAAAATAGACGATTCTAAAGATGAATACAAAAACGATACGCAAGTGGATATGGAGTTGAGATATAATATTTTTCCTTAATTCTAAATATTCGTTATGTAATGAGACGAGACTGTACGACTATCTAGTTTTAAAACACAACCATGACAGACGATTTACGCTTCACTCGTGAATGCCCTATCGAATTATAAACTTTACGAAATACTTTCGAACTATTGACTTTCTCTGTTGGTTTTCGATGTGAAGGTAGTGAGAAATGAAAGAAGATGAGAGGCAATATTTATAGAGGAGATGAGGAGTGGTTTTTTGAAACTGTTGCAAACGTTTTTGGAAAATCTCTCAAGAATCTCGGAGTAGTACGTTGAGCAGCTTTCTCCGCAAGTTTTTTTCTTTGTGGATTCATTATGATCCATCTCAATAGATAAACTTTGTGTCGTTTTTAAACAAACTATACGTCGTTTATAACACAAATTTCATGTTTTTAGAAATGAATCTTAACTTTGTCCAAAGTCCGGATCCAAAACCCAAGGCCCAGGGCCTACGCCCCCGCCGAGACAAGCCGGCCAGACGGCAGCGGCGACGCGCGTGGGAAACGTTCCTCTTTCTCCAAGCTGTTTAAACAATGCCAAGGATGTTCCTCATCACATACGCAGCATTGTTATTTGGGCTAATAGATAATTAGATATACAAGCCCAATCATTTGTTTTTCGCATTACTAATTAAAACCCATTTGGTTTAATTGGTCCAACAATATATACATAAATCTTAAATATTGTTTTTGAATATATTTATTTAGTACAATTAGTTTGGTATATATTTTTTTCCCCACCAATTCCCACGCGTCAAGCTCTAATTTTGGTTTTAAAATATAAAAAGTGGAATCATAGTAGGGGAAAGGAATTGTAGGGTTCTTACTCTTTTTTATTGTTAAGGGCAATCGGCCATGGAGGAACAAGGGGATAAGAAGACAAGAGAGATCCACATGGACACACAAGATGATGATAATGATATCACAACCAGACCATATTCCTCTTGATCTAACCTCGGAGATACTCTCAAGACTTCCTGCGAAATCGTTCGCTAGATTTCTCTGTGTATCCAAGCTCTGGACTTCTTTCACCACACTCTCGAGCTTTATCAACTCCTTCGCGTTTCGGTCCTCTTCACAGACTCCACGTCTTCTGATCACCTTCACCCTATAAGAGAAGCACTTCGTTTTCTGCTTTCCTCAAAACCAGAATCACGGGTCATATCCTCCCTAGTACAGTTATCAGATGACAAACCCTAAATATTCTGGTATTACACTATCCGAGAGCGTCCAAGGCTTGATTTTATAAGGAATCTTGTAGTATGGAACCCAACATTGAGACGGCTTTTAACCTTACCACAACCCCAACAAACCATCTCGGTTAAAGATTTGCCTTATTTGGGCTACGATCCTTGGGAAGGTAAACATAAAGTATTGTTTTTTTTTTTTTTGACTAAAACATAAAGTATTGTTCATGTTGAGAATGAAATATACCGACCAGCCACGGGTTCTTACATTAGGAGCTCAAGAATCATGGAGAATAATAACCAAAGGACGTTGCCCTATAGGAAACACGCATTTACATTTACTTGCAAGTCATAGTCATGACCACTTTGCAGGGTCTCAGAAGCCCTTCTTGTTCACGCTACAGGTCTTGTTTTTTTCTTTTCTTTCTTGATGGAGGACATTGTGTTTCTTTTATCATTTTATTCATTAGAAACTTGTTGTTCTGCATACTGCATCTCAGGAATATCCTTCTCCAGTGGTCGTAATTACTATGATGTTATTAGAAACTTGTTGTTCTGCATACTGTAACAGTATGTATGATCTATATTTTTAGTTTGATATATATATTTTGTTGATGTAGTTTGAGAAAGAAATATAAAGAACTGTAAATTATCACAACAGAATACTATTATTTGTAAAATTTACAAAAATCCCTTATATATTAATTGAGGAACATTTGAAAAGATGTTACCTCAATTTTGTATTAATTAAAAGAAGCTCCAATGCATAGGTGGCACTCAATTAGGTAGTGAATTACATTCAATTGAAAAATAAGTAGGTCCACATTCGATTTTTATATGTTGTTAGATACATAAGTTGGTCAAACTATATGATATAATGATATGATATGATATTTTCTTTCCTTAAATAAAACCTACGGAATTACCATAAATGACTAATATATATATGACAATTAATGAGTTTAATAATAAAGATTTGATAACAATGTATATCTCCTCCACCATTTTTTGTTTAATTTTATATTATTAAAATAAATTAAACAATCAAATTAGCTATAAAAATAAAATTTAGATTTTTTCGTATATGTTATATTTTGAATTTTTAAAAACGACAATAAATGACTAAAACTATTAAAATTATTATGTTAAAAATTAATGATCAATGGTTTAACATTTTTATTATAAGAAGATACACATGATTTTAAAACCATATGAGTAAAAAATATCATTTAATAATAAAATAAATATATATATATTAAACACTATATACCATAAGATTATATAAATATTTTCATATTAAAACTTTCAATGAATTTTCAAGAACATTTATAAATTATAAACTTATTAAAGATTTCAGATTGAAAATTTTGTTATCGATGATTTAAATATTTTGTTATAAAACGATATGAATGATCATAGAACCGTATGATTAAAAATTCTGATTTAATAAGTAACTATACAAAATATACTATTCCTAGAAAAATAGGTTGGTCCATCTTAACTTATATTACACTTTTTATTAAACTAACTATCGAATTGATAAATAACGTACCAAAAAATATTTTGCACTTTCCTTAAATAAAAGCTACGAAACTACCTAATATGATTAACGTATATGCGAAAATTAATTATAATGAATAATAAATATTTGATAACAATTTTTGTATCTTAGTTCTTTTTTTTTAATTTTATATTATTAAAATATATTTAAAAATCACATTAAATATATAATAAAAACATTTATAATTTTCTTATATGTTATATTTTGAATTTTTCAAAACGTCTATAAATTATTAGAAATTTGAAGATTCCCACTCTGAAAATTTTGTGATCAATAGATTATTTTTTTTTGTCATAATAAGTTACAAATGATCATAAAATTGTATTAATATGAACTTTTATTTAATATTATAAGAAGATACACATTATTTTAAAACCATATGAGTAAAAAATATCATTTAATAATAAAACATATATATTTATATATATATAGATTATACTATATACCATAAGATTACATAAATATTTTAATATTAAAACTTTCGATGAATTTTCAAAAACATTTATAAATTATAAACTTATTAAAGATTTCACATTGAAAATTTTGTTATCAATGATTTAAATATTCAGTTATAAAATGATATGAATGATCATAAAACTGTATGATTATAAATTCTCATTTAATAAATGACTATATAAAATATACTATTCTTAGAAAAATAGGTTGGTCCATCTTGACTTACATTATATTTTGTATTAAACTAACTATCGAATTGATAAATAATCTACCAAAATTTTTTTTGCACTTTAGAAGCTACGGAATTATCTAATATGATTAACGTATATATGAAAATTAATTATTATGAATAATAAATATTTGATAACAATTTTGGTATCTTAGTTCTTTTTTTTAATTTTATATTATTGAAAGATATTAAAAAATCACATTAAATATATAATAAAAACATTTATATTTTTTCTTATATGTTATATTTGAATTTTTCAAAACGTCTATATATTATTAGAAATTTGAATATTCCCACTCTGAAAATTTTGTGATCAATAGATTATTTTTTTGTTATAATAAGTTACAAATGATCATAAAATATAACGCATATGAATTTTTATTTAATAAATATTCAAACTAAATAATATATATATATATATAAACACTAATGATTTAAAACAACAAGATTGGCTGATCAATTTAGTCGTCCAGTTGAAATCTTTCAAAAGTATGTGAAAGACTAAAGTCAAAGTAAATATGGATTTAGAATAGTAGTTATATTTTACTAACCAAA
Organism: Brassica rapa; assembly: GCF_000309985.2. Lineage (NCBI taxonomy): Eukaryota > Viridiplantae > Streptophyta > Magnoliopsida > Brassicales > Brassicaceae > Brassica > Brassica rapa. The sequence continues at coordinate 17,861,514 of NC_024802.2, read as the reverse complement.
TACCAAAAAAAACCGAACCGAACCGAAACCAACCCGATATCCGGATTGAACACCCGTAATCCAAATGAAGCCAAACTATTGTTTCATTCTCCAAAATATAATAAAAATAATAACTTAATCCCGCGCAAGGCGCGGGTCTTATCCTAGTATATTTGTAAATGTTAAAACGATAAGTAAGAACCTGACTTTCAAAATAGTTATATATATAGTTTTCTATAATGATTATATGTAATATATTTGTCAATATATTATTACATATCGTGCCGCGTAGGTTATTATATATACACGACTAACCCTACATATAACTGAGTCTAGTAAAAGGGGGAATATAACTCTGGAAAGAAAGAATGAGGGTTTTTAAGAAGAACAAGAAGAGACGAAGACGAGAGAAATCCAGAGATGATAGATCACAACCAAACCATATTCCTCTTGATCTAACCTTTGAGATACTCTCAAGACTTCCTGCCAAATCAATCGTGAGATATCAATGCGTCTCGAAGCTCTGGTCTTCTTTCACCACACTTCCGAGTTTTATCAACTCCTTCGCGTCTCGGTCCTCATCACGATCACCGCGTCTTCTGCTCACCTTCACGCTACAAGGGAAGCACTTCGTTTTCTCGTTTCCTCAAAACCAGAACCCTGAAGGGTCTTATTCTCCGGTGTACAGTTATCATATGAAAAACGCTTATAATGATTATATGCGATCGGAGAGCGTCCATGGTTTGATTTTATTATATGGATTCCGGATTTGGAACCCAAGCTTGCGTCGGATTTTTACCTTACCACATCCCGAAGAGCACATCCCCATCTCGCTTTGTAGTCGTAGATCTTATTTATGTTACGATCCATTGGAGGGTAAACACAAAGTACTGTGCTTATATTATGGAAGTAGTTCTGTAGAGCCTCTGATTATTACATTGGGAGCTCAAGAATCATGGAGAATAATAACCAAAGGACGTTGCCCTGTGCATTCCCCAACTAAAGAAGGATATGGGCGTTGCTTCAATGGGATTCTGTACTATCAAGCTAGAGTTGATGATCATGATATAATAATGAGCTTTGATGTCAAATCTGAAAGCTTTAGCCCTATAAATTATCCAAAGTATTCCAGTTTTCGACGGTCGTATAAGATGATGATACCTTATGACGGAAGGCTAGCCTTAGTTACTCGTGACTTTCCCAGTGAATTATATATTTTGAAAGATGCAGATGGACACGAATGGACGCGTCAATGTTTACCTCGTGTACGTTTTAAGAGCAAGTGGAGGATTTATATGCAATTGAAGGGTATTACTGATGCCGGTGAGCTTGTTTTTGCACCAAAAAGTTTTGTTGACTCGTTTTATATTCTATATTTTGATCCAAGGAGAAACAGTACTCGAGAAGCCTTTTTTGAAGGATTTATGGGTGATGAATTTAGACGCAGTGATTATGGATTTCCTAACAACCGAACAGACTGTTTCGGTGTTTTCGCAAATCACATGGAGAGTCTCGTGTCTTTCTAGGTGCAGCCTTCTTTCGCTCAATGCTCTTCAATGTTTTTGTTTTCGACTTTTGTTGTGTTTTTTTTTTGTTGAACGAATGTAAACATTTATTTCAATCAAAAACATTGTTACAATAGATGTGTCATTGTTTAGAAGATCAAACACAAGAAAAATGTCATGCTTTTTCCCTAGTTCCTCCAAGCCTCCATTGTACCTTGATATTTGCTGCAATTCATTCTCCAAAATGTTGAGATTTTATTTCTAGCATTCTTCTCAATGTACTTAGCCATCTGTGGAGCATTTATTCTATTGCTCACCATGCTTCCGACCATTTTCCCCACCATATTGAGTGGATAGGAAGTTGGTAAACATACCGAAGAGACAACAAAGTGATTTGTCCTTTGAATCATCCACCAGAATGTCTATGATATTGCTCCAACTAGACGTGTAATCTGACCAAAGAAGTGCGGCTGACGAGTGATCTCCGCACTCCCTCCGTGTAGTTGCACTGGAAAAACACTACTAGAGAATGAGGTCCAAGAAACTTTAGTAGATGCTCAGTCCACTCCCACTACAACATCTATTATGGAGTTTTCTCCATCTACCATTATCAACAATGAGGTCCAAGAAACTTTAGTTGTTGATCCGTTAACCATAACACCTCAAGCTAGTGCATTTGAGAGACCATCTTGTTTCACTGTGCTAGGGGTTGTCGATGAAGTTGAGACTGAGTCATCCAACTCTCTCAGTTTGACAAGAGATGGGAGGGAGACAAAACCTCCTCTCAAAAATCAAGATATGGAATGGAAAACTGCTAGGGGGAGAGGAGAGCATGGCCGGCGTGGTCGTGGCTATTACCATTAGCATATGTTTTTCATTGCTTTCTTGTGTCTTCTAGTCTCAAAATTGGTTATTGATTAGGACTGAGACTTAAATTTTCATGGAGATGTTTCATGCAAGCTTTTTCCTACTATAAAGCTATTTGGTTTTATCTTGTAAACCTTTATGTTTTTTTTTTTTAATATTTGAAAGCCTTTAGTCAAAAAAAAAACACTACTAGAGAAGCCTTGTTTGAGGGAATATATTGCTACTGAATTTAAACGTCGTTATGGAGTTGGTAGCTACCGTCTATACAATATAGTAGTGTTTTTCGGTTTTTCCAAATCACACTGAGACTCTTGTGTCTTTCTAAAGCAGCTCCTTCGTTTGGCGTTTGCTAATGCTCTTCTTTGTTTCGTTTTTTTCCTTGTCAATGACTCTTAGTTTTATGTACTAAATGATCCTCTCATGTCTTTAGTTTTTCTTGTGATCTTTAATTAGTTGACCATTCCTCGATTTGGTGTGCCTATGAAAACTATTACATACATTTACAATTGATGCTAACGACTTTGTATTTGAAACAACCGCATGAATTGTTAGTTGAAGATATGGAGAATATACAATATTAAGCAAGATAGTTAATTATCAGCTGTGTACTATGAGAAGAAGAAACATGTGACAATTTGATACGTACTCTTTAAAGTTGGTATGTTTTTTGCAATATAATTAACCTTGACAGTAAAATAAAGAAAAAAAATAAGCATGTAAAGAAAAAGACTTAACTATTGTGATGATTAGTGAAAGACTTCTTTTCCCTGTTCATGAATAACTTCAAGTCCTAGCATATGCCTCTTTATTTTAAAGAACGATTTGGAAAATATATCAGAAACACAATCATGTTACTTTCTGAGTTTTGAGAACAGAAAAATGACTTCACCAGAAAATCAGTACAAAACATGAAGTACACAACCATGTTGCCTGTGCCACAGTCAATTCCAGATTACCTATGCGAACTATACTCTTGTACATCACAAGTTTCAATCCCGTTTCAAGGATGATGTGTAATCCCGCGAGAAAAAAAGAAGCTAAACCTTAATTCAGGTTTCTTTGAGATTTAAACCATCAGCTTTGTTATTGACTTATTGCTACAAAATGGTACATTCGTCTACACGGCTACTTGGAAGAAGTGGACGTCATCGTGTGTTAGTCTCACTCACTCAATGATATCTTCTTCTTTTTTTACTCAATGATATCTATTCTTTTTTTTTCTGAAACACCAATGACATCTATTCATCCTTCATTTATTCCTCTCAAACATATAAATTTTTAAAAATAACCAAAAAGATAAAAGATAAACGTACTTTAGTAATATACATAATCAAATGAATGTTTTGGAAATTTCTTTATAAATTATGTCAGAAATCGGAATGTTCAAAAAAACTAATCAATATGCATGAGACCATAGGTTGTATTCCTCGAACATCTTTTAGCATCCAGCACGGAACCATTTTTAAGGATACCGAGATCAATTGACACCAGAAAAATAATATAAATCAGATTTTTAAGTTGTTTAAATTTGTGTCTCTATCTTTACATTGCTTTGCTCTTGATTTACTTAAAAAGGACCGCACATCACTTGTTCGATGTTGTTTTTATCCATGTAATCGGTTAAGATATGAATAAAAAACATTGGTTGCACAAGAAAAAAGTTGTTTCATTAATCGACAGAGTGCCATATTTGGTTGAAAAGTGTAGTAATGAACTCCCAAATCTGTGTTTGATATTTACGTACATGATTAAATATCCCATAAAATTCTAAAAGTCTGATGAAAGAGTTTACATTTTACACAAAACCAAACCGAATTGGTAGGGATCGTTTTAGCCTAATTAATACAACATAGAGCCATAGAGTCAGTCATAGAGCTAAACTATGATGATTTTCAGTCTTTCCAATTTCGGACCTTCTGAATGAGACAGAGACTTCAAACGATCGGTGAAAACGGCAAAACGTCTCTCTCTCTCTCTCTCTCTCGGCATGTGCGTAGGGTTTAAACTCTCAAAACCAAAAACCTCTCCTTTCCTCTCTGCTCCGTCCCAATCATGCGAAGATTCAATTCGGTTTGCTTCCTTCTTCATCACTCTCCTCGATTCCCAATCTCGATTCCGCCACAGAGCTTAATCGTCTGTGCCTTACCTCTCTTCGCAGGTTCTCCGGAGTTTACAGGCGCGACGAACATTTGACTCCACGCTCGGATTGCGACCAGGTAATCGTCGGAGATCACGATTTGTGCCTTACCTGAGCTGATTTAGGGTTAACGAGCATATTAGAAGAACCCCAATGTAGTGATAAAGCTTAGCTGCAAAAAATGTTTTTTTTTTAAAAAAGGGTTTGTGAGGATGTAAGAAAGTTATGTTCTTTTCTCATGTGGTGAAAGCTAAACTCTTAGGGAATATCAAAGTTGATGTTTGTGTGAATTTACTTGGAAGTCTCTTGACTGACCACTTTGCAGGGTCTCAGAAGCCCTTCTTGTTCGAGCGTTACATTCACTCTACAGGTCTTGATGGAGAACATTTTGTTTCTTTCTTTTTTATCATTTGTATTCATTAGAAATTTGTTGTTCTGTATACTGCTATCTCAGGAATATCTTTCTCCAGTGCTCGTAACTACTATGATGTTCTTGGTGTTTCTCCTAAAGCTACCCGGGACGAGATTAAAAAGTCATTCCATGAGGTGAGCCGTTGTTGAATGAAATGCTTCTTCAGGCTTTCATGTTTTTTTTGTTGCGCCGAGGCGAAACTATTCAAGTTTATGGATTGAATGTTTAATCGTGCAGCTTGCAAAAAAGTTCCACCCTGATACAAATAGAAATAATCCTTCCGCGAAAAAGAAGTTCCAGGAGATAAGAGAGGCCTATGAGGTGCTTTATTTTATGTTCTTCTTTTCAGTAAATCTTACTTACTCCATGTGTATTTTGAATCTATTGTCTGATATACTTCGGTTTTGGATTTATGAAAAATGCAGACTCTGGGAAATTCTGAAAGAAGAGAAGAATACGATAAGGTACGCTTGTCTTGTTGGTTGTCATTTATATGGTGGAGAGATCACTAAATGAGTTTCTTGCTATTGTTATCACACAATACAGGTGCGTTATCGGAATTCAGAATATGTAAATAATGACGGTAGTGGTGCAGAGAGGTTCAGACGTGCATACCAGTCCAATTTCTCCGACTCGTTCCACAAGATTTTTTCTGAGGTACATTGTTGTGTTCTAGATTTGCCTTATCTGTTTATGTGGACCAGTCAAGTCTCTAACAATAGTACACTTGTTTTTTTTAAAGATATTTGAAGACCAATCTAATCCGCCTTCACCTGATATTCGGGTCAGTTTATCTGATTCTCTCTTTATTCTTTTGTACGATGAGAAGCTGGTCTGCATTTGTAAATCTTGTGTTATTGTTGAAAATTGAATAGGTGGAACTGACGCTCTCTCTTTACGAATCTCTAAAAGGGTGCACAAAGCGTTTAGAATTTGATGCGTATGTCTTTTGCGATTCCTGTGGTGAGTCGCCCCAGAATTTTAAGATATCTGCTCTCTTGCATTTACTAGAAAACCAGTTATGGTGCGCAGAATTTCCTGTAAAAGATACTTGAGAGTATAGACGCTTTGAATGATAAGTCCTAACTCGTCTTGGTTCACTAAATACATATATATGCTTTTGTTCAAATGGTAAAACAATAAATTCGTAGAAAAGTGATCTTCTGGAAATGGCTCTCACCCATTGATGTTAATGTAGTGTACAATTGTGCCTTTTTGTTTCTAGTCTTTAAAAATCTGCTGAGTCTAGCCAACTTAGAGAGGACGAATGACGCACTTAATTGACAGTACTATTGATGTAAACCCGTTATTCCCAGTCTCTCATCATTTACCGTTTTACAGATGGGCTTGGCCACAGTCTTGATGCTGCCACGAGAGTTTGTCCAACATGCAGGGGCCTTGGACGAGTAAGTTCCCAGTAGAGAATATAATCTTTGTTTTATTTGGAGTTTTAGTAAATGATACACTTTACATTTACAGTACTATGCCTTCTGTCTCTTTAACAGGTAACTATTCCTCCTTTTACAGCACAATGCCAGACGTGCAAGGGGTCGGGGCACATTGTTAAGGTCTGAGAACAAGAGATCTATTTTGATGCTTCAGTAGTTATCTCTCCGCACTGCTTACAAACATAGATATGTATTGTCTTTCTCTTCAGGAGCACTGCATGTCTTGTAGGGGATCCGGGGTCGTGGAAGCCACAAAGACGGTTGAAGTTGTGATTCCTGGGGGTAAGTGTGAAGTCTTCTTGATTTTTTTCCATCTTTAACTTGATTTTGGGTTTGAAACATGCTAGTTCTGCTATGAAATGAGTGGCAAGATTTCATTCACACTGTTACCCTCCTTTCTCTAAGAATTTGTGTGGTTTAGATGCTATCCAATTCACATATTGGTCACACTTATAGTATAGCTGGCTTGTTCTTTTTCTTATTTTTAAGACTATGCTTGGCTGTGTATTACCTGGTTAATTGGCTTTTATCTGCATTTGGTATTTGCGTCAGAGACGAAACAAATAATTTAGAACTGTGATTTCGATTATCATAATACATAAAGAAGACTGGACCAGATAGGCAGATAGTCAATTTGGTTCTTGATGATATGATTCTGTCAAACTTTAATTTGCCAATTTTTCTTTACTTGAACAAAGGGATGGAGTCCGGCGCTACGGTCACAATCGAAGATGCTGGTCATGTAAGATCAAGAACAAGTCGACCTGGAAAGTTGTATATCAAATTTAAGGTTTGTTAAAAGCATCTGTATTTTCTTCAAATTATCTTTGTGCTTTTCTTGAGACGTGCTTAGAGAAGTTTTGAGTCAAACCCAGCCTTGACAATGATCTACCATATTCGTCTTTTCTTATGATGATCACTTTATCCCTTTAGTCTAACAGATAAAGACAGATGGTGCAATCGCTAAAGTCATATTATAAAGTCATATATTTACTCTGATGTATTTCCCCTTGATAACTAGTATCTAATCTTCTTCTGCTCACAGGTTGCCAATGATTCGACATTCTCCAGAGATGGCTCAGATATTTATGTGGATGCTAATATTAGCTTTACACAAGTAAGCACACTGGTTATTCCTTAATCTTCGGTTATAGGCAGAGTATAGTACCTTCTAAACTTATGTTTTTCATGCGTGGTGACACTATGTGGTCAAAAGTAAGCTCTGTAGTTACATCTTTTAGGCAGTGTCCTATGACAAAATAAAACCTTCATAGGCCATCGAGTTGATAAAAGTTGTCTGCAGTCGATTTGAAAATTAACGAGTTTTGTTCTATTTACCATTAACACTAGTATCTTTATCATTATGTATATGAGGCGCGCCTGTCCTATAGTTAGATAATGTAGCATATCAGTCGACATAAAACTCAAATGCATGCTACAGCTGTTTTTTTTTGCCATACAACCATATAGAGGTTTAAGCTTCTAGTGCAAATTGCTTGTTACACTGCCTATATTAGCCCAACATGATGCTTCCTTAATGTCTTATTCTTCACGTTGTTTTTACTGTTTATCCCTTAAACCATACTGGAATTGTCTTAAAAACTTATTTGACAGGCCATTTTGGGAGGCAAAGTTGTGGTGCCAACACTTTCAGGCAAGACAGAGATAGATGTAAGATTCGCCTCCAGTGAAATCTGTAGTATATTTTCGTGTATGGATGGATCTCCATTTGTAACTGAGTTCAAGTTGGGTTTTCATATTCTCACTGAGAGGATGGTTTAGATCTCAAGCCTTTGGAGATTCTAGAGGTGACTTGTTTAAATTGTTGCAGATACCAAAGGGGGCTCAGCCTGGCGAACTTCTTATTTTAAGAGGCAAAGGTACATTTAACTATCAGCCTATATGGTTTAACTTTTTTTTTTTCTTTCTTGTACTGTTTTTAAGATGTGAGTTCCTCCTGCAGGACTACCGAAACAAGGATTTTTTGTAGATCATGGAGATCAGTATGTGCGACTCCGTGTTAGCGTTCCTACGTAAGATTTCTTCTACTCGGAAATCAAGTTAAAATTGGTTATAGATAAACATATTATGTTTTAAAGTTTCTGCTGTTTTCTAGAACAGACAACACACTTTGTTGCTCTAAAAGTTGAGGCTTTTGAAACAGTTTCGCTGGGAGTTTATATCTGATTCTAGAAACTAGTGTTGATTTGATCAGCTTCGTGATATCTAGTGGCATGTGTTGGGTTCTCTTATTGTCACTCCGTTGTTTCAACTGATTTATTTTGCTGCTGTATGTGATTTGTGGCATATTCTTATGCTTTGTATCTATTACCTTTTATTCTCTAGTGAACTTAACGAACGTCAGCGCGCCATACTGGAAGAGTTTGCAAAGGAAGAAATCAACAGTGAGTTGAGTGGTTCTGCTGAAGGAAGCTGGTGAGTACATACATTTTATTTTGTACTCTGCATTCATAACAGCAGAATGTGGGTTTATCTGATGGTATACCCAAATGGATATCTGACATAATTTACCTTAGAGGAATATAGTTGATTACCAATAGAAGATTTTGTGATACTTATATGTTATTGTTTGATTTTCTAGGCCTGCTAGAATATCTATTGGCATAGGGCTGTTTTTAGTGTTTTTGATAATGATGCATTCAAGTTTCAATAAAATAAACTAGAATCTCTAGGGGAAGCAGTGTGGAAGATATGTTGTTTGAAAAAAAATAGATTTGCTGTGGCTGTCTTAAAGATTTTTACTTTGCAATGTGATTCAACTGAATGTTATCTCCTCTCACTGGTGATAATGAAGAATCATGAAAATGAACAAACAGGCTTTACCAGAAGCTCTCTACTGGTTAAACTTACAGGTGGGATAGGATGGGTCCTCGAATCATACGCGATTTCTCCTTAGTGGTGCTGCTGGCGATATTGTTGAGGAAATTAATGGGATGAAACCACCAACCACAAGAGATGAAAGCTAAAAGCAATCAGCAGAATATAGCACAAGAACAAAAACAGTTCAATAGCATAACAGAAGGGTCATAATTTGACCTCATATTCTATCACAAACTCATTTGATGTGATAATGAAAGAGAAAAGCCTTGTGTTTTTTTTGCATAGTTTCAAGTTGTAAACGTCCTCTAATCTTATAACAGGGATGAAATAAAATAATAAATGATGCTTTACGATGTGCCTTTCTAAGCTCCTTCGTTTTAGTTTAACGCTCGCTTTTAGTTCTTCAAGGCAAAGATTACATTTCTGTCTCCTGCTTGATTCTTCTTATCCTTCTCCGCTTTGATCTCACTATAAAAATAAGAGACAAAACCACAAAGGGAGAGAGCAAGAGAAAGACCCTTCTCTGCTTGGAACTTTAACCTCTGTGATTAGTCTTTCTCTTGCTCTCTCCCTTTGGGCTCTTTCTCTTGCTCTCAAATTAAAAAGTTGAAGTACTTCAGGACTTGAGTCAAAAACATTGTTCTGTTTAGTCTCTTTTGCAGGTTTTAAGTTCTAAAGAGTGACAAACCTTTAAATCACCAGCCATAAACATACCTACCAATGGCAAGAGAAAAATCATATATAACAACTACTGACAGTCACCAAAAACCCAATGATGTATTAGTTTTGTATGCATTCCCAACACCGCAGCTCCAGCAGTTAACAAAACAACAACATAGTAAAATGAGTGAACTTGTTGTTGACCATTATATGTGATGCAATGATGAGAGCAGCTGTTGAAACTGGGAGATAAGCTATTCCATATATATGCCTATAAATAGTTATCGAAGCTTGAGAGTGACATTGTTAATGAGAAAGAAATTTGTTTTCGCTTCCATTGTAAATTATGCGCCGGTTAAGGTAAGAGAAGAGAAGAGCAGAAAAATGAAGATGGTTGGCAAACATGCGGTTTAAAAAAAAGGAGAGAACCAAATCCTGTTGCCACCATTGTTGAAGTAGAGATGCATGATCAGAGGACTTCCACAGTTTCATATGGCTAATATTATACAGTTTATTATACAGTTCTTGTCTTCTTGCATTCTTGGATTGTTCTGGTTTCTGTGAGTACTGAAACTTTAGGGTTGGTGTTTGCAGGCTTTATTATTTATCAAAAACAAAAACAGAAGCTACTTAATGTCTTTTTCCTCAAATAATTTCTTTGTTTCATTGTATGTATGCAGATACAGCATGTATGATCTTTGTTTTGTTTTGACTTAACGATGATTTTTCCTGTCTTTGTCTCTACTGATTTAGCTATCAGTTATATAACGAATCAAAACGTTGTAATTATCTCATGGCCCTGATAATATTCAAATTTAATATCTTAATTTTATGTACATTTTGTTTTTTCAAGTCTACAGTATGAACTGGACTTCTTTCTTTGTTTGGAAACAACTTGAAATTAAATTTATTTCTTTCCTAATTTTAGTGGAAGGACATTAAGTAAATAAGAATATAATTGGAAGATTTGTCAATGAAGAGCTACTGTAGTTCTCTGACTTTATCGTTGTAACATCAAATACAGATCCTTTGATTTAACACACATGATATCAAAAGTTTTAAAATGTTATCTTTGTATAATGATAGATAGTATGTAGATAGATTCAACGAAGATAATTTTTTTATCCAATTTGTTTTAATTATATGTAATCATAGACCTTTCGTCACTTAGATTTCCTTTATCTTTATTTTGTAATCATCTCTCTAGAAATTCTATCTTACTACTTATGTTTTAATTAATTTCATTTATCAAATATTTTCACATTTACACTTGCGTATACAATTATTGGTTTTGTATTACACAAGAAGAACAGTAACATATTCACACACCAAAAAAATACACACAATCACACATAACAGAAATTAAAGAGCAACAGAAAAGTAAAATACCTTCAAGCAACATCAGAGCCACTAACTGGAAGTGGAGGCAGTTCTGTTTCTGGAGACTTAGGACTATCGATAATTTTCTTGCCGGATTTAAACTCACCGTAGAAGTAAGAGACAAATCCCCAAAGAGATAGAAGGAGGGCGACACCTTTCTCCGCCTGAAACTTCTCTCGGAAACATACGACGGCCAAAACTTCCGTCACCGGAAGAAGAACACTGACGAAAACACCAGAAGCTAGAGACGACGCACAGTACACAACCCCTAAGGCTCCTAAGAAGAAGCATTGCCATACTATCCCTATGACCACAATCAACGTGTAGTAAAACAAGGAGCTTCCGATCATGAACTCTCTTGCTTCTCTTGGTATAGCCTACAATCATAAATATATCAAAAATGTATTACACAATGAATGATTTGAATATCTAGTTTTTCTTACATTTCTTTGCATTTATTCTGCTAATGATTTTTTTTTTGGTAACTCAGTTGATGATTTTGAATTTTAGATTGTATATTTAATATTCCCCTTTCTAAAATTTCAGATATTTTAGCTTTTTCACACATATTAAAAAATAGTTTACAATTATAATTATATTCTTGTTTTTTTTATTGCTATACTTCAAATTTTTCTAGGTGATAAAAATAGGAGGGGTAAATTCTTTTTTTTTTTTGTAAAAATGATACTTTATAACATAAAATCTTCAAATGGATGAAATATATTTTTGGATTTTTTCATTTACTAATTACTATATTCCTTATTATTTGAAAATCCGTACTAATTTCTTGATATATTATGAAAACAAAAGGAATCTACAATTTAAAATACGAAATCCAAGAAATCAAGTTATTAGGGTTTGCATCAAAATTTACGTAACTAAACTCTGATTCTTAGATATTTTCTCAATCAAGATCATTCCAAAGGGTCCCTTATTCGAAAGAAGAAAGACCATAAAAGATATGAATCTTTGTTTTACCACGAAGTCGCCTTTTACAACCATCCCAACGAGACAGAAGCAAGTAGAAGCGACGCACATGACCATCTGCATCTCGAGCACAAGTGTGAAAGTGATTTCTTGTCGAACTTTCTTGTAAGTAAGCTCAACGAGCGGCATTAAAAAAGCGTAGAGAACAGCTGCAATCAAAGTCAACAAGAACCCAACCACATACTCCTTCTTGCTCACGCCAGCGGGCCTGTCTCTGTCGGTATGCAAGGCCAGGATTCCTGTGCCGACCGTCAACAAAACGACGGCGTTTATAGAGAACGGAGTGAACTTTTGTTTGACCATCAAGAAAGAAAAGATCGCATTGAATGCTAACTGAGTTCCCACAATGAGTGATGATGTGGAAACTGGCAGGTAAGCTAAACCATATGCGTATAAGTAGTTGTCAAGTCCAATGAGCAACCCGATAACGATGGATGCGATGAAGAGAGGAGTTTCCATGACGAAAACCTTAGCTTTTTCTGCGGTTTCGGAGTTGTTGTGGTTGCGGTTGCTGCGGCGGAGGAAGGAGACATAGAGAGGGATGAGTATGATTGGACACCCTGCGGTTGCAAGAAAGCTCATGAACCAGATTCGTGATCCGCCTTTGGTGTAGTAGAGACGAGTTAACAAAGGACCTCCACATGTTCCTATAGCCAAGAAAATGCATACTATGATGAGCAGACCGTTCTTCATCATCTTGGTGTTTTGGTTGTCTCTAAGTAACGCCTTGCTTTGTTCATGGGTATTTTATACACATTTTCCTACAGCCATATTTGAACTTATCATACATTTTCCTACAGCCATATTTTATACACATTTTTACTGATAGGAATATTATCTTAACATATTTGAACTTATCAGAGTATTATTTGCCTTTTTCTAATATATATTAACCTCGGCTTTGGCCTTTTTGGTGATTTCTCATCTGCTCAAAAGGGTCAAAGAGCCATAATATGCGTTTGTGTTTTGTCTGTTTCTGGTTTAGAATCGTGTGAAGCATTATCACGTTGCGGCGCCTTTGCGACCCCAAAACGCTTTATGCGCGACCCAAAACGCTTTATGCTCCTTTTATCGTGTTAACACATCTTGGTCGTTGACACACGAAAAAAAGAAAAGAAAAAAAAACTAACACGTTTTGAGTTACACACATTAAGTAGGACCAAACGAAGAGTTGAAATATATAACTTATTTTATCTTTGTGTTACGTTAATTATTTTCTATAATTGGGAAGATGTCGTGTGTATGAAAAGAAAGAAAAGAAAATTTCCACAATGAAAGGTGGATGTAATTAATTAAAGAGAAATATCGCTATCTTAATATTGGAGATAACTCAAGACTTGATCATATATTGTTCGCTTCGCTTTGTTGTATTTTAAAACCAAATTTATGTAAGTGTTCATTTTTCCCCTTTACCAATGATTTTGAACGTAATATAAGATTATTAGTTAACGAAAGTAAGTTACAATAAAACGTGATAGGAAAGAAGTGAACATAATCGGTTTGGTTCTTAAAACTTAGAATTTGGCTATAAAAGAGTAACCTGATCAGTCTCTCATTCACAATTACAGTATGTACAAGATGAAACCAATCTTAGATGCTGATTTCTAGTAAGTTATTATTGGTCTGATTTCTAGCTGTTTTGTTTTACCTTCTTTTGCACTTTAGTCTTGTGGTAATAGACATATTTTAACTTTCTACTTGGAGGTTTGAATTCAATCTGTGAATTCCTCGGTGACAAAGGAGGATTTCACTATCGTGGTCCTCATCAACTCAAGTGAAACTTTGTTTGTATTGTTTTTTTGGAACAATTATGGTTTTTTCTTTTGAACACAACTTTCATTAAATTGCATAAGCAAAGACTTAGGTGAGGGACATAAAAGCCTCAACCATAGCTAGACCATAAAAACTTGTAACAGTTATGGTTTTATCTTTCTTTTTTTTTTTGAACACATGTTATGGTTTTATCTTATTTTTTGCACTTTCTAGTCTTGTGGTTATAGGTGGACCATCGTTAACTTTCTACTAGCACGTTCGAATCCACTCTATGATTTTTTTTTTGTCGTCTACCCATCTAGGCTAGATCAAGTGGAGAACAAACGAATTGATCCTCCGAGGAGCATCTCCATCTACCCAGATTTGATCTATATGGGAGAAAATATAATCTCTGGTCCTTGCATCGTTTGCTAATCTGTCTGCCCGGCCATTCCGACTCCGAGAAATATGAGACAATCTCACATCATCGAAGTCATCTTGTAACCTCTGGAACACCTCGATCTCTGTCGTGAATGCTGGCCAGTCCATCGGGTTTGTAGTCATATCTACTAAGTTCGAGCAGTCCGTCTCAAACCGTATCGAAGTGATCCCTTTGTCTCTCATACATGAAACTGCCCAAAGTAACCCTTGTATCTCAGCATACAAAGCTGAGAGGCTCCTATTACACGCCAATAATCCGAAGTATTATTAGTGACTAAAGAAGAATTTAACTATCGCCCCCATCAACTCCAATGGACCTTTTTAGTTTTATGGCATTATCTTAAAATTTGATGGAGTGATTAATTCGTTTAATGAAAGAAGAAATGTTCTGATTTAGCAAAGCCATTGCAAAAAGAAAAGTATATGTTATGACAGTTACGTAGTTATATATGTTATATAATATCTAGCTTTAAGACAGTCAAAATTGGTGGTGTTAGTTTATAATACGACAAATAAGAAGTCGACATATGAATCAACGATGAATATGACTGAGATAGTTAGTATTCTTGGAGTCCAAATATGTATGAATCATTCACTTACTTTATTCAAGACCTGAAAACAAGAAGGCTGTTGATTTTGACCGTTATGTATTGCGTAGGTAAATAACAAAATATATATGCTTTCAAAAATACATATATATATAATTATGTGCATGTGATAATTTTTTTTAAAAAATTAGAGAAGCGTGTGATAATTTGCAAACTAATCTTATTTCATTTTCAGATTTTGATTATGTCAAAAAACTTGAATGTTTGCAAACTTATCATTGTTGGTGATAATTATGATTTCCCATCTCCTGCATTCGAGGTCTAAATAACTAGAAGCTCTCTAGAAGGTACACAGTACAACCATATAGCTCTAGAGAAGCTACATAATTTGGAGGGTCGTCTGTCTTACGATTTTCCTTTACATATTGATTTACCGTTAGAATAACTAGCTGCTCTCAGTGGTGATTTCCTTATTGTAATGAAAGCCATAAAATGAACCAAACAGGCTTTACCAGAAATAACAATTTCAACTAAAAACATACATATACACAATTATTTGGTGTGCTTTGCTTTTCCATATAACATACAGTTTTGTAACATGTTTAATTATACAAAAGACCATTAACAATTTCACTGAAAAATACACAAACATAATAGATAGAGCACAAAAAAAATACACACAATAGATAGAAAAAGTTACTCTAACTTATTCTTTTCAATCCAAAGTTCATAACCATAATGCTCTCCTGTAGATAAGCAAAAGACCTTTAAGCAACAGAATCACTAACTTGAAGAGGAGGCAGTTCTGTCTCCGGGGGCTGGTGTTTCTCGAGAACTTTCTTGCCGGATTTATACTCGCCGTAGAAGTAAGAGACGAATCCCCATATGGAGAGAAAGAGAGAGACACCTTTCTCCGCCTGAAACTTCTCCCGGAAACAAATCACGGCCAAAACCTCGGTCACCGGAAGAAGAACACTGATGAGAACGGCAGAAGCTAGAGACGACGCGCAGAACACAACCCCTATGGCTCCTAAGAAGAATCCTTGCCACACTATCCCTGTGATCATAATCAACGTGTAGTAAAACGCTGATCCTCCAATCTTGAACTCTCTTGCTTCTCTTGATATCACCTACAAACATATCAAAAATGTTTTATAACTTGTATTGGACGAGTGATGTTGCCGTTTAATGAGAAGTTCGAGATATTCAATTCGATTGATGGTTTTTAAATGAAATAAATAAACCAAATGATCTAAATTCATGCATCAATAAAGTAAAATAAAATCCATGAGACATTTATATAAATATTTATGATTTCTTTTAATTGATATATTTTATGAATTTTATACTTTTAAAATACAAAAGAACAAATCCTAGGATATTCCTTTACACTGGGAAATCCATAGTACTATTTTGATATATCACGTAATTAAAATAGTTCATTATCTTTTCCTTTTTTAAATATTTCATAATTTTGAAAATGACATAAAAATACGAATCTAAAAACTCAATTATTAGGGTTTGCATAAAACATATCTGCTCTTCAAGATCGATGCAAAGACACCCTCAAGCCAAGAAAAAGACTACTAAACATAGTATTTTTACCTTGAAATCGCCGTCGATGATCATGCCAACGACACAGAAGCAAGTAGCAGCGAGGCACATGACCATCTGAATCTCAAGCACAAGTGGGAAAGTGATTTCTTGTCGAGCTTTCTTGTAAGTAAGCTCAACGAGCGGCAATATAAAAGCGTACAAGACAGCTGCAATCACAGTCATTAAGAATCCAACCACATACTCCTTGTGAGTCTCGTTAGCCGGCTTGTCTCCACTGCTGTGCAAGGCCAAGACTACGATGCCCACCGTTAGCAAAACGACGGCGTTTATAGAGAAGGGAGTGAACTTTTGCTTGACCATGAAGAAAGCAAAGAGAGCGTTGAAAGCTAACTGAGTTCCTATAATGAGAGATGAAGTTGAAACTGGCAGATAAGCTAACCCGTATGCGTATAAGTAGTTGTCAAGTCCTGTGAGCAATCCTATGACGATGGATGCGATGAACAGAGGAGTTTCCATGAGGATAAGCTTTGGTTTTTCTGCGGTTTCGGAGTTGTTGCGGTTGCGGCGGCTGAGGAAGGAGAAAAAGAGAGGGACGAGGATGACAGGAAAACCTGCGGTTGAGAGAAAGCTCATGAACCAGATTCGTTTTCCACCATTGGTGTAGTAGAGACGAGTTAACAACGGACCTCCACATGTTCCTATAGTGAGGATAACACAGCTTATGATTATCAGACCATTCTTCATCTTCTTTTTCCTTCTTATTTACCTTTGATGTTTTGTGTTTGTGTTGTTGTCCTCTTTATTGGCGTTTTGGTTGATTTTTCTGATCAGCTCAAAAGAGTCAAAGAGCCATTATATCTGTTTTTTTTTGTGTTTTGTCTGTTTGTGATTTTGAATCGTGTGATATGGCTATAAGGGGACACCACATAGCGGTGCGTTTGCGACTAAATAAAAAACTGTATTCGGGTTTTAATTTTCAACCAGAGCATCCCAGCGTGTATATAATCCTGGGGAAGAGGTGCTTATTTTTTTTATTTATTTTTTTTCATTTTTTTTTGCTGATTAAAAAAAAATTAAAACAAACTAACTGCGGATCACCACGTGTCAGTGGAACCCGCATAATAGTGCAAACGTTGATGCTTAATTTGGCAGTTTTGGCACCGGTGTTTCCTCTCTCTTGGTGGAACCCACCCTTTAGCACTCTCTTAAGCATCCGCATTAGTGGTACTCTAAGAGTTTTAATATTAGAGCACCACTAATGATACTATAATCTCTGAAAAAAAACAATAACATTAATAAAATAAAATGGAAGTAGATACTTGGTTTTTTTTATTTAAGAAATTTAAGGGACATTTGAAGAGATTTTTTTTCCACTTATTCATTTTCTAATATATTAATATAAAATGGTTGAGAGATTGAGTTTAAAAGACTTATCTATGAGCAACTCCAAATGGAAGTTTTTTACCATGAATTTCGAAACTTACATTTTTACCATGAATTTCGAAACTTACATTATAGTATAACGTATATTCTATTTGTATCATTTTAAATAGTGTTTAAAGATTTTTATTTGTTTCAAGTACGTTTATACTATTTTAAATAAAATTTAATGTTATTATAATTTGTTATCAATTACAAAATGCTATATTTTTTTATTGGTTGAACTATTTTTTTCCAATGATATTTTTATATTACTAAGATAAACTATATAAAATTTTATATTTTTTTAATCTTTGTGTAAAAATTTTAAATACCACTTAAAATGACACAGATAGAGTATATATATAACAACTATTATTTAATTAAGAATTTTAATATACCAGGTTGTTGATATATTCAATTCTTTGAGTAGATCATAGAAGACTAACCACATCCACGAAAAGTAAACGATGAGTCACTGTCCTAGTAGCTAGGCCCCAAAAGTTAGGATATAATTAAGAGAAAGAATATATTAGTTTGGACTTGTGTCTCAATCCGACATGGTATTACTGAACTTCATCACAAATTGGCTAAACCATGTTTATTGACAAAGTTAATATCTATATATTATTTGAAAATCATATTTTATGTATTGTTGTCACGGTATTTCTTATAAAACTAACTATAAATATAATTAATAAATTAAAGTTATCATGACTATTGTTGTAGACAAAAAAAAAACATTTAGGCTCTCGTCATTATTCAGCACTTAAAGTATTTATAAGAAGGAATCAATTAGTTAGTCTGAAATAGAAGTCGTGGAGAGTCTTGAGACTAGTGGTTCTAGACCATCTTTTAACTCTATACTTTACAGTTTAAATCCAGAGTGTGAATCTTGGTGACAAATGAGGATTGAACAGACTATCAGCCCATCAACTCTAAATCAAATTGGCGTTAGATCACAATAAGCCAAATATAGAGTGACTCATGAATCAACGATGAGCGTGACTGAGATAACATTCTTCGACTCCAGACATGTGAACCTAAGCTCACTTTATTCAAGACCTGGAACAAATAACGCTACTGATTTGACTTTGTGTAGCGTGACTCCCTCACATGTATCTCATGTGTACGTAAATAAGATTATTATTTGTTCACCCAAAAAAACATTAGATCATATGGTTCACCAATAAGTTGGTTTCCCTTTAGAATAGAACTCTAACCATGGCCCTCTAAAGAGAAACTCAATCCCATCCGATTCTCTTTATGACCGAACCCATAATAGTGGCCTAGCGAAAAAGAAATCATTTAATTATAGTGAATTGACATAGTGGTGGACAGATGCATCCAAGGGAAGACCATAACTTCAAGATCGTCTAGTACAACAGATCATCGATGGATACGCACATGACAATGAATTTTATATACAATATTTTGAAAGAAAAATCATTGAAAATTTTAAATTTTTCAAAAGCAAATTAAAACACACAAAAGACGGTTGATGTAAAATTTGCATAGAAGAGATAATAGAGATTACCAAGGATAATAGTCAGGACTTTCTCTCCAAGTTCCTAACCCGCTATGTTTTCCAACTTTCGATACATTCTTTATGGCGAGAAAGAAATGACAGAAGGCATGGAGCTACTCCAACGACAGTCTCGGTCATGGTCGGCATGCTTGATAGGCATGTCCGAAACAAATGTCTCTCCTTCCGTCAGGTTCGAAATTTCACCTTTGCTGCAGCCTTGGGGGTGTGGTTTTCAACTAGATAGCATAGAGTCTCAAAATCTTGAGTATTCTTTCCTATAAAATGTAGCACAAGTTGCAAAACAGTGTATTTTCTTTTGAGTAAATTTAACATATATTCAAAAAAAAAAAAAATTTGCATAGAACCTCCAAACAGTATTCTCCTATAATTTTAAATATTTATAATAAAATTATACATAATTTGTTGGATAGTGATCATTAAGCTGAAGCCTTAAACCTTTATTTCAGATTATATGTATATTGGGGGACCCTGTATATTGGCCTAGTGGGTCGTGGTGTATGGATACGATTGTATAGAAATGTGATATGACAAAAACGTTTAGGACTGAAAATCACTGAAACTTGCATTTATTTTGTCGGCAAGTTAAATGCACTTATAGTTTCGGAGAAAACGATTGATCGAGAGACAAAGCCCTACCAAAAAAACAAGAAGACGTAAGACACTTGATTGAAATTACAATGGCCACAAAGAATCAACACCTGAATCAGAACCAAAACTAGACCACGACCGAGAACTTCTGCATAAACCAAAGCTTCATACAAAGCCTGCAAAATTTGCCTTCTTCTTTGTCAACGACAATTACCAAAACTAAACACATTCGGGATTCCTGCTATCTATGTAAAAATAGTACTATTTTGTGGTCAATATAACTAAAATACTACTATTTTTTTATTGATAATGTTTAAGCATTTGAGGACACTGAATTTTAATAGATTTAGAAATTCAAAATATTATCATTAGATTACCTTTTTGGGCAAAACGATCTTTTCAATTTTTAATTGTTTTAAGTCTCTTTACACCAATAAAAAACAAGCATTCAGTGGCCAAAAACTTCGATACAATATGATTTTTAAGATTAGAAAAAAAAATTTCTTGGAACATGATGTTTAAACTTCGATACGATACGATATTTTTTAAAGGAGAAAAAGAAATCAGGTTTGTGACTAAAATAAATACAAATATAAAAAAATGTAAATATCCATTCACATCATTATATAAACTTTAAAGGCGTATTGTAAATACTAATTATCATTGGATAATTCGCGTTGGTATCTATTATTCATTTAGTAAATTATAAATACTAATTAAAAATCAGTATTATTTAACCATATGGAATATCTATACATTTAATTTTACAGTGAATGTTAGTGGATTTAAAAGGATATCACAAAAATACAAAAACATAAATCCAAAAAAAACCCACTGACTTGCAAATAAAATTAAAATTCAGTTCATAAATTTAGAATTAGTGTATTGTTTCCTATATAAGACCATGATCTATCTCATTTAGATATGTATTCTTTTACATTTTATGACATAAAAAAAAAAAGAGAAGACAACTTCGATAACACTCAAAACAAAACTTAGACAGCCTTTCTTCAAAAATTCGAAACTATAATTTATCATCCAAGTACAAAAATGTCTGTGTATAATATATATATACATTGAAAAAATGATTTTGAATCCTTTGAATCAATGGAGAAACAAAACAAAAAAACGAACATACTGTGTGGTGAAATTTGAATCAATAAAGTGACCATGAAGAAGAAGAAACCCAACTCTTTGCAAGGGGCTTTGTTTCTCTCAGTCCTAAGCTGAATCTTGTAACCGCACAGGCAGATTAGCTTTCCTGTGACCTCTTGGACCAGACCGTCTTCCACGCCTTCTAGGCGGCGTTGTTCTGCTAACCGCTCTTCCACTCGAGACTTTCCTAGGCAAATCACTGCTGATTAAAACTGGTTTAGTAGGCAGTGAAGGTGGAGGAGGAGAAAACTTAGGCACTGGAGGTTTCTGCCTTGCATATCTCTCTTGTTCTGCTCGATGATATCTCTGCATTAGATTGTTTTCGATTAGTTACTACCTTTGTTTAGGCTAAGTTAAACATAAGAAAGAAGAAATTACCTGGACTACAAAGTTGCGTCTTTCGCAGTCAAGGAACATGCTTACTGTCCAGTTTGTTTTTGCTGCAATCTTGTCTCTTACTGTTGAGAAACTGATTTGATCTCTAGAAGTGAACCGGTCTACTTCGTTGAACCAAAGACAAGTGAAGAGGTTGCTTATGGGAACATGCTCTCTTAAAATGACACACCCCTCTGGTACGTCTGCAACATTTGCCTCCACATTAACGTCTTGATGCCAAAAGCGGATTGTTTGAAAAAAGGGTAAGCCAAAGAGACATACCGCTTGTGATTGGGAGCTTTGCAACAGAGTATGGGGTTAACCCTTCATTCTTGTAAAACTCCACTTGGAAGTCAATAGAGGCGTTATCATATTTACCAGCAGCTTTATTTGCTTCGGCTTCCACTAAGACATCAAATCTTTTGTAATGTTTAGAGATTGCAAAAGTAGCATTTTTCCTCCACAAGAACCTGATGAAAAGAGAGGTAATGGAATAAACAGTGGAACTAACAGATTCACACCATAAGAAATCACAAAAAATGAGTACAGGAATGTTTGTTATTCAGTAACTGATGGAAGTTGCATAGCCAACTAGAGATATCCTGGTACTGATCTTAAAGATATGATAAGACTTTACCTTTCCAGAATCTGATGTGGATCGACGACAAGCTCAAGTTTTCCATCAATCCATAAAGAATAGCGAGCATTTGGAAACATCCTATGAACAAGAAGCTTCGGCACCTACAAAGAGAACGAGGTATCAGTATATAAGTGAGGTGAATTTCGTCAGTCGAAATATTAGAGAGGTGAATATTTACCTTTCCATTGCGTCTTCCATCTGAATAAGGGAGATTATGAACAACAACAACCCTCCATATCCCTACTTTCTTGTTGCTGTTAAGGCCTCGTTCTCTCTTCAAAATTGATTCAGTTTCTTCGTCAACAAACATGTAGAAGCAAACTGTTTCCTCCGAGTATTTACTGATATTTTGTGGGGCTTTTACATCATCAAAAGCATCTGAAACAAAAAAAAGAGAGAGATTCTTCATCAAAAACACACAAAAAAATTGGCAACACGTCTAGAGACGTTGATTACAAATAAGTATAACTCGAAGCACTAACCAAATACAGCCGAAGCAACGACTATCCCACGGCACTGCTTCATTTCAAGAAGATCAGCCTCATCAATGTCAAAACCTGTATTTCGACCAGGTTGAGGTCCTTTGACAAACCTGATTGAATTAAAGAATCAGCGATAAAACACACTAAGATGAGACAAGAAAAACGGACAAGGCCACAAAGATAACTTACCCACAATGCACACTCATAGTTTCTCTAATCTCAAAAGAATCATTCCTATGTTTCAAAGTAGGATAACCACCAAAATCAGACCCTCCAAACTCCGTGTCTCTGTTTAGTGGCTCTTCATATACATACGTCAAGTTCTTAAGAAGAGGGGAAAACGACGGAGCATTTGGCATCAATGCAATCGCTTCTTCTACCGGAAGATAACACACCGGACACGCTGAAATCAAACCAAAACACTTCTCAAAAAAAAAAACGTCTCCAAGACACGAGTCTAGTAAGAGACAGAGAAATCAAAAGGCTTACGGCGAGGTCCTGTTCTTTTCCTGTCGGCTGGGGGAGGAGGCAAGGTGAAACTGTTACAAGGATGTCCTTGAGGAAGCGTGTATCCAAGAAAATGCATTGGAGGAGACAGCACGGCGTTCAATCCCAGAAAAGATATATTCCGAATGTTGATGCTTTCTTCCTCTTCATTAGTTGGTAACATGTATGAGTGATTTACAACAAAAGTGCCATTGAAATGAAGACTCGGAGGAACCTGACCATCTTCACCTGATTACAAACACAATACAATGTTAAGAGTTCATACACATAAAGAGAGTAAAGGCGATACCTTTGCCGACGAAGAGGACGCGGAGGAAGACGACGGCGGAGATTAAGAAGAGGAGCAACATGCCGACCTTCTTACGGCCGGCGAGTTTGCAGATCCAAGGCAAGAGGAGACCTGCTTCCCTCTCCTTGTGCATCTTAGATGGCTTGGCACGCGTCGTCTGGATAGATAAAACGACGCCGTTGAGTCCCGTCTTCTCCAATGAGCCATTGCTACTGGATCGAACGCCCAATCCAGTCATCTCTTCTCCCCCTCCCCCCACTCCTTGAATCACTCCATCGAATTTTCTCAATCAAAAAAACTCAATTTCAGATTCAAGAGTCTAAGCTTGTTCAAGTTCACCCGAATCGATTCTGGGTTGGCTAGATTGCAATCTGATCTACGAAATTAAGCTCGAAGAGAATTGAATCAGAAGAAATCGAGAAGCTAGGGTTTGAGATTGGGAGATAGGGTTTAGATTCCTTAGCAATTTCAAAATCAGAAGCAGAGAGCAAAGGCCAAAAGACACACTTTCTCACCCCCAACACACGCTCATACAAACAAACAAAAATACTGTCACAATTGACTAATCAATTCTCTTATATATAATTCCGCGTGAAACAAAAAGGCAATTTGATAAATCTTCTTATTATCTAATCTTTTTTCATGTGTAAAATAATGTTTTATAGGTTAGTTAGTGCATTAAGTTGATAAAACCTGAATATAATTCAGTGTTGATAACATTGAATTTAAGAGAAAAAATATTGTATGTATGTGAAAAATTGTTAGTTTGGGTGAAACTATAATAAGTCAAGGGAAAAAAAGGAAAATCTTAATATGATATAATTATTCTCTGTCTTTCTGTATTATTATAAGAGAAAAAAGATTGTATGTATGTGAAAAATTGTTAGTTTGGGTAAAACTATAATAAGTCAAGGGAAAAAAAGGAAAATCTTAATATCCCTTATATATTAAAAGAGAAGCATTGTAATAAATGCATTCACACTATAATAGACACGTGGCAGCCTCACAATGATTTGATAATAAATATGTTAACGCGTTCACACTATATTCATAAATATGTTCACACTATGTACTTTGCGTTTTTTTAAATATAAAATTCACATACATAGTTGCAATAAAACTCTTAATTTTTTGGTTCAAATAAAAATAAATAACGAATCAAAATCCAAACTATATATATATATATTATTTTATTGTTTATGGATAAAATTGAGTAAAATATTCATTATCCGTTTTGATTTGAACCAAAAATATGGATATCCGTAACTCTACGAAACAAATCAAATACTAAAATATAATATCCAAAAAAGAAGCAAATCACAAATACCATTTAGGAACATATATCTAATTCGATATGTTATATGGATTTATATACATATATGTAAAGAATTATATATATATATGTTATATATATTATACTTTATATCACTTTTACAATATTTTTATGAATTAAATTTATTATACTAGGTACTAGAATTTAAAAAGTTAAATAATGTTTTATTTTTGTAATAAAATGTTATTATTAAAATTTTCAATTATTTTTAAAATTTTATTTTATTTTATTTACGGATCAAATCAGATATTCTTTAAAATTCCAAAACATTTCGGATATCCGAGTCACCGAATATCTAGGTGGCTAAAGATCGAATCGACACGAATGCTTCCAAATACCCAGATATTTGATTTGTGTCCACCCCTATTTACAGATACAATTTTATTTTTTTTTTATATGAAAAAATGACTAATGGCAAAACCTTTTTTATTTTAAATTAATTTTAGTTTTACTTTTCATTTATTATTTTGAGCAAAACAGTCATTTAATATTAATTAACAATATCTTTATATATTTGTCAACTATTTGTATATACTTTTAACATACACATACATGTGCACCTTGATGTGAGCACATTGTAACTAAGTATTTACCACAATTGAAGTATCTAATTTTTTTGAAAGTTGGAATATTTTTTCTTAATGTTTCTTTCACTACCGACAAAATTGTAGTGAAATGATTTGTCTTAATAGTTTTTTTTTCTTAAACTATTATCTGTTTAAAAACTATAATATGAAACTATTGGTTCGACATGACGACTATCTAAAATTCATAACATGAAAACAAACAAATAATATTAATTTTTTGTTTTTACCGGAAAAAATCAAAAAAATCAAACATTTTAACCGAATAAACGAAAATAAATATTAATTTAAAATAATAGTTATATTTTAGAAGATTAAAAACCAAAAAAAAAAAACTTAAAACCGAACCAATATCCAGATTAAACAGATTTAATGTATTTTTATTAAAAATAACGAAACTAATAATCACATTCCGCGCAAGGCGCGGGTTATTACCTAGTGATTAGTTATTCTCTGTCTTTCTGTATAATTTATAAGTTATTACGAAGGACACATGGCTATTTGTTACTGGGGGGCGTGGAAACATACATCTAACTAAAGTATATAAAATTAATAGGCTATAATTATTGTCCAAACACTCATGTAACTGCATCATTACAGAATTTGTGACAACTAAGATTTAAATAATAAATGAAAACATTTATTTAATCACGTAGCCATCCATAAATCATCTCGCTATTAGTCTCATCTGTCGCACCAAATTATACGAATTTCTTTGAATTAATTTGCATGCATCCCTTTTTTCTTTTGAAACTGAATTGATCACATCCGTTCTCGGTATAAACATAGTGTTGCACTCAATTTTAACACAGATAATATGATTCTTTATAATATTGGGAAACAAAAGGTTTGGTCTTAATAATATTGATGTTAATATAGTTTTTTCTGTCGAATAATCAAAAACAGAAAAAAAAACGTTCATTTTATACATAAAAGCGTATTTGATGAAATGATCACATGCCAGTTGGGATATAGAAGGAAAAAATTGATGCAATCAAGCAAAAGTCAACTATGCGAATAATGCACCGGTTGATAGGTTAAGACATCTGCCATGATCGCTTATAGCATAGGCCTCCCCATTTGATGAGAGGATTGAGCCGACGGCTAAACAAAGCAATGCCTACCATGTAGCTGGGGGCTATCCTTAGCTCTGGCGTGGCTAAAAAATGATATTCTCTAAAAAATTGTTTTATAAAAGTTGATAGTGATATTTTTCTAAAAAAATATTTATAGTTTATTTCAAATCGAGACTTTTATTCAGAATAAGTTTTGTTCTTTTTTCTTTTTGAAGTGACTTAAAGTTCTCTAAAAGTTGATAGTGATATTTTCTAAAAAGAATATTCATTGTTTGTCATGTAATTATGTTTTCTTAAATATGTTTATTTAAAAAATGTAACTATCAATAAGTAAGGTCTACATCTTTCATATATTTTAAGATAATATAGATATCGTATTATAAACCCTCAGTAGCAAATTAAAAAAAAATGAAAATCAAACAAAAAGAGTGAATAAAATTTTTAAAAAGTCAACAAGTCCACAGAAACAGAGATATACCGGAATAAACCGTTTCGGTTTAAGATTATCGGTTCTAATTATGGCTTTCCTTGGAGAAAACAGAGTCCTCCAAGATGGAGAAGAAGAAGCAGAGATCAGAGGTTTCGTCAACGGAAGCTGTTCTTCTCGGAGCTCTAGCTCCAGGCGTCAACGTCCGTATGCCTTTATTCTTCTTACCCTTTTTGTCGATGCTGTTTATAAGACCTTACTTGGATTGGATCTTTCTTACAGGCTCCAACATGGAACACTCTCAAATTATCGTTTCTTATGCTGGGTCTCTGTCTCACTTTCATGCTCTCCATAGCCTTCACTAGTGGCCAATCCATGTTGCTTGTTCATGTTGGCTTTCTCATCGTATAAACGTTCATTTTAATACATCCAAACTTTTTCTTATTGTGTTTTCATTGTCTTTAAAAATGAGCAACAACACACAAGGAGACAAGAGGATAACTATTGGTTTGTTACAACTTGCCAACTTGAGACAGTTTCTTGTAAACTCACTCACTTACAACCTTCTCTTAACCTCTCACCATTCTCATTCAGCCACTCTTTCTCTCTCAAGTATCGAAGAAACGGTCCAGGATCATCACTGAACCCATAAGCGTTTCTTGTGCTTTGTTGACCTTTCCATAGCTTCTCTCCTCCAGACTCATTGTAAAGCTGAGGATGAAACATTGAGTTTTCAGAAGAGATCATCGATTGATCATTTGGTGTACCGTACCTAGCTAAGAGACTGAACTTTGAAGACCCCTGAGCTTGATGATGGGAATAGGCTGGTCCAAGGTTCCTACTCTCTCTATACTGACGTAACCATTCAGAAGAAGACATCCCAACATGTGGCGAGTTTGTGTATGTCTTCATGAAACCGGGGGGTTCATCGATAGGGCCATTATGAAACCAAGAGGCGTCTTCAGGAAGTAATGGAGCAGATGGAGTAGGAGGTGAATAACAAGAAGTTGAGAGACTATCAAAGGATGTGACAGGACTTGTTTCATCAATAGGGCTTAACCCATTTGGCTTACTTACTCCTCCATTCTCTTTGTTCTTGTCTACTACCCACGCGCTTAGCGATGGAGGTCTTCCTGAGACTGTGCCTTGTGGATCTGTGTTCTTAAGACCTTGCGTGAAGCTGAAGCTTTCAGTGTTAGTATCCTGTGTGCTATGGTTCGCAATGAGTGATGAGGTACGTCTTAGGCTTTCATCAGATGAAGTTTTGTTATTCGAGCTGAGTGGGTTCGTTGCAATGCCAGAAGAAGAGATAGGAGCAGATTGAGACCTTACAAGCGGCTTGAGAAGAATGGCTTCTTCCTCTTCTGCAGGCAAAGATCTTTCACTCTCATTCTCAGCAGTTCCTACAGCAATACATGTTATGTTACTTCCCTCTTCATTTGAGTAGGACCAAGTCCCTTGCTTGTCAAGGAACAACCACTTTTGAGAACTCTTATTCTGTCTACTTGTGATCCTAATAGCGGAATTAACAATCCGTTGAAGACGAATCTCCTTTCCTTTATCAAAACTCTCTCTTAGTTCCATATGACTTGAGAAATCCAGAAGCAGATGTATAAGAGCAAGAGGAGCCAATGACCTCAGTTCATGATCCTCCCAAAGAGCAGAACAGTTTTGTCCTTCCACCTTTAACTGGTTCAGGAGATCCACAAGTTTGCCAAAGAAGTAAGATATTGCAATCTCACTCTTCTCATCAAACCTGCATTCTCCTTCTTCTGTCTTTTCAAGAAGAAAGGGTAAGTAGTCAAGAAACACAAGTAGAGATGGTAATAGAGGGCAAGAATCCAAAGGACTTGTCTTCAAACATCTCTCAACAACTCTCCCCATGACGATGAACACCATTGTTAAGGCTAATCTTGTTAGCTTTACTTCCTCTTTAGCCTT
The DNA here is from genome assembly GCF_000309985.2 of Brassica rapa. Lineage (NCBI taxonomy): Eukaryota > Viridiplantae > Streptophyta > Magnoliopsida > Brassicales > Brassicaceae > Brassica > Brassica rapa. The sequence goes on along the minus strand of NC_024802.2, from coordinate 17,832,635 downwards.
GTCTGATTCATTAAACTCTGCCAAGTGGTGGAAGATGAAGACGAAAACCGCAACAAGTTGGAGGATTCTATAAGGTCCCTTTCTTGATAAATCCATAACTTGATAAGACTCCAACATGGCTTCTAGGCTCTTATCATCTGCTGCAAAGGCTGCATCCAGTTCTCTCATGGTTGATGCAAATGTGCAACCAAAGTCATCAAAACTGAAACAACCCAGAAAGGATTAAGACAATAACAGGTTGTAAGAAAGGGACATCAAGATCTTAATGTTGTCCAAGCTGACCTGGATTTAAGGAAAAAGAAGCTAATAGTTCGGACCACCAGTGGCCATAAATCAGTTCCAGCCATTAAGTCCTTCACAACAACATTCCTCTCTGATGGGTTTAAGAAGTTAAACTCTCCATCAGTAGAGAGAGACTTCAAAGGAGAAGACCTGTTCTGCAGTAGTTAAAACAAGTGCAATGTAAAGCAAACACAATCAAAACTACAGGTACTAGAGAAGAGTATCAGTGAGTGAATCAATCACCTTCTCAAACAACAAAAGAAGATTGTTGGAAGCACCAGGGAAAGGTTCTTTCACAGCTAAGCTTCTCACACAGTGGTACAAAGCCAAGAACTCATCACCAACATAAGTAGCCAACACAGCTAGCTTCACATATGCAAAAAAAAAAAAAACACTTAAAATGCAAATTTCATAATAAACTTAAAGTATTTATGAAAACGATTATCAAGGTAAATTTGAAAAGTGGTATCAAATTTGAGGTAAATTTAGAATTTACTCATAATTAAGTTACCTGGTTATGAGGATTCCCACTATCAGGCCAAGATTTTGCAGCTTCAAGATAGTAACTAGCTGCAGTTGACCAATTAGGAGGATGCTCATGTGTTTTCAGATACTGTTCTTTATACCTTTCAAGATCTCCAAGACATACATAGAAACGATGGCATAAGAATCCAGATTCCTCAACTTTGGAGATCAGATTCTTATAAAACTCAGCGGCTCTTGAGAGAAACATCTTGAATGCTTTCATATGAGTGGCGGGATCATTTGTCTTGATGCCTTTACGGAACTCGTCTATGTGTTTATAGTGAAGTTTCCAGAGACAGAACTCAACTTCTTGAAGCACTTCTTGTTGGAGATTGCTTTTAAAGATTTGCTCGTAGGTGGAAGTTGACTTAGTGTATAGTTCTGAAACATCTGGATGCAGTATGCCTTTTGAGTGGATTAATGTCCATAGTTGTTTCTCAATACTGTTCACCTGAGAGACAGAAACATCACGAACTGTGTGTTCAACAGTAAGATTCTTCCAAGCAACATTCTGGTTTTACTTACCTCTAAAAGAATAGGATTCTGTTTCTGATTAGCTGAATCGGCATTACTCTTAGGTGATTTTCCATTAGAAGCTTCCATCTTCTCTGGACTATAACCTAACAAAGATCAAGAACTTCTCATAAAACAGTAGAAAGGAAGATTAAGAACCAGATAGTACTGTAATAACTGCAAACTAGTTATCCAACAAACTCATGAGTGTTTTTGGTCTACAAGAAAACTTTGATGAAGCTGAACTGGTTATATAGCTCAAAGTCAGACCCAGAAGATAAAATATGTAAAGTAGTTAAAGAATTACAGAGACAGAAGCATCAAGAGGAAGAAGAACACACATCAGATCAGCTTAAGAAGAGGTTAACATCACAGAAACAGAGTAGAGAGGGGAAGAAACTAGGAGGAGAGAATGAATCTTTAGATGGAAAACGAAAATACGTAAAGGGAGAAGAAGAAGAAGACTTTACCTTTAACGTACGGACGTTGAGACAGGAACACAGCTAAAGGCAGAAGAAGCCAAGCGAAGTGTATCACATGGAAGAGACGACTTTGGGAGGTAGATTGGGCAGTTGTGAAACAGACAAAGTAGAAAGGTGGCTGATGATGATAATGATGATGATGATGCTGAATGGATGATGATGGAGATGCAGAAGTGGATGCATATCTAATCCATTATTCCACTGTTCTTCTAAGTGCCCCCAACAGTTTGATTTGTATTTTTTCAAAGCAAAAAAAAAAAGAAGTTTGATTTGTATTTTTCTTCTAAGTTCTAACCATGCTAATAAATTAACTAAATTAACAGAAAGTCCGGAGGAAAGTTACCCACTTTTTTATATTCCTTGACGTTAAAGCAAAATTTTCCTATATTTTAATTCTGCTGTCATGACTTTAGCTAATATCAGACTTTGCAGTATGTTTTTGAATACCAGGAATTTATTATCGAAATATTCAGTATAATCACACATATAATTATTAAACACACATTATTTAAGTTTTTAATACTGCATATATAAAAAGAGCTAATACGTTTTTTTCTATTCCTTATATTAATTTTTTGTTATCTGCTTATTATATATTTTCCGGAAAAATGTTATAAGCTTGCTATGAACTTTATAGTGAGCTTTCACAAAAAAACACCCGTGGAGGTTGGCGGTTGGCATTAACCAAATGCCAATATTTTTAAAACCGGACTAATTTGATGGTTGAACCGAATTTAACTATAAACCGGTTATATAGTTGGATTGGATCTAATAATTGGTTTGATTATGAACCGGTGACATAATCGGATAAGATATTAAAATTATTAAATTAATAAAAACCATTAAAACAATTGTAAATTATAGTCCATACAAAATTGAATCGGATAATTTTTAGAAAATTGACAATTTGAATCACGGTTCAATATGGTTCATTAAAATTGACAATTTGGATAACTTCACAACTTGGAAAAATGTATATTCCCGTCCAGTCTACAAAATAGTGTTAATAGATAAACCATTTCCAAATATCAAAATCGTTAAAAGTAAAAAAAAAAGAACAATGTAACACTGTTACAAAAAAAAATAACAATATAACAAATTCTTTAACAGTTACCTTACCAAGTAAGAAATTCTTTAAGAGAGACATCCAACCCTGTCATAAGAAATTTATAAATTGTCCTATTCGAATTTTATAAATTCATTAAACAATTTTGTTGTACTAACTAATTGTCCTATCCTAATTTTGTTAAATCCATACGGTTGGGCAAATAAACCAAACCCAAAAATCCGAACAGAATCCTATCCAATAAAAATAAATTCAAACCTATCCAAACCTGACATAAATACCGAATGGATCTTGTTTTATAGTATTTTGGACTATGGTTATTATCCGAACCGAACCCAAATTTAAATGGATATCCGATAGAACCCGAAACATTAACAATCCCAAAAAAAAACTTGTACCAAACATGATCTCAGTTCCTAATATTTATCCAAAATACACTAAGATATTATTGAACATCTAAAATAATTATTTATTATACGAAGGTGGCAGTTAAAACTTGAAGTTTTTAGATTTTGGTTTTGTTTTCACTGAATAATATTTTTCATTTCATGAGAACTTGGTTTTCGTTTTACGATTTCATTTATTTGGTTTTCTTTCTATCAATAACACATTTGGTATTCTTTTCTTATTTTTGAATCGATTTTATTTATGTTTTGGTTACAAAATAGGTACAAATCAAATAGTTTAAAACAAAAAAATCAATTTTATTTATGTTTTGGTTACAAAGTATGTACAAATCAGATACTTTTAAACCGAAAAACCGATTGGGACCCGAATCCGGAAGTACATCGGGTTCTACCGGTTCTTTGAAGATTTATTAACCCTGGTCCGAACCCGATAGAACCCGAACCAGTCTCGAACCGAACTTTCATATAATCAAAATGGGGCTGATTTTGATAAACTTGGAAAACCGAGATTCAGTTGGACAGAACCGATACCCGATTAAGACCCCGAATACACATGTCTAATTATGAGTTCATAATCCTTCTCTCTTTTGCAGTTCAGAATCAAAGTTGAAATTTTGGACTTTGATTGTATAATACTATCTTTCTTGATATTTACACTAGGATGACATAAAATACAGATGATATTATTAACGGTGTGTATACATCCGTTAGGTAAAAGCGTTAAAGGGTAGATTACCTTTTTTTTCATGGCCATAGCCCCTAATTCCCCTTATTACATATTATGCAATAATAGACTAGAACAAGCTCTTCACTGAATAAATACCGTAGACCCTTCTCAAAGAAAAAATAATATATACTCTCGACCAATCTCGTATACTTTGAAGTTTGAATATAATGTTCCATTCAAAAGTATTGTAGATTATGGATTGTGGAACTTGCATGTATTTGCTGGTCAGATTTCCACGACCAATTTATTTTTTTGGTTTATTTGTTCATGTATGATAATCTAAAATATTAGAGATTAAAAGATGAGAGAAAATGTTTTTCCACAAATCTTCGCCTAAATCTTAATTTTATACTAGACAAGTTCAGTTAGAAATTGATATGTGAGAAATCACAATATATGGCACCAGACAGTAGACATCACCTCAAAAATGACATGTCTCTTTTGTTATAGATTGGACCCGTTCGAATTAAAAACAGACAAACTATGCACGCAATTGAATGGAAATACACCAGCACAACTTCTCTTTATAAATTTTAATAAAATAATTAAAGAGAGGAAATATCTTTGGTAACTGATGTCGATATTTGACGATAGATACATTTGCGTTGTTTTTTTTTTTAAAGGAAGATACATTTGCGTTGTTTTTTTATTGACTTCTATTTTTTTTATTTATAGTTATTCAAAAGCACCAAATGATGCATTGATGGTGTCTACGTACAAACTACAAAGTAAAGTCTTCGAAAACTATCAAGAGACATTTGAAAATTTCCCGTTTCCTTCTATTCGTAAGTCTGTTACACTGTAGTTCAAAAATAAAAGTCTTTACATTATGGCTGGGACTGGTTGTCATAGCCAGAAATTTTGAATGAGAAAATCATTTACTCTCATTTCATCAATGTTATGCCAGTCAAGTGGAAAACTCTTAACTATTATTTTTTGTTATAGTTATTATTCAACAAAGTATAATAGTGTTGAACTTTAACTTCAGTATATGCAAAGATATTAAAAACTTAAGTGATGAGTTTAAAAGATTTTATTGATGTGATTAAGATCAAAAATTACATACTGTGGTCCTTAGAATAAGATTAGTTTGTCCGGAAAACGATCTAAATCTACATCACAATAGAACCCTAGAAAAGCTTATCAAAAACTATAAATTGTGGTTAGTCTAAACATCTTGAGCAGCATATGTTTCGTGTTCCTCTATGCCAATCTCACTTATTATTTATACTGATTTTAAATTGACAAAATTTGTCCCAAATCATTATGAGTTTTCTTTTTCTTTTCTTGAATCGGGAACACAAAATAAACTTGATCGCAGAGCAAACTCATTTTCAACAAGTAACATTTCCACATCATAATTTGTATAGGAGGAGATTAAAAACCATAAAGATGTCTCGAGTTCGAACCTAGAAGCACGGCTTTGACTACACAAAATGTTTCCATCACCGGACAAAGCTGTGCTTGTATAGGTCCAAATGACTTTGACCGGTGATGGAAACATTTTGTGGATTCTATCCTCAAGACATCACGATTATATTGTAAATCTACCTTAAAACAACTAGACTCATCTTTACATCAATACAATTAAAGCAGAAGCGCAAAGTTGGACCCAACTTAGTTATAAGTAAAATATTTTAAAAAAACTATACTATATTATTAATATGCCAATTACATTATTCTATAGTCTAACACATTTATATCTATAAGAAAATCACCCTACAATATCACCTTATTATTTATGGTAAGTGATTAAATGAAATTATTATTATTTATGGTAAGTGATTAAATGAAATTATTATCAATGATAGCATTTTTAAAATTAACATTTGTTATAGTAAGATTTTAATACACCCTAATTTATGCCAAATGTAGTTATATAGCAATACATTAATAAATCAATTTCTCTGTCACTTTATAGTATTTAATCACTTACCATAAATAATAATTTTAGTCGACTTGGTGGTTTATACTATAATTTCAAATAATATTAACTTTGGTAGATTTCCCCCAACGCAATTCATGTCTTCATATGTTAATAAAAATTTTACATGTTATTTTAAGACTTCATATTGGTCGACAGTGATATATGTTTCACTGTACTGCATTAGTTTTAATAATATTGATGTTTTTTCTTCACACATATTAATAAAAATTTGTATGTTACTTTATAGATTTTACATTTATCAGAATTTTTTGGATCTTTTATTAGGTCAATCAGTGTTGAGTCACTGATTAATGGCGGGTTTTTAGAATTTTACCGGGGTTTATCAAGTTTTTAATTATAGATTTTTATTAAATTTAAACCAGATAATATACGGTTCACCAGATTAGTGGTACAACTACGGTCCAGATCATATATGCAAACAAACTAAGGACACATACATAATTATTTTTATAACATAAATATGTAAATCAAAATTCAAAAGTATTTAATACCAGCTAACATTTTTATCTAAAAATCAAATACGCGCTTTGAAATCGTGGATCAAAATCTAGTTGTTGTTAAAGTGAGATTGCATTTATTGTATTTTATGTTTCACTTTATTGGTTAACTGATACAACTTCACCAGAACCATTTTATAAGTTTCTAAATCTATCCACATCAGTTTCCCAAAATATGGTTTAGCTTAAATTTCAATACAGTGTTTTTGAAATCATTGACGAAAAAGTGTTTTAACTTAGCCGATCAAAGAATATGGAAAAACATAAGATCAATTGATAATATACAATGCAATGATCCAAGGAATCTCTAATATATAATATTTCACTGCGGATGCCCTTAGATCCTATGATCCATATATTTTCTGGAACCAAGATTCAATTGATCCACACGTTATCCTACTCACTCTTAATCCTTTTAAAATTGGTTACAATACTGATGATTAACGTTTACATGCTAATTTGAGCATTTGATTAATATTAACAAAACAAAGGTAGCTAGCCGAACAAAGAGGAGAGCCAAATATAACTTAGCAAATATAGACCTAACCATCAAGCGGAAAAAATGGACAAAATAAGACCTGAAAAAGAGGTTAAAACCCTCAAAGTAACAGAATTAACCACCACAAAATAACCCTTCTTTATCCTCAACAAAACCAATCTTTCATTTGTTCTTCTGCACAATCTCTCATACTTCTATATCTCCCTCTCCTTTCACAAGGAAGGGCGTAGAAGATACCAAAAAAACTCAAGCACAAGAGTAATAATATAACTCATTTATACAAAAAAAAAACTATACAAAATGGGTGGTGTCAAGTTGTTATTCATCTTTGGCCTCTTGGTTTTAGCCATGGTAGCCAAATCTGTCAATGCAACCTATCCATTGACTAAATCTTGCATCAACGGGCAAGGTTGCATCGGGGACGATGATGAACTCGAATCTCTAATGGATTCAGAGACAAACCGTCGCCAGCTTGCTAGAGGACGTCGTTACATTGGATACGATGCTCTCAAAAAGAACAATGTGCCTTGCAATAGACGTGGACGATCTTACTATGATTGCAAGAAGAGGAGAAGGAACAATCCTTACAGGCGTGGATGCAGTGCGATCACGCATTGCTATAGGTACGCTAAATGAGAAACAAAATGATAGAGAGGAGGGGAGGATTTGACTCAGCACGGTTTGATCTTCATTCACTCCTCATTCCTGATCGTTAATAATCTTCTTTCTTAACGTACCATGTGTTATACGTTTGATTCATTTTATATTTTACTTTTGTTCTTTTTTGTTTATTATTTCATCATGATGCATATAAGCTTTTGATTCATTTATATATCGCCTCTTTTCCTTTGTTGTTGTTGTCCTTGTGTTTCGTTTCGTTCATATATTTAAGTTCCGTTTGTCTATTATACATCATGATGTTCTTAGTACAATTAAGCATCTGTTTTTAAATGAGGGCCCAAGTTGGAACCTCTTTTCTTCCTTTAACTTTCCTTTTGTATTTTATCTCGAAACAGTCACATCAATTTTTTGGTTATTTAGTTCAGATTTGTTAGTTTAGCGATCAAACTCTATCGGACTAGTAAATGACAAAACTTATTTCTTATGTTAGCAACAAAATGTTGTAGATAACCTTGGATTGATGAGAAACCATACGATGGCTTCATGCATAAATTTCTAAGCCAAGAGTACGATTTTTTGATATTACATGAAACTTTGAAGTCAAAAAAAAAAAACTTTGAAGTCATGAATGACATCCCATACATTCTTGCGAGACAATTGTTTCTATGATCAAAACAGGAGGTTTTATCACAATGACGTGACAAGAATGAAAAATGCAATGGTTAGGAAAAATATTTTGGTGATTAAGTTGGGATCTCAAGTCAGAGTTGTTTTTGGATAGAAAAACCTATCAAAGCCCAAACCTAACGGCATCTTCTTGTTTAGGAGAATGTTTAGGGTTAAAACATGATTAAAATGAGGATAAATTACTTCAGTTATTGTTACTGGTAAGTAAATTTGAGTTGAAAACAGTTTACATTCCCACGCAACACTAACAAGATGAAAGCATCTTCGAGAGCTGTAGAACTGGCCGGCGTTATTACATAGGAGTTGGGTTTACTTCAAAGATTTTGCTAGCAGATTGTTTAGGTGTAAAAAATATAAAAATATATTAGTTACATACAAACTTATAGAGCCCCTAGAAAACGTCTAATGTTTGGCCCATAACGTGTGCTGAGGACTCCTTTGGTTGCCGTATATACCATACTCATACGTCTAAAATATATATTTGGTTTGGTTGTCTGAGGAAATATTGCACAGACTAGTATCATGGTCACAAGACGTCAAGACCCACCTGCACTACTACATTCAGGACTGTATGGTCTTTTTCCACAGTCATTTAATTGAAAAATAAAGGAACTAAAGACTTTGAAGTGGATGAGAACCTATTAACCTAACATTGAAACATTATTGATAATTTGATATATTGCATTGTTTTTTTTTTTTACTTTTCTTGCATTGCTTTTAGTTTTAAAATCTTTTGTTATAGTAAATATTTAGGATATATTCGTATTCTAAATATAAAAAGCACTTGTAATCAAATCTTGATCGATAGTGTACATAGACGTCAAAAAAAAAAAAAGATCGATAGTGTACATATTTAAGAAATTTAGGTACAACATCATCACAAAAAAAAAAGGATTGGATTGTGGTGGGTAAGCTTGCCGATAGAATATAACAACGAGATTCAAACTATTCTTGGTACGAAATGCTATTATTTACATCAGAATTTTCAAAGGTGATTTCGGATATGTAAAAGATTATGTATTTACCATCCTAAACTTTCATGGTAATCTAACTTTTAAATAAAAAAATATAAAGAAACAAAAAAAATGTAATGGGTTATGGGTCAACCGCAATCGCTTTCAGTGGCACCACTAATAGTGGAAGTGGGCCCTAAGATCAACTCTCTTCACATGAGAATTTTCAACCTTTTAAAGAGAGAAAGAAAGAGTTGATCAAAAAAAAAAAGAGAGAAAGAAAGATGTAGAATTTTAAACCTTTTATATGTGAGATTGAGTCAAGTTTAATTTAACTTGGTCTAAAGACCATTTCAATATTAATTATTAATTGCTCGGTGGACCACGCTCGGTAGACCACGTCTCATAAATGTGGAAGTTTCAACATTCCTAATTATTTTCTCCACTTTTTCTTCTAAACCTAAACATTTGACCAGATGGGGCCATACCCTTTTGTGCCCATTACCTCCCAATCTATATGCCTTTTGTCCACTTTCAATTATACTTGAAAAATGAAATTTAACCATGATTTTTTGACCCAGCATATCATATCCAAGCAGTGACCAAATAATATTGCACTCTAATGTAGCAAACTGTAACCAAACGGGGTTAACCTATAACACAAAAATTACCCTACAATATGGTTAAAAAACTATATTTGTTATCATTAGGCAAAAAGTATTGGTGTGGTTTTATCTCAAAACCCCTATCAAATCATGAAAATGAAATCAAAGAACAAAAACATCTATACTATTAAAGCAAAATCCCTATTAGGATTCTGCCTATAGTTTTTTGAGTTATTTACCAAAGAATGCCATTTCCTTACTTGCTATCTTTTAAAAAAAAAAAAAATCTAACATTAATTACAACCAATCGAAATCTAACTATTCTACAGAACAATTACATTAAAGTATTATTTAATGTACTTCGGTCTTTCTCTCGATTTTTTTCCCAAACCAATTATCTGTAAAAATTCAAACCAATTCGTTACATTCAGCCATTATTAAAAATAACATACAAACAATACAAAACAATACGGTTTCTCTAAATCACTAGAATGTAACACCAATTGAAACTCATCTAATCTACAAAACAATTTCATGCAAGCATTAATTAATATTTGTCTGTTGATTTTTTTCAAACCAATTACATTCAATAATTCAAACCCGTTACATTCAAGAATTATTTTGAAAACATACAAACTATACACCCTAAAAAAATACGGTTCATACCCTAAATAACTACAATCTGACTTTGAGCTACACAACCCCTAAACATACCTACAAACCCTAAGTTTTATCTTATTCTTATGCATAAATTAATGTTTCATTTTTAAAAAAGGGTTGTTAAATGAAACATTCAAATTATATAATATATACTATTAGGGTAAATAAATTTGTGGAGATTTTAAATTAGTGTAATATGAAAAATTAACACTATGAACTTTCACTTAAATTTATTTTTTCAATATAACTTACCGTAATATATATTATATTTTTCTAATATTTACTGCTTACTATTTTAAAAATCATTTTGATATTACTACGCTACATATCGAAAAATTATTTTGTATAAACTTATTCACCAAGCAAAATTATAAAAATAATAAAATCTTTAACAATATATATAACAACTTTTAGAAATTAAGTTGTGATTCTCCTAAAAATACAGTAACAAAATTTTGACCTTATCATTAAATTAGCCATATGCCTTATTTACTAACCAAAATCAGTGCATCATAAATACTTAAACAATTTATATATATACGATTCTCCTAAAATGCTGGTAACCAAATTAAATCAAATCATTAAAGCCAACGATATTTTTGATTCGGTGATTCGGCTAGCTACGATTTCCACATTTTTTCAAAGCGTAAATCGAAAACCCTCACAATACCTCATACTTATTATAAATATAGAGCACGCTCATATCGACAAGGTCATAAACCACAGACCTCACCAAAATACCTATGGCTTCTAATATGAAATTTGCGGCGATGAAGGATTTAGCCTTGGTTAATAACTTGGGCAGTGCATATGAAGGACTTACACACATGGAAACAACAAAAGTGAAAACAAATCCCGCGCTTTGAAAGCGCGGGTCAAAATCTAGTAGGAAATTAAAATAAAACAAAATAATGATCAAGATTTCTTGCCTATGTAATACTCTTTTTAGACAGCTAAGCCCACTCTCTTCCTTCCTATCCGGTTTACTCTTTTCTTCCTAGAAAATTCTCCTTTTTCTAACAGAAAAGAAGAAAATAAAATATAGTAATTTTTAAGAAAACATCCCCTATTTTATTTTCACACTCTTTGTCCATTGTTACCCTTAACAACATCCAAAACAGTAGTAAAAGAAAGTTGAACCTATTTGTTAGACCAATCAATCTCTTCATCACTAGTTTACTGAGAAAAGAATTGGAGGATGCAACTGATTTTTTTAAACAAAAATAGCATATAGTAGAATAACGTAAAATTCTATAATTTCAGTAAATTTTCACCATTGACAGTACAAAAAATCGAAACATATAACAAAAAGCAAAAATTTATACAACTAGTCTAATTCCATATGTATTACTTGATCATATCTCTTAATCACATTTTGGTTTCGCTATAAGACCAATTTCTTCACCACTTGTCTACTGAAAAAAGTTTGAAGGATGTGTAACTGGTTGTGTATTTAAGAAAAAAAAAACATATAGTTGAATAATATATTTCTCGTTGCAGTAAAATTTCAACATTGAGGGCAATTTTCTCAAAACAATACAAACAAATCGCAAAACAACATTTTCCACTACTCTATTTTTTATATGTTATTCATTCAAATTTTCTTAATCGTGATTTGTTTCCAGTAATCGTAAATCTGGAGAATAAACTCAACAAAAACGAAGTAAACAAGCCAAACATGAGCATTCAAATCAATAAAACCATAGAGATATATTAAAATACAATTGAAGGCGATAATTTCAAATCGCAAACATCTCATCTCAGCGTTACAATTTCCCTCGTATAATACATAGTAAGATCACAAAAAAAAAAATTAATGTGTTTTCATGAAGCTGTAGAAGAACCTGAGACTCTAGGAGAAGTCACCGGGAACAGAGGAAGAAGACGAGGCTCAGAATCCATCGGAGTTGTCGCCGGAGACGGGTGCAAATAAAACCCCTTCTCTTTCATAGCCTTCTCTTCCTCGTCGTTGGAGCTCTGATTCGATGATCCGGACCGGTTAAACGGGTCGGGTACAAGAGGAGTAACCGGGCTGAGTACGAGAGACGGGAAATCGAGGATGCTCGGAGAGAGGATCTCGGGTTTCCGGGGCGAGTTAACCGGGTTGAAAACCGGGTTTAACGGGTTGATTTTGAGGTGCTTCATCGAGTTACGACGCTCGTAGAGACGGAACCCTGAAGAGTGTTTCTTGTTGGGGACGGCTTTGATCGGAGGGATAGAGAATTGGGAAGGAGAGGAGGATCTCGGGTCGGGTTTAAGAGACGATGTGTTGTTGTTGTGGTGTTTGGGTCTGTCTGAGGATCCGGTTAGCATCTGGACGACTTGCTTGAAGGAAGTGGTATCGGCTTGGACGAAAGTTGTCGGGTACGGGTTTCCGGATTCGGATCTTGGGGTTAGGTTTCGGGTCGGAGTTGTGGGTGGCTTGTTGCTTTCAGTGCTGCTGCTACTGCATCGAGGAGATGGAATCGGATTCGTCGAAGCATCTCTGTATCTTGGCGAATTCTCCATTTTGATGAGAGAGAGAATAGGAGAGAGAGATAGATTGTGTGTACTATTTGCTAACAAGCTTTGTTTTGGTTCGGTAAGAAAAAATTGTATTGGTCTCTTTAGTTCACTCACGCGCTTACACTAGATTGTCATCACGCGCCGTCGTCAGATGGAAAATGATTAAGATGGACAAAATGTCCGTTTTATTTATTCCAACTTTTACGGACAAAATTCCGGATTCGGATTTGCTGTAACAACTTATATGAAATATTGGCAAATTCTTGTTTTATTCAATTGTGATCTAATTGAATCACTTAAAACTCCTATACACCTATACCTGTTTAAGGGTATACAGATCAAAAGGTGCTAATCTAAATCCCTGATTGAAAAATATTTTGGACTAAAATGGTGGAAAATGTAAAAGAGAATTTGATTGGATTCATTATTGTAGAGTGTTTTTTTTTCACTTTTTAGTGAGAATTTTTTAGCTGAAAAGAAGAAAATTATCTGATCGAAAATTATTTATTCCATTTACGCTTTTAAATTTGTTCTATTTTGTTTACCAATCACAGCTTACAAACTTGGATATATTTAGAATATATATATATATATGACTATTGAGTTATAAAGGGCATTGACTTGTGTTGTACTTGTAGTTAGGTGTGGGCATACTAACTGAAATCCGAATCGATCCGAAAAACCCCAACCGAAAACCAAACCGAAGTTTAGAAATACCCGAAACAGGTTTAGGATTCAACCAGTCCGGACACCCGTACCCGATTGGTTATATTGTGCAAGAGTGTTGTTTCACCAGTTTTGTTCAGAACTATTTCACCGCTGCGTCTCTATCACATTACGTTGTCTCAAGTATCGATGGTTCTTCACAAAGCCGGACTTATGAATCTTCCAATCTCCTTGTTGCTAGAACTACTGTGCAAGAGTGTAGGCTCGTCAGATTTACTATCTACATCACTGCTGCGAGTCCTTCACATTACGCCATCTCAAGCATCGATGGTTCTTCACAGAGTCAACTATGTGACCTTCAACGTAGAGTTGTTGCACGGAAACCCAACTCATCAAACTTCATCCTAAGCACCTTTTTGGAGGTGAAGCTAGAGCTTGAGATTCACCTAGTCTCTTCTGTAAGCTTTGTTGGGTTTAAAGTTAATTGTGCTTATTTTAGCATCATATCAAATCAGATAGGACTTCATTGTTCCAATGTTACCTACGGTTCTGGAGCTTCTTACCTAAAGTTCTTGCCTGTCAACATTCCAACTTATAGGTGTATCAACGTCGATTTCGACTATCAATTGTTCTTTCGAACAATCGCCATGGAAACAAAAGTGAAGCTTCTCTTTGGGTTGAGCATGACTCGTTTCTCGATGGTTCTATCTTTACTTGTTTTGTAATGTTTTCTAGCTTCATTCTACCGTCGAACATGACTCGGGATCTTCTGCTTTGGTTGTAAACTTTTATGCTCTTTGAGCTTTTTAATATCAGTTCGGTGTTACAAAAAAAAAAAAAGAACATAACTCTTACATGAATAACCAAAGTTATAAAAACACAAACCACACCCCTCCCTCTGTTTGTATACCTAACGAAAGCCAAACCAACGAAGAAAGTGAAACTACAAAATATATAAAAGTTAAAAAAAAAAACTATTGAGTTCTCGGACCCCATGAGAAACTCAACCCAAATATACCCTCCCAGTCCCAATGAAAAGAAACATCAGCCCATGTGGTGGACCTTAGAATTACATATGGAAAAAGATGATGAAATTCAGGACCATAGTATGAACATACACTAATAATTTACCTTAAGTGAACTTAAAAGTCGAACATAGTAACCCTTGAACCAATCCTGAGCCTCTTTTGTTTTCTTGAGCAACTTGAAGGAAGATGATGTAGATGGTGAGATGAAGAGGATCCGAGGGAGCTTTAGCCAAGATCAACACTGCCCCTGATTTTATCTCTCTGATCCAAGCTTCTTCTCTCATCTCAAACTAGAAAAAGAAAAAAAAAGTGATGAAGATGAAACCCTAACTAGTTATAGATCCTACATACAACTTTTGCTTTATGAGGTAAGGAAGGATCCAACGTCATTATTTGTGAGATCAAGACACGCTCCATTGACAACACTTGCATTATTCCATATGTTGTTGTAGTTTGAAGGGTTTAAAGATGATGATGACATGAACCCATTAATGTTCCCTGAGATCTGATCAAGCTTCCCTTCTTTGTTCATATCGTCAGTGTTACCTCCAACATGTGGAAGTGGTGCTAGGGTTCGGATATGTGACTGTCCCATCATCTCACCACCATTGTTAATGGTTTTGTGTGGATGCTGGAGAAGAGTAGAGGAAGATGAAGATACCGATGATCCAACTAGACCCGAGAGAAGAAATGGTTTGTTTGTTGTAGAGTTGTTGATGAAGCTACCATTAATGGTGTGGTCATGAGTCAAATAATGTGGAAGCCCTAATCCAAGAGCGCCAAGACCACTATAACCAGATGAGATAAACTCACTCTCTAAACCACTTGATGAAGAAGTCTTTGAAGAATCACTGAAACGGCTAGGAACCATCATTGGAAGGTTATTACAACTGCTCACATGATCTGATAAACCGTAGAGCAAAGGATGATGATTCACGGATGAGAATTGGGAAATCTGATGATGAGGGTTATTAGGGGATGAAGAAGTCGTCGTCGAGGCCGTGGAGGCAACGGTTGTGGTTGCTGGTCGCTTCACACGTTTGTTCTTCCGGTAGCTACCGCCTACGGGAACGTTCCGGAGGGTCCCACCTTGTGTCCAATACCTCTTGCAAGCCTTACAAAAGTACCGTGGCTGAGAGAGGCTGTAGTTGTTGTAATAACAAAACTTTGTGTTTGATGAATCGCAACGAGGGCACTTAAGTTGCGGTGGCTGTTGTTGTTGCTGCTGATGAGACGGAGCCACGATCATGTTCTTGCTCTGCATGCTAGCCTGAGAAGAGAGGGAAAGAAGGGAAGTTTAGATGGTGTGGTTTAACTAAAGGCAAAAGAACAGAGAGAGGACAAATGGATATTATTCGTTCCAAGAGCTAAGAAACAAAATATAAATGAGTCATATTATTTAGAGAGATAAAAATGCAAATGCAAAAGGGAAGAGAGAGAGAGAGAGAGAAACCAGTGGATTGGTATTGGGAGAGCTGATCATAGGCATCTTGTTCTTCTGGTCACAGTTGCCAAACATATCTTTCTTGATTAAGCTCTTTTGATTTTGTTTTCGTTCTCTGTTTCTTCACTTCTTTAAAAGAGAATCCTTCTGAAGCCAGCAGTGTACAGACAAAGAGATGTTGGCTACTGAAGCTATTATTACTGTTTTAACTTTCATAGATTGAAGCACAAAGATTCTTGACAGATGATTTTAAGCTCCTTATTTTATATTTATTTGTAATATTGTTGTTTGTGCCACTATTCATTAACTTTATCTATATCAATATCACTAGGGTTTTCTATACTTGTACTTACTCTATATATAATTAAGATTTGCTACAGAGATGTTCAAGATACATTTGTACTAAAAATGGTCCTTGCACTGGCTTATTATACTAAAATACATCATATAAATCAACATATTAAACACCAGTTCCGGTAGGAAAATAACATGATGAGTTAACTGGTAATCAAGTTTAGGAATGCTATGAATGCAAGTAATTAAAAAAAATGGAATACCAACTAATGGAATGATGGAAGTTATGGAATGCAAGTAATTAAAAAAAATGGAATACCAACATAATAGCAATAGTAATCTGTTTTTTATAAAACCTTAACAAGAATATTGATCACTAAAGCACAGATTCTACACAACTTCGATATGTAGCAAACAAAACGTACTAGGCTATATACAACGTAACGATCAAGAAACGGTAAAATTTAAGTTTTTTCTCAGAAAAAAAACAGTATAGCAATTATGAAAGGAAATAAGACTTACCAGGAGAAAGCAAATTTTGATCGGTGACAAACCTTAAAAATCTACCAGAACAGAATTTTAAATTTTAAAACCTTAACAAATCTATTATCTGACTGCAATAAATAACAGAAAAAAATATTTTGATTCCATTCCAGTCATTCACGTTATTTTTTTTTCATGAAAGGATTATAACTAGATTTCATTTGGTTCCACCTATTCCACAGAAATTAATGGAATGACAATTGTTTTTAATTCCATTTAAATTGTACATTTTTTTTTGGAATCTCTTGGAATAAGCTATTCCAGACAGTTTTATTCCAAAAAATAGTAATCCAGTTACACCCAAAGTATTCGTTGGATCTAATATATACCCGATTCGACAACTAGGATCCAACCAGACAATCAAAGTTCCAACGTGGTGTACTAACGCAGGTAATATTAACTTACACTAAATTAAAGTGTATATACACCAAAAATGTAAGAAGTAAAAGACAGAGACAATAAAGGAGAATGTAACAGGTGAATCTTTCAGAGGAATCAAGGAACATCACTCATCACGATAAGTGACATTCTTTTGCATATTGTGGAATTGGAGAGAATCCCTAGACCCCACGCCACCCTATTAATCCCACTTCCAACTCTTTATTTTGATTTATATAAATTCCAACATATTTTATACGCATCTATCATACAAACTCACTATAGTTTATACGCGTCGATTTGGATATATCTCCCTATAATAGTACTAGTTGCACCTTTTGAGATGTTAGTAATAATTCAAGAGATTGTAAAATATTTAGAGATAATACATTCAGCAATGCACAATAGGATAAGAAGTAAACATATATAGTTCTTTAAAATCAAAATATCTAAGGTTTTTTAAACCAAATGATTATCGAATAGGAGTTTTTTTATATTATTTGACGTCACAAAATCAGACCGCGGTTTTGGCAGCTACGTTAGTCTTTGGCAATGTGACTATGTGAGCACGGGAATTCAAATCATCACATCACAAATGTCATGAATAGAAACTTTAGGAATTAAATAAGAAATGGCGCTAGCGTAGAGTCACAAAGAAAAAACTGAGATAAGGTTTTCGAGAAATGAAAGCTTCAAGAGGAAAGGGACAAGAGCGAGCATAAGTGCATGTGATGTTCCATCTCACTCACTGCCAACTCCAAATTATCTTTGCTTTTTTCACCTTTTTCTAATAAAATAAAAAATTAAATCTTACGTGTATGTATCGAAACTAAATCATATCACATCTTACTTCATGTTTGCAATTTTTAAATTGCGTATAAACAATGCTTGATTGTTCTTTTTATTTCAATCAATATATCTTCTTTGACATCAATCAATATTTCAGTCAATATAGCATGAGATATCCATGAGCCAACAATATTTGGAAGGATTGGCGCGCGCTAGATCAATGTTTTTTTGGTGTAACACTAGATCAATGTTTTTCGTGGGTTTAAATGATAACAGTGCAAAACGTAAGTTGGTATGCACAAGCCGCACAAATGCAGAGGGGTGTGCGACGGACAACCAATTTGTTCTATATGAACAGAACACAAATTTAAATAGTGTCTACATAAATACAGATAGATGTAAGTATTATTCAAATTTTAAAATGATTTCTAACGCATCAATTTACCAAAACCCACTTTAAAATATTTCAATTATTTAACATATTTACCTATTAAGTAATATTTAAACATCAATCATTCAAATACGGAGGGAGTATTGAGAATTAATCATAATATTACTAAAGAGGAGTTTGTCTTGTAAATTTTGACTAAATATTAATTGCATATACCTTACACACATACCCCCATACATACATACACACAAACTCATGTTCTTTTTTTTTTGTCAAGGTCACACAAACTCATGTTATTAAGAGTTTACGTTACACATAAATATTTTAGTACATATATATATGTGTATGTTTTATGTGTGTTAAATATATATTACGATGATGCATGTGGGAAGCAGATTGGAAACAATAAGAAAAGCAAAAGCATTAGCATGGGGAAACTAACGAATTTTGTAGAGCTTCGAAGGATTTTCTCTTCTCTAATTAAGTTACTGCAAAAAAAAATTGGTATACATATATCTAAAAAAAAATTGGCAGCTGATTAATGTATTTCTAAATTTTGTTATATTTTCTCCCAGTTCGATGTTGTTTTGTCTTCTCAAGATCGCTCCTTTTCTTGTAATATTTGATTTTCCAAAGTTTGATTGGCAGTTGATTCTCGATTCTTTGCATCACAATCAAATACTAAAGTAAACATATTCAGTTATTATACCCAAAAATGTTTTGCTTACATCCAAGAACTACAAAGACAAAGAAAGGAATGATGTTGTGCATCTAGTTTTGGATGATTGTAAGATAAAACAAAGAATGGTTTAAGAAAAATAGTATATGAAGGAAGGAAACTTTTTATATACTTTCAAACAACCGCAAGAAAAAAAAATTTAAAGCAAACTAATAAAATTCGTGGAATGGTGTCAAGAGAATTCGGGTTCAATAGTTCAATCAAAGTTTCGGTTAATATGTTTGCAACTTCAGAAGTCTTAGGAAAATGAAAACCAATGTAAAATCAAATATATTATGAACAAGGTTGTACTGTTATAGAGTCTATCTTCAGTAAGGTCGTTCGCTTCTTTTTGAGTTTAGACCTCATGAAATCTTGTAATGATCCACTTGTTCCTTCCTTAGGTGCTACTAGTGCTTGGTATTGCCTGCAATCACTGGGATATATCACTTCTGCAAACAAAATTTTCTGATGCAAGCCAAGATCATCAAGTAGCTTACAAGCTAAACGTATAAGGAGAGGCGAGCTAAAAGTTAAGAAAGAAACATTGTATATCAACGTATTATGTTGGTGACAGTGATGGCATCAAGGCCCATATCGATGAGAGTTTGTTAATCGTCATTTGGTTGGTATAGTGTTTGAAGGATCTCCATGTCTTTCATATCTGTTTTTTTAGACAGGAAACAATAACAAGTAAACACTTTTTGACCGACTTACTTAGTATTCAGTAAAACAAACTAACCAAGATGTAGCCAAACCTTCTTCAAACTTGAAGAGTGGTGCCAAGACTGCACATGAGATGCGGTATAACCGTCCCTGCTCCGTGTAGGTACAAAACAAAAGAAGTTATATATATGAAACATAGGGAGACTACTTCAGAATTATTTTCTAACTGAACCATGACTATGAAAAAAAACTGTTCGGTCCGATTAAACCGTGATTAAAACCGTGACTAAACAAAAATGTCAAAAATCACAAAAAAGAAAAAACCTAGTAAACCGGGGTTTCGGTTTGTGTTATTCTTTCAAATCCGTAACAAAGGGTTTTATTCTCTGTTAACTTATTTCGATCAGAGCTGAACACAAACGCTTAGGAGAATCAAAAGAAGAGGGGTTCATAGGTCAGTCTTTTGTCTTTCTTGCCATACAATCAACTTCTCTCTTTTATTTTATTTTCGCAGAATTCGTTTCTCTGTTATTATTAGATAACGCTACGAACTTTGCGTAGATGATGATGTGTTGGTGGCATAGAGCTTGTAAACAGTATATATATATTGAGATAATAGAGATAATATCGCATTGGATAGATTAGTGAATAAGCTGTTACTTCTCTCTCTGACTCCTCTCTGCATAGAGTTCAAAAGAGTGTGTGTGTTTGAGGCTAAAGCAATATTTGACTCAATTTTTTGTGATCTGATTTTCAGAAACAGCTTCATCGTCAGAGATGGAGGCTCCTTCAGATAATGCACCACCAACTCAGGCTTCTTCCTTGGCCTCCAAGTTACAGTAAGTTTACTTTCCTTTTTTTTTTTCTCTATGATCATTCACAGGATCCAGTGTGTTTAGATTAAGCCACATTCTTTAGTTTAAACCACATGAATCTTCCAGTTGTTATTAGCACTTAGCTTATCGGATTAGCGCTATATTGATTCAGGATAAGCGAGGAGGTCGAAAGAAGATGCAATATAATTAAAAGCGTCGGCGAGCAATGCATAAACGATGATGAGCTGAGGGACCTTCTAGCTAAGAAGGCTGGTCCGGTTTGCTACGACGGTTTTGAACCATCAGGAAGGATGCATATCGCTCAGGTGAGTTATAACTAATTCATATTGTTTTGCTTCTGCTAGCGCGTTTAAATCTAAGAGTATTTATTACCTTTTTGCAGGGACTGATGAAGATCATGAACGTGAACAAACTGACATCTGCTGGCTGCCGAGTCAAAATTTGGATCGCTGATTGGTTTGCGTTTATGAACAACAAGTTGGGAGGTGATTTGAAGAAAATAAGGATTGTTGGAGAATACTACAAGGAGATATTTCAGGCTGCTGGGATGAACGGTGAGAATGTAGAGTTCTTATGGTCTTCCGATGAGATTAACGCTAGAGGTGATGAGTACTGGCCTCTTGTGATGGACATTGCCTGCAGAAACAGTCTCGCCAAAATAAAACGGTATACACACACGTTTTCATTTTATCTGATACTGGCGATGAATGATGATGGAACTTCATGAGTTTGTTTCTGTTCCTATCAGGTGTATGCCTATTATGGGTCATAGTGAGACAGATGAGCTCAGTGCAGCTCACGTTCTGTACGTTTGTATGCAATGTGCAGACCCTTTGTTCCTAGAGGTACTTTGTCGCTCTCATTCAGTGTGGCGCTATGATCCATTTAATTGTTGTTGAAACGTGTTTTTTTTTTTTTAAACTTTATGCAGGCAGATATTTGCCAGCTTGGGATGGATCAGCAAACAGTGAATCTGCTAGCAAGAGACTACTGTGATGAGACTGAGAGGGGGAACAAACCTGTCATCCTGTCTCACCGTAAAATTTCTCCTATCTGTTCTGTTCTTTTTTTCAAATGTTTCTTATCATCTCAAGTATTGATGTATTTCAGATATGCTTCCGACAAAGATGTCCAAGAGTGATTCTTCATCTGCCATCTTCATGGACGATGATGAGGTAAAGTAGCTAGTTCGACACTAAGTTTTAAAAATCAGAGAGGAATTTGTAGTTATTGAATGGTGTTTAATGACCGTCACTTCTAGGTTGAAGTTAATAGGAAGATAAAAAAGAAAGCTTACTGCCCTCCGAAGATTGTGGAAGGTAACCCATGCCTGGAATACGTCAAATACATCATTCTACCATGGTTCAATGAGTTCACTGTCGAACGAGATGAAAAGCACGGTGGTAACAAGTGAGTTTTTACTATTTTTGCTAGACCTTTTGAGTTTCTTTGTTCTGTTTGTGTCTCTGTCGGTTTGTCTAGCAGTAAGTTGCAAAAATGAAATTCTGTAATATGTCAGGACCTTCAATAACTTTGAAGACATTGCTGCTGACTATGAGAGCGACAAGTTGCACCCTATGGATCTGAAGAACGCTCTGTCGAAAGCATTGAATAATATACTGCAAGTGAGTATTTCTTTCTATAACAACAATAGCAAACGTTTCTTTTGTATAGTTTTTTTTTTGTGGGACAACTTTAATCTGTGTTTTACGCATATTGCAGCCTGTCCGTGATCATTTCAAAACTAACAATGGTGCCAAGAATCTGCTCAAACAGGTCACCAATCTGCTCAAACAGGTAAGAAATCTATCTTTTCAGTTCGAACTCATGTAGTCATGTTTCATGTCTCACCATGGCACTATTGCTTGGACATTCATACGCAGCTTCTAAATTTTCTCTCTTCTTTTTGGTTTGTCATGTCTTTTTGTAGGATCAGAAAACCAACAGGTAAAAAGAAGCTTTTACTTAAACGTCAATATGTCAGAAACCTCTCTTACCTATAACAATTTTCAAAACCAAAAATTGATGTAATCCCTTGATTTTTGTCTTGCTTTGTCAGAGTTGTTCCAACGGAGCTATCTTCGGAGATGGAGGCTCTTTCCGTCAACGCACCTTCCTCAGCTGCCGGTTTAGAGTGAGTAATCTTGTAGTGGATCTTTTAGTTCAACTTCTCCAAAATTTGTTATCCAATAGGTTTGTGAGTTGGGATATTGTATTTTGGATCTTTTTTTAGCTGATTAGCATTACTATTTATTCAGGATGAGCGAAGAGGTAGAGATAAAATACAATATTGTGAGGAGTATTGGCGAGGAATGCATACAAGAGGATGAGCTAAAGAATCTGTTATCCAAGAAGCCTACTCCAATCTGCTACGATGGTTTTGAACCATCAGGAAGGATGCACATCGCCCAGGTAAGATTGTTCATTAGGACAAAACGAGTGTGTATTTTTATAAGAACGTTGTTGTAACTTGTTTCAGTTTTTTGGTGTTAATAGGGAGTGATGAAGGTCACAAATGTGAATAAACTGACGTCAGCTGGTTGCCAAGTGAAAATATGGATCGCGGATTGGTTTGCTCAGTTGAACAACAAGTTGGGAGGTGACTTGGAGAAAATCAAAGTTGTTGGTGAATACTTCAAGGAGATTTGGCAAGCTGGTGGGATGAACTTAGAGAAGGTAGCGTTTCTTTGGGCTTCAGAAGAAATCAGTAGTAGGGGAAATAAGTACTGGCCGCTTGTGATGGATATTGCTCGCAGAAACAACCTACGTCGAATCTTGAGGTAATCAATCCCCCCCCCCCCCCCCCCCCCCTCCCCCCCCTCGGTTCACGTAGTTATGCAATGACTAGGCCTGCGGTTTTTAACCAAACCGAAATTTTGGTTAGTTCGGTAATGAGTTCTGTTCAATTCGGTAGGCTTATAAAAGAACTTCAGCTTTCGGTTTGGTTTGTTAATCGGTTAGTTTTATTTTTCAAAAAGGGAAAAATTGTTAACCAAATTTCGAACTAAACTAACCAAAATTTTAAACCAAAATAGTTGAAGTTACCCAAATTTAACTTAAATATAATCAAAACCAAAAACTTCGGTTAGTTTCTGAATGAAATATGCTTCCTTTCCTTATAGGTGTGGGCAGATCATGGGGCGTAGTGAGACCGAGGTTCTAAGTGCAGCACAAATCCTTTACCCTTGTATGCAGTGTGCGGATATTTTCTTTCTTGAGGTATGTCTTTTTTTATATGCATTCTTGGTACACATTTCTATAATTGATATTGGTACTTATTGTTTGACATGTGTAGGCTGATATCTGCCAGCTCGGGATGGATCAGCGGAAAGTAAACATGCTAGCAAGAGAATACTGTGATGACATTAAGAGGAAAAACAAACCCATCATCTTGTCTCACCGTATGTTTTTTTGCAATTCTGTTCTTCCTTCACCGTGTTTGTCATCTCATGTTTTAACTGGTTGTTGATGGTTTTGCAGATATGCTTCCTGGTCTTCTTGAAGGACAAGAGAAGATGTCCAAAAGTAATCCATCATCTGCCATATTTATGGAAGATGAGGAGGTAAACTGAACTTACAAAAACAGATAAGATTTTTTTTTTTTGAAGGTATCTGACTTGTGTAGTGATCTTTTTGTATTCTTCTAGGATGCTGTTAATGAGAAGATCAGCCAAGCTCATTGCCCACTAAAAACTGTTGTAGGGAATCCATGTCTTGAATACGTCAAGTACCTAGTTCTACCACGATTCAACGAGTTAGTGGTTGAACAGAATGACGGTAACAAGTGAGTTGATGGAAACTAAATCTTGGCTGCATTACATAGATTTTTTGATTAATCATTATCTCAGACTGATTCTTTGAAAATTTTCCAAACTGTCAGGACCTTCACAAGCTTTGAAGATATTGCTGCTGACTACGAGAGTGGCGAGTTGAGTGAGGAAGATTTGAAGAAAGCTTTGATAAAAGCGTTGAATATAATGTTGCAAGTAAGTACCCTTCCCTCTGTGAATGATGATGATATTCTCAACAAACATGAGCAATTGAGCAAAAGAAACTTTCAGTCTTTCTTTTGATGTTTTGAGTCATTAGTTTTTATTATGTAAATGAATGATATGGTTCTTATCACGACCTGTATGTGACTCAGCCTGTTCGCGATCATTTCAAAACCAATGAGCGCGCCAAAAATCTACTGGAACAAGTCAGGGTAATGAAATGTTTTCCCCCCTCGTGTTTATGGTTTGATTAATCACATTGCTTGTATATTGACATGAACCCTCTTTGACTCTTTTCTTTTTCCTGTTTTATTTAGGCTTTTAGAGTCACCAGGTGAAGCTGCAAACGGAACGAAGCAAAAACTTGTGTTCATCGTTGGAGTCTTTCTTAAGGATTTTGGTTACTTGCAATTATGTAAAGCTCTCTTTTGTTTTCGAGAAGAACTTAGCCTCTGATTGGTGCTTAATAAACTAACTTTGCATATATACTGTCTTAGCAGACAAGAATTTTAAATTATAATGATAAGTGAAAAAGGGACTGGAGATTCTTGTTTTCCAACATTAGTGAGTTTGAAAAGACCTTTACGAAATATAAGGTTGGCAAGAGTACGTGCCATCTTCCTATTCTCGCTGTTTCACATGTTGGTCCATGAAAAGGAGATTTGGTTATGGCGTAAAACTCCTAACATGGCTGTAGCTCGAGAGAGTGTTGTTGTGTGCATCCTCGATGTGAAGAGTAGGTTGCACGGTATATGAATTCAAAAATTGGACTGACATTTTTGACCAGAACACTCAAACTTGGGAGCCTTGACCTGATCTGGAGCCGAAAGGAAAGCTTCTCGTTGAGAGCAACAAGAATGGCTTTGTTTATGATCCGAAAGAACGCAAATGAGACTTTGAATTAGACTTTGCATGGACAATGCTTAAGAAGTATGCGATAGAAATTTTTATACATCACTGTAATAGATAAATGTGTTGGTGGTACGACGCAAAGTAATTAAAGGTCCCTCCTTGTTGGACTAGTAGTAGTCTATGTGGTTTGATTGAAATACCTAGCTAGCTATTGTGGGAAACTTTTGATGTTATTTTTTCAATAGAAAACTTGAGATTGAGTTAGTTGTCTGCATTGTTCTTCTAAAAGATTAGTTGGGCTTCCACGTGGATCTAAAGCCTAACAAAATATGAGTTCTTTTTTCTTGCTATATATCCCATGCGACGGGGCGCATTGTAAAGAGTTGATGATATAAAATGTACAACTATGAGAGTAGCCCTGAAAGAGATAGAGAGGGGGATATAACAAAACAAATAGTCAAAAAAAGAGGCGTGAAAGTCAGATTAGGTATGGGAGGGTTCAAGATACAATAGACGTTAGCATAAGAGGCATCGTTCGTCTTCATGATTTCGTGTGTTGTGTTGTAAGACAACAACTCTGTTTCTGTAGGCAGTCAGCACTCGAGGCAGAGGATCATTTGTCTTCTCTCTCTCTCTCTCTCTCTAGAGCTGTCTGCAACAAAAACGACACGTCATAAAACTCTAAGTATCACAGAGTCACGTGAACACGAAAGCCAAAACCAAAATTTCTAAAATATTTCTCGAAAATGATCATTTTTACTAGTAATAATAGACTTTTTTTTTGTAATAATAGACTTTACTAGTAATAATAGACTTAATAGTACAAGTTTGTCAGAAGTCAGATACAAAAGAGTTAGCACGTGTGCAAATTTTTGATAGATATGGACTAAAGTATTTGTCCAGTCAAAATAACCGAGGCGAAGCCTTGTCACATGAAAGGAAACACAGTTCTTCGTTTTCATTTTTTGTCGCATTTTTACTGACTAATGTAAACAAAAAAAAAATCCCATCTTACAACACTATCCTTCTTCTGCATTATATTAAAATTTTGCATTTCGAATTTTCGAATAGAAATTCAGAAACAGTAGTTTAACCAAACCGCCTGAGCGTGGAATTTCTCTGGCTTGAGTTACGGGTTGAGGCCAGCTCTTAATTCTCAAATATTTTATTATATAAATCAATCCGAAAGTGAGCAGTGAAATAGAGAGGTTTCAGACTAACCGGAAAACAATCTAGATTACAAAGAAAAACAAAGCTAAACCAAACAGACATACGTGCAACAAGGGAAAGAAAACAAGTGTGGAAAGAAGACAAGTCTTTAGTAAGACTAGGTCCTTGTCCGCGCGTAGCGCGGATAGTATTTTGATTTTTTTTCATATTTTTGTACTATTATGTCAATTGTTTAGTTTTATAAAATGTTATGTTTTTACTGTAAATTTGGAATTAAAAATCTAATTTTCTCTTACTGTAAAGTAAGTTAATTTTTTTGAATCTTACCACAACACATTATACATGAAGAGAATATAGTTGGTCTTCATATTCTTATTTGGTGTAATATTGAAATTTTGATAGTTTGTTTAAATGATTTTTTTTAAATTACATATTTTAGGATTAATTTTCGTGACTATATTCTATAATTGTCTAAAATAAGTTGTTTGTCCCATATAGACATCCACATAAATATGGACTTCTGATAAATTTGTTCTTGGGATATCTAGTTTCACTTTCAACTTTATTCTCTTTTTTGGCACCCTCATGCTAGCTTGTGGGGCTAGCCAACTTGGTGCAAAAAGGTTTACAAAAGCTGATCGAAATGCGCGTGATCGGACACCTTTTGCTACGCTTTTCGTACGGAATTTTAAAGATCTAGGAATATAAGCAATAGAATGTTCAAAAAATTCTTTGGATACAGCCTGTATTTCGTCGAGCTCCGAGTCCAACGCAGGCCAATCTTCCTCCTTTTGAATGAGTATATCCAGTTGTTCACAGTCGATTGAAAGACCATCTCTCTGTGTCCAAACTTCAGTATCACTTTCATTGCCCATAGCAAACCTTCAGCTTCTGCTTGCAGTGGTGATTTGGTGCATGTATATCGGCCCTTGCTCCAAACAGCATTGGAAAGTCACCATCCATTAACACAAAGCCAAGTCCAGATATGTCTCTTTCATTTATCCAAGATGTCTAGCAGGAGCGTTTCTTTGTGGAGGAACAGTTGTGTCCGTTACCTCAACTCCCATATCAATCTCCATAATCTCGTCTATACGTTGAGCTATCCTCCAACACTCTGCTTCAATTTATTCACTAATGGAAAATACATAATTCCTACGATACTATTAATGATTGTTTTTTTTGTAACACCGATACGGTAAACTTATGTTTGATTTAACAAAACTCTTATTTTAATTTTGTATTAAAGAATCAATCATATTTTATATTATTCATAATTTTAGTAAATTTGCTTATTTATCATGTTTTTAATTAGGTTTTAGCTAAATCATTGATTTATTATTTATTTTTAGCTAAGTCACTAATTTATTAATTTAAAAATTAACCTTAATTAATATTATATATATTAAAATGAATTTTATTTTAGTAATATTAAATTTCTATTTTATATTAAAATTTAGTTAGTTTTTCTTATTTGTCATATTTTATTAGGTTTTAGACTTTTAGATAGGTTATTGATTTATTATTAATTTCTTACTGATTCGCTAATGTGTTAATTAAAACAATATCCTTAATGAATTTTATATATAATTAAAAACGAATTTTATTTTAATCATATAAAATTTATATGTTATATTAATATTAAACAATTGATTCTAAAATAATATAATAAAATTATCAAAATATTTAAAAATATTTTAAAATAAGATAATTCTTATATATATATATGTTGTTGCTATCTGAAAATAATATTTTTATTATAAAGTTAAAAAGATACAAAAAATTATATTTAAATATTATTCAAGAAAAAAAAACATTTATATAAAGATATTTTCTAAACTATTTCTAAGATATGAGTGTTTTAAAAAATTTAACACAGAATGTTTAGAACCCTGGATTATGTTTATGAGAGAGTGGCTCGGGAATGGGCTTCGAGATGGGCCGAATGGGCTTCAAAAAATAGGTTTTTTTTTAATTGCAAGCCCACTTCGTGATGACCTGACATATTGGTTGGTCCTGAATATTTGTTCACATGTGGATAGGCTTAGGAAGCAATGATTTAGCTCCTTTTATATAGTAGGATTTCATCAAATTTGTTTTTTTCATTTTCTTGAAATATGAAGATTTTATGTTCATTGCCACAGTATATTTCTGAAAATCATGTGCAAATTGCATCTCTCTGCCGTATCAAAACCGTTTGTTATTATTAGCAAGAACCAAATTAAAAAAAAAATGTTAGTTGATGTTCAAGGATTCTGTCTCGACTGTAGAAAAGTATTGTCTCCATTTTCCAAATGAAATACAGTTTAATTTTTCTATCATGGTATTATAGGGGGAAATAGGTGGTAAATATATAGATGCTATATTCAAACTTTCATCATTTAATATCAAGATATTCAGGAACGCTGACATCAGACACGTTATTATAACTCGCATTCGTGATATGAAAAAAAAAAACAAAATTGGTACATGCAGACACAAATCAAACAGAGTATGCTTGTAACAACATCTGCTTTATTTTATTTTTTGTACATAACATCTGCTAGCTTTATTGCTTACTATAGCTAGACATAACCATAAAAAAAGTACAATGGGTCAATTATAAAGTCTAACAACTGGGTCTATAATCATGTCTCTAAGTCATTTCCAAATTATAACATACCAACGACCTTAATGAAAACAGCTACAAACATAGGTCAAGTTCAGTTAGTTAGTTTAATTAATATAATATCTTGACTACAACATTTTTCTTACTTGAAAGGATTGAAAAAAAGAACCGAAATATTCAATATTCAATATTCAGAAAGACAAATAAAGAGTTGGCTTCATCTCGTGGTTTCTTTAAAAGTGCCAAAGTAGAATTTTGGAGTGTTATGCTCAACTACATGTCACGGGTATGGGATTGACTCATTATCACATAATGTGATTCACATTTCAACGCCCTACTAATTATTATTACACACCACCAGTGGGCAGTGGTCCACTGGAGTCACCACTTAAAATGGACTATTTTATGGGCCTAAAGATTATTAAGGCCTCACATTTCCAAAGATCAAATACATTTTCGTGCTTATGAATCTGATGCTCTCAAACGTATCCTGGAATCAGAAACATATAACAAATCTGTTTTCTTTGACATATAATTTTACATTTCAAAATACAAAAACTTTGTTGTATTGGAACAACATTTGCTATCATCAGCGGCGGAAAGCATTGCCTTTGTTCTTATTAGCTTCCACAGCGTCAGCTTTCTTGAGTACAGTGACTTTACCAAAACCTTTTATTATACTCTTTTGTGTGATACATTTATTTATGCAAGGGAGATTCAAATTCATTTTTTATACACATTGCTTGTGGTGCTGCTGTATAAGCTGACTTCTAAGATTGCAATCTTCAACCTGAAGAAAATTTAAGACATTTTAGATTTCAACAACTGAAAGAAAACAAATGATTATATCAAATTCTATGTTTAGAGGTTCGGTTCATACATGTGACGAATGTGTCTTAAGCAGTGCAACTCCACAGTCTTCTACTGATACTTTTTCTCTGCTGCTTATTCTCGCTAGTTCCGACAACAAACTCTCAATCTCTTGTGTCTGCAAAATGCATCAAAATTGTTTCAGTTTCAACATGTGTTTATCTAAGTACATATATTTATCCATGTTCTTTGTGAAGCCAACGTTTATAGCAATACCTTAGGCAAAAAATGTCCAATGCTCTGCACAATGCCTTCCATGGACTTTGAAGCAACCGCAAGTACTTCTCCTAACTCTTTCGTCTCAACCTGGTATTTAGAATCACAAGTGATTAATGCAAAAGATACACAAAAGGGAACAATGTTAATCCGAACAATATAAACCTTGATATCGACATCTAGAGGGAGCCGCAATGAAGCATTCAATAAAGCTTTAGATGTTTCTGATAGAGAAGTTGAGTATTCTTCTTCGAGAGTTATCCATTGTTCCAGTAAAAGCATCTGCATTAGAGTTATAAAGAGGTTAGTCACCAACTACTGAGTATTCTTCTAATGAGATAATCAAATCTGACTTACTTGAGGCTCCACAATCTCCTTACGAGCTTTTACTCTCATTAATCCTTGGAGTTCTATGCGTTTCTTACGTACACAATGAGAGAGCTCTGACATTTTCAAACCAAGTGAATAAAACATTCTCTTATGAAACTGGCACCAATCTATATCACCAGAGATCTGTGATCTCTTATGAACCTAAATGAGAGGTATTGTTAAAATTGTTAGTGGTTAGATCAAAAATCTTAATAACTCTGCTTTTCACTTGCATTACCATAATAATAAGTACCAGTTGTGTATATACATATATTCAGCATCAGAGTAGATTCTAAGCTTAAGCCATTTGCTATGAACATAACCTGATAAAGCGTTGATAATCGTAACCAGGTTTCCCTGTCAGATATATCAGAAACACATCTCAGTTTCATTCTTAAATTGTCAAAACATCTCAGTAAAAAAAAACAAAAAAAAATCAGGTATAGAAACACTAAAAGAGATAAGTAAAACAAAGTAACGAACACCACCGTATTTGCTACCTATTGCAGAGAGACCACTTGAAACAAATGCATCAGTTGCTGATAAACTCATATTATTGTTAAATATAATGATAATTAATAATCAGATTGCTTTTCTTAATAATAGAATCAATAATCACGGGTTTGTTTGATATGAGAGTTCATTGATGTTATGCTGGAAGTGATTCTAGCTTATTCTATCTGATAAGAAAGTAATGTTTTCCTCATTTATGCAATATGACTCAAAAACTCAATGGAAACTACACTAATAGCAAAAACATATATAAATTTTCGCAGTTGTAAAATCACAAAAAAACAAACGTTTATAATTAAGCGTAAGACAAAGATATTAGATCAGTGTGAGGTTCAATGTTCCAAATACGCACCGTTTGATCAAAAGAACCATAAGCAGGCTTTGTCCCCTTGGATATTAGATAAGAATTAGCGCTGAGATCTGCCTCAGACTTCTTTCTGATCTTCACGACTCATATCCTCTACGGTTAAAGCCTTCCCTCTTCCTTTCCCTTGGATTATGTATATCCGTTTTGGCCAATCCAAAGGGTCTATGCTCTACATCTAATTGAAAATAGGGAAATAAATTAAAGTCACTGTTTTTTCGTAAAAGAAACTTGAACCAGGATACAAAAAAGTAAGCACCTACCGAATATCAAAATGTACACGCTTGTTTGGTAGATACTTTTATATCAACATATTTTCCTCCAGTTCAACACAACATCTTAAAATCCTCATGAGATTCTTCAGCTTGACCTCATTCTTAAACGCTACCGTTCCTTGGCCCGAGTTTGTTGACAACCTCTTCACATCTATCTCCATTCCGTTCTCCAACACGCCCTGAATAAAAACAAACAGATTGCTCCTAAGTATCACTTCACTGAACTTAAGATAATGATTGCTATTATATTCTATGCATCACGGTTGATGTTTTTCTCTTCTTCCTTACCTTCTAACCGGATAAAACCCATATGATTCAAGCTTGTAATGAAAATAGAAGTTGTGTGTTGCTGCAGCGCTTGTGGTACAGCTCAAAGATGGCTACTCCCGAAATCTTGCCTTGACATTAGCATCACTTTCTCATACGTCTAAGAATGATTAAATCAGAAGATCGTGATTGTCCTGAGTTGAGTAAAACTAATCAAAAACCTTGTGAAACAATATCCGAGGTGAAAAAAGAAAGTGGTAGACTCACATAACAGTTCTCTGATATCTTGACCTTGCGACCGATCGTGAGTCCTTCAGAGCAGCTTCACCCGATGTCTATTTGAGTAATAATTAGGGCTGCCATGGAAGTGCCGAGCAACATTTATATAGAGCGCAGAAAAAGCTGAAGCGAGGGTCAACACTTTGTTGAATGGGTCAGTTACGGAATTGAATGAGTGAGAGTGGATCGGGATAAACGTTGAATTGCAGAAACAGGTAACGATGCCAGTGAAGGGGAAGAGACGAAACAATATCGAAGAACATTGTGATAAGAAGAGAGTTCGGCTGATAATGGGCCACGTCCAAATATTAACAGCCCACATGAATATGCCTTCGAAAAATCTGTATAGACTAAAAGCGGGTGTGATGTGGCATAATAAAACCTCATGATTGGATGAATTTCCAATCCGACGTGTACACCCTAAAAAGGCTAGCTCAAGTCCTTTTAGTATAGGTTAGATTTTCATACTATATAAAACATAAATTAAAGTTTAAAATTATAACTTGAACTGTTTCAAATTTATTACCCATATTACTAAACATAAAATTGTTTTGAAGAATTTGGTCTATCGTGAACAATTAATCCCTTAATTTTCTAAAGATTATAAGTGCGTTTCTTTAGTCTTTATAATGAAAAAGAAAGCCTATTACATATCTTACATCAAATGGCTACTTATTTTGGCCAAAAAGAGAAACAAAATCAGTCAGAGCTACACATAGACTAGTTGTGACAAGCTAGTAAGCTACTTTATTTAATGATCTTATTGTAGTCTCGTCCTCGTGCATCAAAATCACATCATAAATTTGGGTGCCAAAAAAAAGAGTAAAGATCATAAAAGGAAGTCCAAAATAGAGTGAGGGCTAGAGCAGTAGGACTTACGTCATCATCCCTATGAAGAGGTCCAGTCAAAGAGGCGATCCATTATCTTTCTTCTTCGTTAAATACAGTGGAGTACTTTTTTAAATAGTAGTAAAAGTTTGGTTCTTATCTCTCAATGGTTCCCGTGAGAAAAGCATCGAGGTTGTTTTACGATCAGTGAACTTGAACTGATTTTAGGTTCACCTTTATAAGTTTAATTATTATGTTTATTTTTCAAATACAAGTGTTCCCATGATCTCAAAAAATGGTTACGTTTGTGCAAATTTCAACCACAACACAGTGTACGCAGTGCATAGACTTGTGTTTCTACCACAACATAGTTTTAATATTCTTGTTGTCCCTTTTTTTTTTGATCAACCGAGAATCATACCACTAGACCAAATGCCCTTTTTATTCTTGTTGTGTCCCTAAAATACACTAATTAAAAACTTTTGAATGATGTACTTTTCTGGTAGTCTGAAGGCAGTGAATGACTAGGTATTATAATGTGCCATAGTAAAGTCATCGATCAGTAGTATACCATCAAACATATCATTTGTATTATATACAGTTTCAAATGAACCATAAAAACAGATATGTGATACCTTTTCCCTTAATCTTGTATGAGGGTATTTTACAGTTGTTTTTTGGGCAAAGTTTAGAAACGTATTACACAGTGTAACACTAGATCTATTAGTCCTTTCATTTGCTTTATAGATTAGTTAATTTATTAATAAATGCAAGTAAGATCATTCTATCATCGCTGATTGGAAACACCATTCTCGGTCCGCCGTTAAAACTAATCACTTTATTAATATCTTATTGTAAGTATACATGCATATACATCTTCAACATTCAATTGTTTTTTTTTTTTTTGAGCAACTAACACATCTTCAACATTCAATTGTTAAACAGTGTATTTTGGTTGCAAGAACACCCACGTGTAACGATCTTTCAGCATACCACAGTCACATCGCCAAACAAGCAAGAGATCGAACGGTGCTTGATTCTTTAAAACGCCAGAGAAAACCTCGATCCTAGACATCAAATACCTAAGGTTTGTTTTGGTTTTTTTATTACTATTTGGGATACAAAATGAATATCGCTTGCTTTATAATCGTCAAAGAAAGCCTAGGATTACGGGTGTCTTAAGTGGGCCTCACATTATTTATTTTCCTTTAAACTCTCTCTCATTTGGGTCAAACAAGTCAACAAAACAAAAACACTTTCTTTCTCTACTCCATCTCTCTCTCTCTAGATTCTCTCATTTCTTCTCTTTAACCTCTGAGATTCTCAACAATGGCGTCGACCACTTGCGCTAGGGAGGTGCACTACAGAGGAGTAAGGAAGAGACCATGGGGTCGTTACGCCGCAGAGATTAGAGATCCTTGGAAGAAAACTAGGGTTTGGTTAGGCACTTTCGACACTCCCGAAGAAGCTGCTCTCGCTTACGACGGCGCCGCCCGTTTCCTCCGTGGTATCAAGGCTAAGACTAACTTCCCTCCTCCTCTCTCTCTCAACCTCAACCACATTCCTTCCGCCCCCTCCGCCACCGCCGCCGCCGCGGATAACCACCACAACCAACACCACTGGTTCCCTGCTCCTCCTCCTCTCTCCATCCCTGACAATCACCACCACCACCACCGTATCTTTCTTCGAACCGGAGTGCTCAGCGACAAAGCCTCAGATTTTCCCACCACCGAAGCGCCGGTTTACTTCGCCGCCTCGCCTGATGTTGCCACGTCAGCTTCTCGAGTGTTTGAGTTTCCGATAATGAGTCCTTCTCCTTCCTCCGCAACGGCGAGACGTGGCTTAGCCATCGATCTCAACGAGCCACCGCCGCTTTGGCTGTAAAACATCGGCGCCGTTCTGCTGACTTCCCCACACGTCGCCGTTTTGAGCACTTTCGATGGAGCTATTATTGTTTAACTTTAATTTCTTTTTAGCAAATAACTTTCTTAGAGTAGAGTATGAGTAGTTTCCTTTTGAACTTTTTTTTTTTGAAAAAAAAAAAAAAAAAAAAAAAAAAAAAAAAAAAGTAATGGTCATGTTGTGAACTGTTACGACCGTCGCTTATGTCGGTTTCGAGGGGTTTTTAAAATCTTATCGTATTCTATCTATGCCGTGTCGTGGAATACGGACTGACTTGTGTAAGCTCTGCGTTCTGTTTGACTCACGCGCCTCTCTAACACGACAAAAGACTGTGAAAGAGAGAAACAGACAAAAGAGATAGAGACTAGTGGTGGAGAGAAATCAACCAGAGCAAGCGTGTGAGTTTGGACTGTCATTTTTCACTTACAGACAATAAATGTATTATCGGTTTGACTGTTTGAATTTGTAAATACTTTAATTTACTTCTAATTATTTTTATAAAGGAAATTTCTTATCTTAAAGAAATCATCGTATTATATAGGAAATGAAATAAAGCTATATATTTCCTTAGTTATAAATTTAGACCACTTCTAACTCATATATATATATATATATATATATTTTTTTTTAAATAAGTACTCTATCATAGAGAAAAATATAAAAGAGTGTTAGGATAATCAACCTAGCGATAAATAAAAAGAATAATTATTAATCAACGTAATTAAACCCACAATCAGATATAATCATATACAGAACAATTCAAAGGTTTGTTTAGAAACTTTTTGTTTGTTAGTTACAACGATTTTACATAATTTGTGCTTGTTTTATTTGATTTCTAAGCGAATTACGCAACTACAAAATATTGTGTGATGGATCAATTAAAAGTGTTAGTCGTATGTAAAAATAAAAACTAACCGAAGTTCACTGTTATTAAAAACTGTTTTTACGTTTAGAGTAGTCTTTTTATCATACTTTTTAAGAGACTTGTGACTGAACTACTGTTTAGTCATATGAAGAGATCAAAGTTAGAGCTGGAGAAATAATGAAAGAAACCATAAAATTAAGGACCCTAATTATAATTTACACAATAATTGAGTATTGTACAATTTGAATTTAAACATGTGGTCTTACGCAGAACGAACATGAGTTTTTCGTGATATTAAATTAACTTAATTTTCTGTTGTCTCTCGTAGAGACCCCACGCGCCGTCGCCTGACTTTATTAGTGTTCTAAAAAATCAGTTCTCTTTGGGGGTTTCTTCTTTATTTTGGACATCTAGTTCTTTGGTTGTTTATTATAGGCTACTAGGCTACATGTTTAATTTTTCGCCTTGATTGCGAGTTTCTTATCGTTTTTTACATTTTCTTTAATTAACATATGGTTTACTAAGTTATTTAACAAGTCAAAAAGTCTATTTACAATTTAGTGATGTTCAAATTACTTAAATTGTGGCGGCAGTGGCCGACAATAGTTTTTTAGGGGCTTCGTAGTCATTGCATTTTGCGTGTATGGTTCGAATATATGTCCTCCAAGAAGAAAAAACAACCCTTGGTTAGGTAAATTTCGGTTTCTGATTTTAGTTTTCAGTTTAAACGTTAAAGTATTTCTGTATTTGGTACTCATAAAATTAGCTATAAGCCGGAATTTTTTTTAAAAATAATTCATCTAGCTCAAATAAAAATTATAGACGGAAATGTTAAGATTTCATCTTGTTACGTAAGCTAACTGAAAATGGATAGATTGTTGACACTTGACAGGAATTTTGTTGGTTTTTTTTGCCTACTGGAGTTGGAGGCTGTGGAGAATATTCTGGTAATAATTTCGAAATTGGTGTATGTATATGTATGGGCCAAAAGATCTGATGGGCAGTTAATCAATGGAGGTCCAAATTCAGTATGCGTTTATTCTCTCGTACGAAAAGTAAAAACCATTCAACTTTGATGGCAACCCATCAAATTTATCAGTCGGCGAGGAGACTCCAAATTAAAGATTGCTTGGTGGTTGGCAACTCATTGACAGTTGCCGACTCATCCGCTTTGATAAAACCTTGTTATGGCACTTTCGATAACATAAGAGTAGTATTATTGAGTTTTGTCATAATCCCTAGCTAAGAGTAGTGAAGTTAATGCTCACGAAGGAACTCTATGTCAAGTGAAGTTAATTAATGCTTATGAAGTTAACAAAACCTGGTATTTGAAGATTTGTTATAAATAAAAATTGTACTTGCAAGCAAATGGGTTAATAAACTGAAATATGCTTGGTGTTGTGGTTTCGATTAAGTGATAAGTTTGATTTCAGCCCGGTCTCTTATATCTGTGGTTCTCTGCTTGGTGTTGTGGTTTTGATTGATTCTCATAGTTAGACCATTTTATGTTGAATCTATGTTTATGTTGTTATGCTTTCATGTGTTTTAACCTGTCTCCCATGTGTGGGCTTATGACTTTGGAGACATATCTGTAGTCCGCCAGCAAATGCATTCCACCTTGTAGTCATTCAAGTCATGTTAATATTTTCAGAGGAAAAGAAAACTGATAATATGCTGATGGAACTGTACTAGCTGTGTAAAAATCATCCAATTGAATGAGAAGAATGATCAGTGAAACCTTCGCTCACGTAGCTATATTCAATACTAATTCGAAGTTGCTGCAGCAGAAATGGGGCAAGCTCAACAAATGCATGTCCACAAAGCATTCCATTATAGTAAACTTTTATTAAAAAAATGTATACGAAGATTTTCCAAACTAAAAACTTATCCAACGAATGTATGCACACTTTAAGAAACCTTTGTACGGTTTAAATCAAAGACCAATGTGTCGGTTCTTAAAGTTAACACGAACTCTCTAGAATTTAGTCTTAATCAGTCTTCTGATTATTCTTTCTTTACATGCATCAAAGATGAATGATACGAAGTACTTTTTTGTCCACAGTATCCAAGAACCTCTCAAATGCACCACATACAAAACAGAAATGATGGTTGTCTGCGGGAGACGATGCCCAATCTAAGTCAATTTTTAACTTGACTCTTCCTTTGTTTTCAGTTTTGGTTATGGACATATATACAGACTCGAACCGTACACTTTCTTGGTAAGAAAATCCGATACTTCATAATTTGTAATCAGTCAAAAACATATATTTTTACCATAGAGTGATTCTTATTAAAGATAAGAGCTTGAACCCAGGGATAACTCCCAATTATGATCACTTGTCAAAGATGTCTTCTTCTTTTTTTTGTTAAAAGGCCTTTGTCAAAGATATCTATGTGAACAAAATGTTTTATTGCATCTTTCTCTTTCAGCATAACCTTTCTGGATATATTTTCTATTATGATAAATCTGGTAAAATATATGAGATATATAATTATAAAAACATACAGTCAACACAATATACTCTCGAGTCAACAATCCAACCAGAATAAAAAAAAAACAAAAACGAAAATACAAGTGAAAAAAATTTCGACCAACTACAAACAGATGACCAAACTAACATGGAGCAGAAAAGAAAAACTTAACAGAAATCACAAAAAGTGAATATAAAATCAGAAATGAATCTCTTGTCTAATCCTTATTTCAAAATAATATGAAACCATTAAAATTATAAGTTCAGTCCAACCAATTTAGAACTTTTGCAGAAACCTCCAATTGAGAACCCAAAAGATGGAGAGAAAAATCACTTGGAAGAAGCCACAAACTTCCAACCCATAACTCATATATATGCTTTAACCTACAGTATGCATCTGGCATATATATATGCTCGCCTGAAATGAACTAATTAAAAATTTCACAATCTCCCATTCCATTTTTATCTTTTTTTTTAATCAAATGATAGCTTAATTAGAATAATAAAAGGTTCATACAATAACAGAGGCAGATGCAGAAATTGAAGACAAGGCTGCTTTAGCAAGAGAGTCAACTTGAACATTTGCTAAACGCGGAATGTAAACAAAAGAGATAGAGGTGAAAGAGCGAGCCAGAATCGCAATGTCATGGAGCACACCTTTCAGTACAATGTCATGGAGCACACCTCCCATTCCATTTTTATCTAATTATCCTAATACAGCATATATCTTACAATTCCATTTAGGAAAGAACAATATTCCATTAATCTATGACAACAAAAGCAAGACATACAAATCCCAGCGTATTTTTGTTTGCTTTTGAATGATTCATTTCTAGGAAACAAACTGTAGTTAGATTTCTTCTTTGATTACATAACAGCGGATTAACGTACGATAAACTTATAGTATATCACAAATTTACAAAGAAAACATGATAGGCTGTTATGTCTATTCTATTAATGTCACGTTCCAAACAACAACAAACAAATCATCTATAAGATAATATACTGTACGCCGTTGTTTGTGGCAGAAAAAAAAAACTGTTTTCGGCCAATTTTTCTCCTTTTATTTTGCCAATTGGAGACATTTTTTTTTAAAGGCAACGACTTGTATGTTCGCCAACAAAAAAATGGTGGTGGTCCAAAGATTGATGCCAAATTTTTATTATTATTTTCTTGATCAGAAAATTAAGAAAAAAGGTTACAATTATATAAATTGATTTCTAAGAAATAAATTTTAGTTAGTTTCCTTCTTTGATTTTATAACAGCAGAATAACGTACGATATGCTTATACTAACACATACAACGATAACATGGTAGGCTTTTGGTACATTCTACTAGTGTCACGTTCCAAAATAACAGGCTCCAAAATTCTATTTTTGACCAATAATCCCATTATCCTTTTTGTCCTAATCGCATTGTACTAAATAAAGTATTTTTTGTTTCCTTTTGTTTTTTTCAATTGGCTACCGAGTACATTTGTTCATAAAATATGAACGACATGTGTTAGCCGACAAAAATATAAAAAATATGTTAAAAGTCAAAAGATTGATGCCAAAACAAACTTATTATTTTTGTTGATCAGAAAATTAAAAAAGAAAAATTACAATTAAACTGATAAACAACAGGTGATGAGAACAAACCGTTCTCAAACACTAAAAATTATTTTTAACTTTCTGCTGACCAAAAAAAAAAGGCACCAACTTAATACTTCTAAGTTTTATCAAATACTTTAATTCATAACAGTTAAATTCAAGAACTAATTCTCAGGCTTGGGAGGGAGATTAAGATCCAAATCCAAGAACACTCGTGGTCGTTTCTCTGAACTTAGATCCACCACCACAGACGACGAGTCCGACTCACTCCTCCCCGATTCTTCATCGAACACGATCATTCCAGACTTAACCTGAATCTTGGGGAAAGGGAATCTTGAATCAACGGATGAGATGGATCCGAGGTTGAGATCAGGTATCGAGGAAGGTGACTCCACGGTGCTGCTCTGACTCGGGCTCTCGTTGTCGGCGACGAAGAAAGGAAGAGGGAAGTTGGTTTTGGCTTTAGCCCCACGGAACTGAAAAGCTGCTTTGTCGTAGGCACGAGCCGCTGCTTCGGGAGTGTCGAAAGTACCGAGCCAGACTCGTGTTTTCTTGGTCGGATCTCTGATCTCGGCGGCGTAACGACCCCACGGCCTCTTTCTCACTCCTCTGTAACGGTTTTCTTTGTTTCCGCCGTCGGCGCCGTTAGTTTTAAACGCCGTCGTTTTAGCTGTCGGCGCCATATTGACAAAGTTAAAACTATTTTTTTGTTAAATTAAATTAAAAGAGGAGAGGAAACTCTGAGGTGTTTGTGTTGTGAAGATTGTGAGAAGTGAGGGACTTTAATTTATAAAGGAAGAGATGAAGAGACAGAAACAGTCAACGCGCGGTTTTGACTGAAGGGCGGCTGAGTGGCAGTATGTCGTAATTATTACCGAACTACGTGGCATCTTGTTTTGGTCTCCACGACACAAACGGGAAAAGTGAGTAAAGAGGCTGTTTCTCTCTCTAGGACTTTTTTTTAGTTTTGTTTTTTGTGGAAAATGATTTGTCTGCTGAGTATTAGTTTCGTTTTTTGAATTTATATGTTAATTATATACAGAAAATAAATAACATAATGACGAATAATATTGGGCAATTGTCAATAATAGCACCTTTTGAAGTTTATGTCATAAAAATAGCACTAGAAAGAGAAAGTCACAAAAATGACATTCATTAAAGGATAAAATATCTTTAATATCATTGGTTTAAAATTAAATAAACAAACAAAAATAAATAAAAATAAATAAAATAAAAATAAAAAAAATTCATTTTTTTATATAGATTCAGATTATATGTTTTCAGATTCGAAATTTTTATAATTTTTTTTGAAATTTTTTTTTATTTTTTTTCAAATTTTCTTTTTATAATTTAAAAATACTTTTTGAAACTGTTTTAAAATTTTTTTTTTTATTTTAGTATTTATTTTTTATAAAATTTTAAACCCTAATTCCAAAACCCCACCCCTTAACTCTAAATCCTAAAGTTTGGATTAATTAACCCAATGGGTATAAGTGTATATTTACCTCTTTAATGAAACATATTTTTGTGACTTTGAGCCTTGAGTGCTACTTTGGGAACAAAAACTTGGTTTGGTGCTATCATAGTCTTTTTCTCAATAATATTGCACGAATTTTTTTTCTAAATTGATTATGTTCCACTGATTTAGTTTCCTGCATAAAATTCAATCTAGTTTAGTAGTATATGTTAATGTATTGATGGCTTAAAATGGCTTTTTCCTAAGTTACAAAAAAATGGCTTTTCCAATAAATTGCGTGCCGTGGTCCGCAAATCAGAGAGGTGCCCACGCGGTTATTTTAGTACATGTCGTTTTGCTGCGAGACACTGAACCTATTAGCATCACAATTATATTTTCTTCCTCTATTGGTAAACAAACTATAAACAGACACGACGTGCCCAATGATTATAATTTTCTCTTTAGATTAAGGGCGAGGTAGATTAGTATATATATATATATATATATTGATTGGAATATTAAAAATAATTTTATACTATAAGTAATTAAACAGATGGAGAGTTACATAGCAATTTACCTAAGTTTGCTCAGATTTACAGTCAAGCAAATAATTAGGACATGTTCTAATAAAATACAAGTAAAATAAACAAAATAAATCATTAATATATTTGATGAAGAAATATACAATAGCACAACAAGGATTTTAACATATTTGAAAAAATAAATGATCTGTACAGTTACTTATCTTTTATTCTATATTATGGTATGTAAAGATATATATACATATCCCCTTAATTCTTAGTTAGAGTTTAGTAGGTCAGAGTCACGAGATTAAAATCTCAGCTTACATACATATATTTATATATACGGAGGAAACATCTTTTTATTATGTAATACATAAAATTAATTAACAAAATAAAATAATAGGGATGTTATATTATATTTTTCAGTTCAACATAGTCTAATCAATTTCCAACTAAGATATTAAGCTAGAATGTTTTGCTTCATTGTAGTTTTTAGATATAGCTTTTTTTTTAACTAAAAAAGGTTAAATCCGGGTCTATTAAAGACACATACCTAACCTTCCAGATGGAAAGTGCAACCCACAGATAGATCCTCTTCGGAGTATTCAAATGGTTCGTAAGCATGAGTCCATATCCACGTGGCCACATGTGGAGCTAATAATTTCGCACTAGAAGAAAATCGATCCCTAGTCTGGACCAACAGGACAACTCCTCCTCTAGTGGAAACCACTAGGCCACCCTGGTGTAGTTCATATAGCTTAAACTCTCATAAGTGCAAAGTCTTCAAAAAGAGATCGAATCATGTACTAATATTTAAGCCTAACCGTGCCAATATTGCAAGTACCCAAACTGTCTCACATGCGGTTG
Organism: Brassica rapa; assembly: GCF_000309985.2. NCBI lineage: Eukaryota > Viridiplantae > Streptophyta > Magnoliopsida > Brassicales > Brassicaceae > Brassica > Brassica rapa. Next base: position 17,789,627 of record NC_024802.2, on the reverse strand, counting down.
CGGATGGCTTTAGTACCCAGCTTTTGCGCTTAATAATAGTTAGAAGAACAAAATATAACATTTAAAAACACATCTATTTAAAAATTAGAATAAAATATGATTACTTAGTTATGTGTTGCTTAAAAAGTACCCATTTTTGAAACTTTGTATAGACCAAAGAACGTAAAGATCGGGTTACAAAACCAAAGACACATGGCTGCACAAATGTCGGAGGACAAACACTGATGAGAAGCATATTTTGTATAGTTATCGCAGCCAATTCTAAATTATTTCTTTTTATTAGGGATTTGTGAGAAATACAACAAAACTACCAGAGAAAATGTTGGGACTATGTTGTGTTACCGGTTTCCCGGCTTCCCACCGTTCAGACTTCAGATTCAATGCATTTACTCCACCTTGCTTTCGGTATTTGATAGATTCTTCCCCTCAGAATTTCAAATTATTTAATTGCATTTGGACTTTCTGGCGAATGGACCATAAGTCCATAACAACTCGGTCTTCACAGAACTATTTTTCGGTTTTCTTCTTTTTGCTGAATATCTTTCATTTTCAGGATGATTATCCAGTTTAAAAGTTTTAGTTAAACAACAGTTTCTTTTTGTTCTGAATTAATTTAATATTCATTTTAAACAAAACTAATTCAAAAATGATATGTTAAAATGTCTACCTGTAACCCCAAGTAAGTCAAGTTTTCCAAATATATCAATGGCAACAACATATACGAATTACTGCATAGAATTTTTGTGTAAGAAAATTATGATAGATTTGAAGTGTCTTCAATTGTGGGAATAGTTTCCGAAAAATGACTTCCACTAGTTTACAGTTTTTTTTTTATATATTAGTGAACATACCAATATGTTTGTGTGTTTATTGGTAACGAAAGGAGATTGATCTCTTGTGTATTGGATTCATACTATTTTAATATGAAATATTATGCTTTAAATTGGAATTACTAAAGATCGATGATTATAAGATTAAAAGCTCCAAAAGTAATATTAAAGAAGTATAGAATAAATCCGTAAAATTTTATTTTTGAATAAATATGTAAAAAATTGATTTTAAGTCTCTTTCTAGATTTTTAGTCATTTTATATATGCAAGCTTTTTACTCTTTATATATGAAAGTTTACTCCAATGTATTCTTTTAAATTAAATAACAATCTCTCATTATAGAGTATAAGACATATAATTGTTTTTGCTTCCCCTATTTATACAAAAAATAGTAGAAGTGAACTAGAGCAATTTTACATCTATATGATATTACATGAATAAAAATAATAATGAGTTGGAAATACTATAAGATGGTATGTCTGAATGACATATTTCTATATAATACATTAAGAGTGTATTGTATATTGGTTTTGAAACTATTTTTATGGGAAGCGTGTAGCGAAATTCTTACTCCTTTTATTTTTAAATAAGTGTTATTTTAATATTTTTTAAACAGATTAAAAAGTGAATGAAATGTAACTAAATTTCTATTAATTACACATGTTTGACCAATAATATTTGAGATGAATAAAATTATTTATATATCAATGCATTTTGTAATTAATTAAGCAGAAAGTATATAAAATTTGCATTAAAATATTAGAATGACACTTGATATGAAAAAATAAAGTATCATTTTTTATATAACAAGTTTTTAGATTTTAAAACCTTATCTCCAGGGTAATTATGGCTTCGACGAAAAAATCATCATCAATTAAGCATCATATAAATAAACATCGATAATCAATTTTAAAACTCAAATATTTTCTTTCTAAAAACAAATATGTTGCATTATACTATAAAAAATTCAAATATGTTATGCATCCGCGTAGACATACCTTATACACGGCGACCAATCACTATTAGGAACTTTTTTTCAGTTTCATCTGGTCCATGTACTATAAGAATCTAATATTATACTTACGTCTTACGCGTTAATTTTTTTTTTGTCAGAACGTTTAAGGATAGTTTTTTGGATCCAACGGAGGAATTGAACAGTGGAATATAATAAGAATAAAATCTAATGGTTCAGAGTATACAAACTAGTGGGGTTGATGCATGAATATGAAACTCAATCATCATTGTAATAAAAGTATCTTAAAAATTAGAATTATACTTGTTCGCAAGGAAAAAAAGAATTATAAGATTAATTAACTATTGGAACGTGCCGAGAAAAAATAACAAAGGAGGAGACTTTGGATTTTTCTGGTGGTCAAGCCGGAGACAGTGGAGACATTTGGATCAAAGCGTGTCCCTCATTGACTGAATCTCATTTATTTGGCGCGTATCATATGCAAGCTAAAAACATTTAAAACACGTGCTAATATATCATGAATTCTGAAACTAAATTAAGTCTGTTTCATGTTCTTTTTCTTTTATCATTATCATGAATTTCTGAAACGAAATCAAGTCTAGTTCATTTTTCTGTTCAAAAACACATCATTTTTGGTTTGATATAGAAACTTGACATTAAAGCATCAATATGTGTAGAGAAGCTTTTATATATAAGCAGTTATTATTAAGTTATAATTCAGAATATCATTAGAAATAAATTGACATTTGAGTAATACCTTTTCTGTTTCCTATTAAGTGTAATTATAGATTTTAAAATATATTCTATTATTATAATTTATATTTTCAATGCATTTTCTAAATTATCTTATTTTTAGTTTACTAATTAACAAAACAAACAAATAATATACTAGTAGTTAGAGATAAACAGAAAATTTAATAGGTTTTTTTAATGTGTAAAATTTTAAATGATATTCATTGATTGTAAAACGGAGAAAGTAAATAAATTGACATTAAGACATCAATTCGTGCATTACATCAAACTCGGAAAAATAGTTCAGAATTGAACTGAGCCGTAATAAAGCTTGCGATTCCTTTAGAAATAAAGACCAATAACTTACAAAATTTTATGTAGTGAAGTATTTATTAAGGCATGCGTTTTTGTTTAATAATTCTACTTAAAATGATCAAATATTATTTTCTTTACCAAAAGGAAGTTAAAAATTGCAACCAAAACTTCACTATGCTTGAATTTATAATTTTGAAAATAGCTTTAGTTACAAGAATTTAAAAATCAAAAATATCATGCTTTCTAAATAAAATAGTGTAAACGTAAACCATGAAAAAAGTGAATGCGAGAAAAAAAAAGTGAAAAAATGTGACACTGAGCTACGAGGGTTTATGTTTCAGCGCTGGTTGGTCCCAGATCGCGAACTCATGAGTCAATGACAGTGTCTAACTGGTTCAAACGCAGCGGTTGCGGTTGCGGAAGTTTGCGGAAGCGGATGCGGATAATTGCGGTTTTTAGCGGTTTAAGAGATTTGTACGACTGTTCTACGATTAAAAATTGGTGTCTTAGCGGAATTTATGACTGTTTAACTATCAAATGCATCAGCAGTTAAATAATAAATTAACAATATTTACATTTTATATATATAGTTATAAAAATATCAAAAATCTTAATATTATAAAAAAATATAAAAATTATATTTAGAAAGTTATAGTTTTAAATTTTTTTAAAAATTATAGAAATCTTTTTATTTTAAAATTTTATGATATTAATTAAAATATAATAGATATATTTTAGTATTTTTATAATTTCAATTTAATTTTTTTTTTTGTATTTATATTGTTTTAAAGAAAAAAATTATTCTCCCGCAACTGTCCGCAACCGCAGATGATAGCTGGAACTAATTGTGAATTTATGAGATTTAGAGCGGTTTGAAACAGTTTAGAGTGGTTTGAGTGATTGTCGTAGAATGTCAATAACCATTATCAACCGCGAAAGATGGAAGTCGTACGTTGAGAGTTAAGGGCAACCGAAAAAACGTGGAAGCAATCTAGCGCTATGTCAATATCAATATAGGCCTTGTAATACTAATGGGCCTTGCTCTATTTGCTACGTTCAGAAGAATCCATACGAAGAGTTGAACTAATTAGTAACCAACGTGATTTCGTTTCCATGAGTATAAACAACAAAGTTCATGCAATTATCATGATCTTTTTCATTCATATGACGTGACAACCAAAAACAGCTATTGAATTTGAATCCTCAAAAGCCTTCTCTTCGTTAAGTTAATTTCATAATTATTCAATATAATTATATATTAAAACAGGACATGTGCTGTAATCCTCTATCCAATCTTGTTTTAAATAGCTCAGAACAGGTAGGAACATCATGCACATCCTAAGTATTTTGATGATGTTTCCTCATGTTTCTAGCATGTCTATGTTTCTCATAACTACCCTTGTTATTATCATCATCTCGACCGTAATGGCAAGACCCTCTTTCTCTACTTCCAAATCTTCATCATCTCCAGATTTAGATTCTTCCTATAAGGTGAAATCCAAGAGCTTTCTACCAAAGTTATATGGAGATTACGGGTTTTGGAACCCTAGCCCGGTTTATGGAGGCGGTTTTCCTTATCCTGGCCCAGTTCCTCATGGCAGTGTAGGTTCGAAACAGAGACATAAGGAGCCAAAATGAGGCCAGAAGCTATGTTGCATATGTTCTTCAACAAAGTTACCTGTGGGTAACCGCGTTTGGTATATTGGGGTTCTATGAAAAAGGTAATGCTAAGGCATGCATACTTACGGCATATGAATAATGTATGTGCTTGCTTGTGTTTTGTCATAGGTATATACAGACTAATAGTCATATACACATTTTGTTCCATTCTCTAGGTAAACCATGTATGTGTAAATGTAATCTTAAGAAGTGTCATTACTCAAAATCAGGGACGGACGTAGAGAGCACTTAGGTGTGGCACTTGCCCCATACTAAATTTTGTAATTTCTTCAGTAATTAGCTTACAATTTATCTAATTATACTTAATGTAAATATTATTTATAATGTGTGCCCCATACTTATAACGTCGTTGGATCCGCCCCTGCTCAAAATGATGAGTAATAGTGTTCTCAAGAAACTTTCCTATAAAGACTATGGAGAGCAATAAGAAACTAACACAACAGGAAATGTTCTAAGACCAAATTGTAACTCCCCGGTTCGTCTGTAGGTTCCACCATCGAGCCGACAGTTGGTATGTTAATTTTTAGAGGTTTAGAAGATTTATTTACTAACTGTGTATTCATCACACAATTTTTTTGTGTGTTCAGACCTCATTCACACTTTATCTTAACCCAGTCTCTAAAAGTTATTTATTTTTCCACAATTTCATATCAATCATATTTAACTCTGAAATTACTTTTAGTTAAATAACGAAAAGATAATTATATGTTGATGACCAATTTTTGTTTTTTTTTTAAATTTTAACATACAATATTTTATACCACAAACCAGATACAGTAAAAAATCTATAAATTAATAATATTGGAACTATGGTATTTTCTTAATTTACAAAAAAAAATCATTTTTAGATTTTTTTCTTTTTTTTATAATATTTATTTATAAAATAAGAAAAATATTTGATTTTACTGTATAAACTTTAATTAAATTTTAGAAATTTGATTTTCATATTGTTTTATTATATTATTGGATGTATATTTTTATGTTTCATAGAATTTGTATGTGGTTTTTGATATAATTTATTAAATATTATCAAAACATATTTAAATGTTAAAAAAATAGAAGTATTTTCATTGTTAATATAAAACCAACAATAGAAAGTTTAGTTTGTACTTATATAAAATATATATATACATAAATTATTAATTTATGCTTTCAATGAGACCATATATATACATTGGATTTTCTAAAAAAATATTATTTAAATATTTTATCGATTTGTATCATATTTTGGATCGGTCCAAACCGAAAAAATTTATTTATTTATTTATTTAGTCTTTATCTACTGTATTACAAAAAGTTTAGAATTTTAATCCTATTACCACGAACGACTCCAAACAGACGGATGGAAGAGACAAATTTTCATGCCTTACTAAATTACTCAAATAATTTTATAAGGAATTCAAAAGATCACTTAGACTGGTGATTTTTCGTGGTGTTTCAGAGTGATTTTTATTGTCAAAAATATAATCATCTAAACGTCATACTTTGTATTATTTATAAATATTTTAATAAAAAGAATTAATAAAAATCTGTACAAATTCACTAAGAATTATTGTCAGAAAAATAGAAAAAACTCTGGGGAGCGGTTTCTCTCTCTCTAATAAAACTGCTCCACCTTCTCACTAAGAAACCCTAGTTTTGTGTGCGTTTTCCGGCGGCCGCCGCCTCCATCGCGGCCGCCGGACCTTGGTTCTCTCTTGAATGTTGTAGGCTCTTCTCTCCTCTGTGCTCTGCGTTGTTCTGCGGCTGAGGGAGCTGCTTCGTCTTGGTTACAGATCTGGTCGCTCAAGCTTAGATCTGGGGTTTTCGGCGGTGGGAATGGCTAGAGGACGGCTGATTCCTCCGACGTAGTCCTCCTCTGTCTGATTTTGGGCTTCCGGTCATTTTCCCGTGACCTAGAGAAGCTTCTCTGAGATGGAGGCGAGTGCAGCGCCGTCTAACTCCTCGTCGGTCTCGTCTCTCCGGTGTAGCGTCCGGTGGTAGGCGAGGTTGCGTGTGGAGTTAGGGTTCTAGAGCTCACCGGCAAAGGTAGCTCGAGTTCTCTCCACTCTGTTTGAGGAACTAGTGTTGTGTTCTCCGGTATTGGTTGTGTGTGGGTATCTTTGGTGGTTGTGACGACGGTCCAATCATCCCGAGCTCCCCAGTGGCATCACGTTGGTGTCTGGTCCCTGGCGTGCTCAAGCTTCTGTTTTGGCTGTCGTGTGGTTCTTCACCCCTCAAATCATAGTGGTGATGGCGATGTGGCCTGTCCCGCCATCATCTCTTCTCAAATAATCGCACCGGCTTGGCTTGTGTACGGACAGTGGCTTCAGCTCGAGTGTATCTCTTGGTGCAATAGTTAGGCTCCGGCCTCCGAGATTTGGTGTTGGTTTTGTCTCTTCCGGAGGAGTTGTCCGGCTACCGATCCATCTTCTCTATAAGGGTTGTGGTTAAATGGGTGTACACGGTCCCGGTAGAATGTAAAAGAGGCGGTAATCTCTGGCGCAAACTACTGAACGACGGTATCGTCTGTCTTCGGCTCTTCCTCGTACCGCCGGTGGTCTCTTCTTCCTTGCCTGCTTTGGGGTTCGTGATCGGATTCTCTGCTGTAGTTCGCTTTGAGTTTTCGGTTGGAAGCTGTAGGAACCGTTGCATTCAGGGTTTGAGGGCGCCCTTCTCTCGGTAGCTCGCGGTAACTGACCGGTTCTCATCTAGTTCTGGAGTTTTAGGTTCGACATTGTCTCGTTATTAAACTGTTTTACTGCTTGGGATGTGTTGTTGTTTGGTCCAATCCTTGCTGCTGTATGTAGTGTGTTTTGGTGTTGTTTTTTCATTTTCTGCTACTTGTCATCTCTTGTAACTTCTGTCAAAAACAAAAATTGGTATAATATTTAACATTTTACCAAAAAAAAAAAAAAAAAAAGAATTATTGTCACTCAAATGCCATCAAAAAATTTAATCTTTCTAACAGATTGTTGATTGAATATACACATTAACGATAAGTTATTGTAGAATGATATACACAAACTGCTTTTTTTTCTTTCTTTTTTTTTAACAGGGAGGAAGTTAGATATAAGTTATAATCATTACACTGAAAATAAAACACTGCAAAACTTGTGTGTGTTTTCTTGTTTAAAAAAGAAAATCGGAAATGGAAACCAACGTTTAGAAAAATATGTCAAACCCTATATCTAGTCTAACGTCCTTACTGTGTTCCATACATGTGACGAATAACGTGTGAAAAATGCAATTTCCGTCTTTGTTGATTCTTTGGCAAGTTGCATTTTTTCTATATTTTTTTTTTTCCATCTGAAATTTCATAGATAACATAAGAAGGATACACTGAAGCCGGCGGAACACATAGACCTCCCCGGAAGCTAAACCCAAAAGACAGGGATCTAAAACCCAAACACATGGGTGACACATGAACAGCTGAGACATAAACAAAATCCTAAACTCCTACAACAAACCCACACACAAATCAATATTAGATAGAAAAGATAAGAACTTAATAATCTATGAGCAGCCGGATTTCTTGCCATGAACTAGGCGAGATAGCACGCAACGCAACAGAGCAGATACTTCATTTGAACCCCAAGTTCACAATGACAACGCCAGAACCAACAAAACCTCATCTGAACCACTTGTTCATGATGACAACTACCGAAACACAACGCCTACACCAAGGCACAATCCGTGAAGCGACACAATCCAAGATAAGCTCCACCTCGACCGCACCTTCATCTGGATATCTCTACGCCTCAACCTCGCTATGTTGCTTCACCATACGAAGCCATAGAGGAAAACAGAGACTAAAAATATCCAGGAAGAACATTTATTCAAGGTGCAAAGGAGGGACATTCGTAACCAGGAGATAAAGAGGTAACCTGAAACCATCTTCATCTCAAGGACCGTGACCTTCTCTTGCTCACCACACACAATCACGACACTGCTATACCGTTGCTAAATCAAAGATTAGTTAAGACCGTCTCCAAAATCCAAGATAGATTCACCGGGTTCAACCCTCTCAAACTGTCGCAGAACCACTCCAAACAGGCTGAGGAACAGCCACCACATCACAGGAGAACCACAAAGCTTGAAACCTTACTTTGATCAGAGACGCAGACGGAGACCGGACACAGGTGAACCCTTGAACACCACCGAAATAACCGCTCCACGCCCATAGATCTACCAAAGTTTCAACAGATCTGAAAACCAAAAGCTCATCAAACTGATCTGAAGCGAAAATGGACAAAGCAAACAACTTTAAAGGGAGGAGAAGAAAGGATCCGTGAGCAAACATGAAAAAACAAACGATTTTAATACTAACTCCGGCGACCGCGAGATGCGGCGGCCACCGGCTTAGGGTTTCACACAGATCTGGTTTCTCTCTCTTAAACGCTCTCTCAACAATATTAAGCTGATATAAACTTGCATTTTTTCTATATATACTTTTTTTTTTTTGAACATCATTTTTCTATATATACTAAGTTACCAACTATGGTGTACCCAAGTATACAAGACAAAATGAATGTACGTATGACAAAATCTTAAAATTGAAATAAAGTATTAAATCAATTATGAAAGGTCTCTCTCTCTGCCTCACAGCCTTGCACTGTGGAAAAAAGTCATGCAAACAAAATGTCATGTTACAGGTTTAATATCAAGTATGTCACAACATTTGATCTATTTGTAAATGTCCACAGAAGCTAGGAGTATGCCCCAAATTTTAGCAAAAATGTAGCTAGGAGTACGCCTTGGCTCATATTCACCATCACGGCCACTCATGGCATTTCATTCTGATGTTTCGTTGTGGACACCTTACACAATTTCATTTATCAACGGATACTACACGTAAGGTGTAAGACTTACAACTTAACTGTTTTACCAAAAGAAAGGTCTAACTTAAACACACATCTATATGTTGCTAAAATTATATTTGCGACATCTTCAGTTTTAAATTATATTATCTTCATTCCACTACATATATAATTTTCATGCATTTTCAAAAGAACTCTAAAATAGAATATATTTTAGTTCTCTAATCAGTAAACAGAATAAAGTATTAAAGAACATAAAAATCTGATTTAAGGATATAAATCGATACTGTGAATTATAATATAAAAATGTAACTACCGTTAGAGAGAGGAAGTGGTGTTTGAATGGTGGATTTCCTAAGAAAAATAGTTTAAATCCAAATAGAAGTTGACCAGTTTATACTAAGAGGATGATTTGTGAGTTGTAGATGTAAATTATTTGTGGTAGAATTTGGGACAGACATATTCGTTGTAGTTTTATGTGTTGTAGATGTAAAAATAAATGAAAAGAGAAGGTAGAAAGAACAAAACGTATACAACTATTTTTGTTTCATAAGTAAAATTTTCGTAAAAAGGTTTCTACCACCATTTTTTTGTTTTATCTTCGAAAATAATATACAACATGGTTAACAGTTTTAACAATCATAGACAAAAGTTGAAGTAGTAAATGTCTTCTACACCCAATTCGACCATCTAAATATTATTTTACCAAACAAGAAACATCTAAATATTTATCATAATGATTGATTTTTTTTAACATATTCATATATCTATTTAATCATGATAACAAGTTAACAACTGTATATACTTTAGATGACATAAATGTCTACTTCACTTGCAGTATCTAACAATCATTCTAAATTTTGGCACAAAATTTCTGAATTGAAGTTCTCATAATTAATCAAATCAACTAACACAATAATATGAAGTTGAAAAAGCATATAAACACATTAAGTTACACAGTTAAACTAACTAATGAGTGACATATGCTGATAACAACCATTAATTTCGTTGGGTAGAAAAAAAGCATATAAAGCTAGTCAAATACCATCTACCTTATATAAAAATTAAATAAAATGAGCATAGTTGCTAATTCGCTATTAAACAACGGTCAAAATCTCAAAAAATCAAAGTAAAAAAAAAAATCATTTCCCTTTCAACAAAATAATAAACTATTCCGATTTCACACTTTTGATACGAAGGATTCAAACCTATAACCGCAAAGTCAAAGCAATGGCGTGTTGACTAAATATTACAAAACAAGCTTAAAGCCGTTGACCACTTCAATGCCTTCGCTCCTCTTCTTCTTCTCCACTCGCCACAATCTTTTGAACTTTCTTCCTCTGTCTCTCTCTCCTCTATGGCGTTCAACATCTCACGTCTCGACGCTCAATCCGCCGCCGAGAAAGCAGTATCCGTGATCGGACTAGGCTACGATCTCTCCTCTGACGTCCGTCTCTCCGCTTGTAAGTCCACACCCGGCGGGTCAAGACTCGTCGAAATCGACCCGAACCGGAACCGAGACCTGGTTTTCCCGGGTGGGGTCGTCGTCAGTAACGTCTCGAGCTCGATTAAGTGTGATAAAGGCGAACGCACTCGTTTCCGCTCCGACATACTCTCTTTTAACCAGGTTCGGTTCCTTCTCTTCCTTCACAAGTTTTTTTAAAAATTATTTCTAATATTAGGAGGTTTGGGGTTCAAGCAAGTAATCCCCTAAACCACATAATATAATATTATTTTCCTTGCAGTGGTTGGTCGAACTTGGGACCTCTAACACAATGAACAGGAACTTTTTCAGTTGAGCTAACGACCTTATTTTGATTTTGGCTATTGTGTAGATGTCGGAGAAGTTCAATCAGGGCATGTCTCTTTCGGGCAAGATCCCGTCTGGGATGTTCAATACCATGTTTGAACTGAAAGAAGGTTGGCAGAAAGATGCGAGCTCGGTGAAGACGCTTTCTTATGATGGATGGTTTATTAGCTTGTACAGTGTAGAGCTCGTTAGGTCGCAGGTGACGCTGCGTGATGAAGTGAAGCGTGAGGTTCCTTCTTCTTGGGACTCTGTTGCACTTGCTGGGTATGTATGTTTTTTTACTTTAAGTGTTGGTTTAGGGGAGAAGCAAGTTTGGAGTATGATTTTTTTTTTTGGATGTTTTAACAGGTTTATTGAGAAGTATGGTACTCATGTAGTTGTTGGTGTGACTATGGGAGGTAAAGATGTGGTTCATATGAAGCAGCTGCGTAATTCGAATCATGAGCCTGGTGAGGTCCAGAAGCTGTTGAAGCAGTTGGGTGATAAGAGATTTGCAGTTGATAGTGTCTCTCCTGCTGATGCTTACTCCGGAACCCCAAAGGTAAAAGAAATTAACAGGCATGATAGAGTTGTAAGTCGTTAGCTCAACTAGAAATGATTCTGGCTGACCGTTGGGACGAAACTAATATTACATGTTGTTGTTTCGGGTCTAGGGGGATTACAGGCTTCGCCCTGAACTTCCTGAAAAAAAAATCATTCAGAAAAAAAAACATTAATGTTTCTAATGGTTTTGTAGGAGGAGAGTCCTAACCAGTGGGGGTTTCCTGGACAGTTTGGTTCCTCGGTTAGTCGTCCTGTGATCTTTCGCTCTAAAAACGAGGTACGCGTCTTCTCACCACTACTTCTTTTTGAGCTTAAAGATGAGAAATTTCTAAAAGAATATACTGTTGCATCTTGCAGGATATAGTGAGCATTTGTATAAGAAGAGGAGGTGTTGATATGGGGCAAAGTCATGATCGATGGCTCTCAACAATATCACAATCACCCAACGCTATATCCATGTGCTTTGTTCCCATAACTTCACTCTTGAGTGGTCTCCCAGGAACAGGGTTTCTTAGTCACGCTGTGAACTTATATCTTAGATGTAAGCATCTTGGTGCTCTTAATCTTTTGCATCTTAGTTACTCAGCGGTTCATTTAGGTGTAACGAGTTTGTATAAAACGTTGTAGATAAGCCACCGATAGAAGAGTTGCAACAGTTTCTTGAGTTTCAGCTTCCACGCCAATGGGCTCCGGTGTACGGAGACCTCCCCCTTGGACTACGCCGCAGAAAACAAAGCTCTCCGTCCTTACAGTTCTCTTTGATGGGTCCAAAACTATATGTCAACACATCAAAGGTACATTATAAATAAACTTGTATTCATTTTTTTAAACTTTCAATCTCACAAAAAAAAACTGTTTTATAGGTTGATTCCGGTGAGAGACCAGTAACGGGACTACGTTTATTCCTTGAGGGGAAGAAAGGAGATCATCTAGCAATCCACTTGCAACACCTCTCTACGTGTCCTCCAAGTCTCCACCTCTCACACGACGACACTTATGAACCCATCGATGAACCATCAGAGAAAGGCTTTTATGAAGCTGTGAAATGGGGAATCTTCTCACACGTTTGCACTTTCCCGGTTCAGTACAATGGAGCACGGTCGGATGAAGCTGCTTCCATTGTAACCAAAGCATGGTTAGAAGTTAAAGGAATAGGGATGAGGAAAGTTCTGTTCCTGAGGCTTGGTTTCTCTTTAGTTGCTTCAGCTGTTACACGTAAATCAACATGGGATAATCTCTTGTCAATCTCAAGAAAATCTGGTGTTTTCTCCATGATTAGTACGAGGCTAAGCACGGGGTTAGGTCCAAACCAGGCAACGGCGAAGCCAGTGTCTAAGATCGATATAAACTCGGCTGTTTATCCTAAAGGGCCATCGCCTCCTGTGAAACCGAAGCTGCTGAGTCTTGTGGATATGAAGGAGGTGGGGAGAGGTCCGGAAGTACCACCTGGGTATTGGGTTGTGACTGGTGCTAAGCTTTGTATTGAGGCAGGGAAGATCTCAATCAAAGCTAAGTATTCACTGCTCACTGTTAAGTCTGAAGATTCGCTGGTCTAAGGACAGGGGAACACAAGTTAGTGCTTCGTGTTGGATTTTTGCAGGTTTTCAGTTTGTGGATTAGGTTATGTGGTTATCTCATCAGGTGTTGTTTGGGTTTGTGAAAAGATTTATTCAATCTGTTGATGTAAATGTATATCATTGTTATGTATATTTGTTGAATTCACTATTTTACATGAATATTATTTGTTTTGTGGTTCTCCTCAACAGGTGTTGTGTGTGTTTTAAGTAGGCTACAACGTATGGATTTAGTGTTACTAGCAAAAGCAACTGGTTTTGTCCCTGAAATTGGAAGCTTATGCTAAAAAGATATATAATCAAAGTTGTATCATTTCTTAAGTTTTGGGATTATGATGCTACATTTGGATACAAAAACATTTGTAACGGCCTTATGTCAAGTTTAATTGTTGTTTGTAGCTCTTTTTTTTAATGGTTGACCTTAATAAGGTTACAACTTTGATTACTTCCTGTCTACGCTATCTATTTGCCTAATAAATCCCTTGCCCTGCTTGTCATATTCGTAATCTGGTGGCTACCTTTTGAATTACACATGAAAATTGTATTTAGATAATAATAAGTCTTCTGCTTATTTTTTTGTGGTTCAGTGGATCTGCTGAAGCCAGGTAATGCGGAATGCAAAGATAGATATGCTCAAGGTGAGATGATCAACAAGTCACCACTACTCTTCAGCTACACCTGCCCCCCCCCCCCCCCCCCCCCCCCCCCCCCCCACAACTGTAGATTGGGGCTTTCGTTCCAGCTTGGACCAAGCTACTAATTAATATATGGAACGTTCATATTTTTTTAGCAAAATAGATATGTTCTTGAACAAAATGAGGCTAACCATCTGTCGTTTGTGGAGTACGAGCTCATCAATGTTGTTGAGGTCTCATTAAGTCACAAGGAATTATGTTCACTCTGGTTTGGTCAAAAGAAGAGCCTTGGCCTAGTGGTCAGGACTAGATATTTTATCCATTAAATTTGATTTGGTTCGTTATTCGTTTCGATGGATATCCGTAAACTTTCGAAACAAAATAAATACTAAAAATCAATATCTATTAAAATCAAAGTAAATCACAAATATTAAAATTTTGGGAAGCAAATATCCGTTGATCCGGCAATATATAAATACATATATATCTTAAAAAATATATAATTTATATAATTATTATTCTAACATATGATTTGAAAATTTCTATTCACATTATTTCTTATACTAAAGTATTACATAAGAAAAACTTATGATAATTATAACTTTTTTATTAACTTTTATCTTGTTATAATTGTTAACTAAGTTTCAAATTTACAAAATATGTGGTTTCACTATCTCTTTTAATTTTTATTTTATATATCATGCAAAAAAACATTTTATGAAACAATTTTGTTCAAATTTTCAAGATTATTTGTATTCATTAAAACGAATGAGATATTCGTAAGTATTCGTAAATATCCACAAATCTCTATTTATTTTCTGGATATTCGATTTTCTGGATATCCGTATTTTTCCGAACCAAATCAAATCAAAAAATTAATACTCGTGACATACAAAGCAAAACACAAATACTTCCTAAACCCGGATTGCCTAGCCTCCTAGTGGTTGAAGGCATCTATTATATCATCCCATTGGCGTAGATCTAACTATGCACCATGAGTTTCTACTCTTTCACTTTGCTTTGTTAAATTGTAAAGTTAATAGTGGTTCAAAAAAATGATATAGTTAATAATACCAACTAGTATAATAACCTTTCATCAACGATACCAAGAGTTTTTTTCTAATGTAACTGTGTTTTATTGGAAAAGAAATATATCCAGTGTGAATATTAAACATTTCAACTTATTTTTCTGTTCGACTATAATGTTCAAGTCTATACCATGCTCCTTTTTGACTTTATGTT
The DNA here is from genome assembly GCF_000309985.2 of Brassica rapa. Lineage (NCBI taxonomy): Eukaryota > Viridiplantae > Streptophyta > Magnoliopsida > Brassicales > Brassicaceae > Brassica > Brassica rapa. The sequence continues at coordinate 17,774,494 of NC_024802.2, read as the reverse complement.
CGGTCATTTCTTGAAAATTCGAAGCAACAACCACTTGGTATTTTTATTGAAAATCAAATACAATAAAAACTGGAAAAATGTGGAAAACAAATCTGACAAGAGTCAAACAGATTGCCTGGCAAATTGCTGACTTTCGTTAACAATCAATAAAGCTTCAACGACACCGTTTTATGACTACGTACAATCCCCACCGACCTCGACTTGCTCAGCTTCATCATCGCCGCTCTTTCCCGCTCCACCAGAACTCTGATCGTTGTAACCAACGTATTATCCCCAACGACGTCGATTGGAACCGGTCCAACTCTCGCTCCACCCATCGCACCAACTGATCTCGATCTCAGCACACGGTTCCGACGGCGAAACTGTGCCGGAGAAACCGCCTTCTCCGGGACTGTATCGTCCTCAGTCATCACGCTGGATACCTTGCTCATCTTCTTCTTGCTCCCGCCTCTCACTATCCTCACATTGATGTTCTCTTCCTTTTCTTCACTAACGAAAACGTTTTCCGATTTGTCTTCACTTCTCCGCCGTAACCGATTCCAAACCGGAGACTCCTGAGACATCTTCCGCACCGTTTTCAAACACTCCACAACCTCTAACATATCTGGCCGTTTCTCCGCCGTCGATCGCACGCACCTCGCCGCCATAACAACCAATCCCCTGATCACGGCGGAACTCGGACGGTTCCTCATTTTCAAATCGCAAATCGCTCCGTACTCGCCGCGTTTAACCAGAGGCACCGCCCAGTCGACGATACACGGCGGACTGTATTTCAAATCAATGGCGTCTCTACCGCTAACAATCTCAAACAACAGTATCCCGAAGCTGAACACGTCGCTCTTAGCCGTTAGATCCGCCGGCGCCAAGTACGACGGATCCAAATATCCCATCGTTCCCGCCGGCGGCGTGGCTTTCAGTCGCTCATCGTCCACGTTTCCGATCAACGCCAATCCGAAATCGGCTAGTCTCGCGTTTCCGTCGCCGTCGATGAGAATGTTCGACGATTTAATGTCGCGGTGGATAACGGGAGTCTCCGCGGAGTGAAGAGCGTGGACTGCAGACGCGATCTGAAGCGCGTGTTTGATTCTCCGGTTCCAGCTTAGAGGTGGAGCTAACGAGCTACGAGAGTGCAAGTGATCATGAAGCGTGCCGTTAGGCATGTACTCGACGACCAACAGCTTCGTCTTCCTCCGTTGGTCAACGCAGTAACCGATTAAGTTGACCATGTAACGGTGACGCACACGCGAGAGAATCTCGATCTCATTGTCCACCTGGCTCACGCTAGCGATCGTGGTTCGTTTGACGGCGGCGAGAAGCTTCCCGCCGTCGAGAACGGCCTTGTAAACTCTCCCGTGGCTGCCTTTCCCGAGGAAGTTACCGGCGGAGAAGCCGTTTGTAGCGGCGGCGAGTTCGTCGTATTTGAAAACACGGAGCGTGGATTGAGGACGTTTCTTTGAGCGGCGAGGATTACAGTTGTATGGATCGCAGATGGAAACTGCGGATTCACCATTGCAAGAGAGGTATCCCATGAGGAGAGGTGGACAGAGAATGAGAGGAGTGAGAAAGGAGCATGTCTGAGATTTGAAGAGGAAGAAGAGGGAGTTGAGATCACTGTTGAATAGCCTTTGATGCAAGAAAGCAAGAGAAAGATAGTGTGAAAACAATCAAAAGTGTTCTTTTCAACTTTCTTACTGCCTTTTTCTTCTCTCTTTATTTCAAAGTTGCTCAATTATTTTGATTTTTTTAATTGCATTTAACGTGTGTGTATCTGTGCATGAGTGCGCGTAATCATTTCCATAATTTCATGATTTACCGAATTATTTGTGTATTGATATGATGATACACTTTTAGAAGTAAAGATTCTGCATGCACTATTATGATGATGTTGTGAAATATAAGCCGGATATATTGGTGGATAATTGATGGCAATAAACTCGATACTAACTTAATTAATTTCAGTTTTATATCTGCTAAAGGAATTAGGAAATACAGTACAGTTATGTAAAGCACGTGAATATTTAGCCTTGTTATTTTATGGTACGGTGCAATAATCGAAGTTATCTCCTTCCTACAAGAAAATGTACTTGGACTAGACTGTAGAATCTAGGGAATGAGACAAAACGGCAATTATGACGAGGGATGGGATCATGGGAGTTGAAAGATTTGTATTCGGAACAAAAAGGTGATTATGGTAACTCCCATGTAACGTACGTTACGTAGATCATGATTCCCAAATTTACGTTTCTCATTCGTACCCAAGTCCATTCACCGAAATCAAGGAGATAGATCGGTTACTATCTAATTGGCCTTCTAGACTCTACGCTCGTCACATGTGATGTTTCGGCTTTGCAACTTCCGGCTCATAATGGTCGGCAATGTTTAGTTAATATGACTGAGACTGACACTGTTTGTTTTATTCGACTTTATAAACCTTATCTCTCTATTCGGTTTTAAAGAATCACAAGATTTGTCTAAACAGTAAATTAACGCATCCCGTAAAACATTATGAGCTTTCAAGAAATAATTAGCAAGATGTTTATAAGAATTGTTGGGAAATAAATTATTACGATTGAAGCTATTAATTATTCATCAATGATAAATAGATTCGGATACCAACAAACTACAACGACCTACAATACAAGGCGGTGGAATGAAGGAGCCTGATTCAACAATTCAAGTGGATCTTTTATAAAGTAACAGCAAAAAAAAAAACATATGCATCTGTTGTTATGGTTTAAGAAAAGTGGTTTTAGAACTCTTAAACAAATCTTCCAGTTTACTGCAACGGTGAGAAGGAGAGTCATCCATCTACAACACAACAGAAACAAACAGATACATGCACTACATTAGACACATTTGACACATGTGAAAAAACAAAAGAAAGAGATAAAAATCTTATGTCCTAAGAGAAGCAACTCAGTTTAATTATCACTTATCAAATTTCTATCTTTAGACTGTCCTATAAGAACATGTTCAAGAAAGTCACGAATAAAAGTTTCATGTCAGCACCACCTTTGGCTTAAGACTGCATGCATCGCTGACCTCTCCTCAGTAATTCATCATACATCATCATTGCAATCTGAGTGAATACAATTGCATCAGTGTGATTCTTACTACACTGATTCCGAGTTCGAGAGGTTCAGAGAAAAATATCAAATGTTTTCAAGCATATGCAAACAAACAAACACACAGAATCAACCAATTTCTCTAGGAAAAAGAATTGCCTAATAAGGTTCCATTTATCTATAACTACGACGGCAAATCAAGTAAAAAACACCTAACTCTTAAGACTAGAGGATAATAAACAGACTCACATCATTTTTTGTTGAAAGATCTTCATCTAGTCTCGTCTAGACCTACAAAGGAAAGAAAAAAAAATGATTTGTACAGTCTCATCTAGACCCATAAACAGACTCACATCAATCTTAGTTCGTGCATTTTCAATTATCAGTCAACTAAGCAAGTAAACTATTATAATCAAGAAAGTGACAACAGTAGAGAATCGCGATAGGAAGAGAGAGAGGTACCTTCGACGATCCAACCACGGCGAGAAGCGGAGAGCATCGAATTGAGCAGAGCGGAAGCAGTGGCCGTGTGGTAAGGGAGCATCGTCTCCACGCAGCAGCTCAATTCAACCGGAGACCTTTCAATTCCCAAAGAATAAAAAATACTATCAGAATGCAGCGAATCGATGGAGTCAGTGTTCTCTGGATATACCTGAAAATGCGGTTTGAAAGAGGGCTCTGTTTAGGCATCCGAAACGCAGGCCGAGAAGATGACGGCGTAGGCTTGGGTCCGGTGGAGAATCTTGATGCCGCGGCGGATGCTCGGCTTGCGGCGGAGCGGAAGACTGATCTGGCGGCTGACATTGAACTTTTGAGATCTGTCCTTCGATGAGTCTCTCGTTTTTTTTCCCTTCTTCGAGAGAGTTTAGGGCTTATGCGTAGGGTTTTGTGAAAGGGAGGGATCTGGTGCAGCTGCGCTTACAGTAAGCTTGATGAATGTTACTAGCTCGATAAGTGACACGTGTCAGATTGAAAAGTAATAAAATAATAAGCTATTTTTTTAATGTCAAGCCATATACTATTTTATAAGAGTTATATATATTTTATTCTATTCATAAAAACAACAAAAATATATCTAATCTATCGTATTGTTTTTATAAAAACATATTTTAGTTAATACAAAACTATGTTGTGGGTAACAAGAAATATTTAGCTACAAGTAAAAATTATATTAACAAATATAATTCATAAAAATGCCTCTTAGTATATGTTATATAACCAGGACTTGTGGTTTGGTGGTGATTAACTTGTGAAAAAAACCTAATACGGCTATCATGATTCGAGTTTTGGCCAATGAAAAATTAACGCATCGCAAAGGACAACAGAGAACCGACACGTGACAATACGTAAGTAGTCTGGACCACTTCCGTGGATCTGAATATCCATAATGTATAATTCATAAATAAATAAATAAATATATACAAATATATATATATATATATATATATATATATATATATATATATATATCATGGGATGTATATAAAACCTAACACATGTGTATTTGGGACATTTCGATATGCTAATAAATTAACTATTACAAAATCAATTTTTTTTTGGATTATTCAAAATGGTGTACACTTTGGTATTATTACAAAACTCCATGACTAAAAACAAGTTCATAAGTCATTTTAATTTTTTAGAAACTCATAGGATATTTTTAACACATATTTTCATATGAATAGTTTAATTTTCTCTATATGTTAAATTTTAATAAAACAGTTAAATTAGATAAAAGTATTAATATTTATATAAAATAACTCAATAATTTATTAAAAAATATCCGACCAAAGATTAGTCGGGTTTCTACAGTTATAAAAAGGAGCCAACTTCTAGCGTGCCCTAAATGTAAAATGCCAAATCTCCTATGGGTTCTTAGAGTCTCTTATACCCCTATTTCATAATTCTTTTTTTAATCAAAATCTAGACTCTCAAATCAAATCTTTCCCGGTTATCAAAACTAAACCTTAACCCCCCTATGGATTAGTGAACCCATGGATAAATATTTAAATTCTATACTTTTCAAATTCAAAAAAAAATATTTTAAAATCATTTTTAATTATATTTTGACGATTTTTTCGAAAATATAGAAAACAACGTTTTTGGATTTTTGAAATATTTTTATCAAATTGTATAAATCAAATAAAAAATATTAACGTTTTCATTTTAATTTTATGATTTTTCGTTTGACATATAAAATTAAAAGAACAAAAGGGTCCTTTTGAGATTGTGTTATGAAATATAGGGACATGAGAGGAGATGATTCTATAAAAAGCTGTAGAATAAATAATAAATCAGGAAAAAGGGAAATTAACTTTGTCCTTTATGTTGGCCGTGATTAACGGAATTGGAAGTCTTCTTTTCCTCGTCGTCGAGAGGTGGATTCTCATTGCTGGCCTATGAAGTATCCTTGTCACGGCGTTTATGTTGTCTTTTCCAGCCATTTATCACCATTAACCTAAAATCGTATTATATATTTTAAGATGCTTAATGATTTTAATTGTATAAACAATACACTTTCACTCCAATACATACTGCTACGAAGACCAGAAACACGAATAGTGTGGCAACCAAAGCTTATCGGGTCGACAACCTAATTAAAAATTAGTGTTGAGATACTCTGGCGTTTCTGTGTGTTTGATTGTTTGTTAGCTATTTGTAAAATCATGTTTCTTATTTGTATAAGAATCAGATCTACCTGTTTAATTTCTTACAAAGTTTCCAATTAAAGCTGAGTTATGTAGTAAAAGGACGTTATAGTTGGGATTACACCCTTATGACCAGTAATTGAGTACAAGTTTTTATAACTATTCATGTATCCATCTCAACTAACATTCAGAGGCACACTCGGTTTTTGTGTGCTAAACTAAAATGTTTTCTAGACTCATAAACTAAAATGTTGGTTGTGCAGGTAATAATTAGTGTCTCTTTTGCATTTCTGCAATGAGGAATGGGCATCTTCATGTCCCCCATTATAAATCATTAAAAGCAGTCACGTTTGGTCCCTTCAAAATTATATATTTGTTACAAAACAACCAAAAAGTGATTAATTTAACATAAGAAAATAAGTAGCACCATAATAGTATATAATCTCCCTTTAATCACTTGTCTCCGAATATAATATGCAAAAGCAAACACATTTCAACTGAAAACACACAAAAACCCATTTCTCTTTTAATTTGTTGTAATGTACTGATTTTGTTTGACTAATCAACCATAAGTAACATAACTTAGTTGAAATAAAAGAAAATACTTTTAAGAGTGTACTATTCATCAAGGCTTGAACTGGTCTCCTTGCTCCTCAGCGAACTCCTCAGGCTGTTCGTTCATCATGTTCTTCTCCCATTTAGAGTTGTACGGATCCTTGAAGCTATTCTCCTCCTCGTTGTTGTAGTTGCTGTAAGACTGGTCGTAGTTATTCTCGGTCGCCGGAGAAGAATAATAGCCGGCATGGCTTTTCTGATGAGGCTTACGGTAGAAATGACCGTGGTTTCTATCGTTGTAAAGGTCGTAGTAGTAGTTACCTTTCTCCATGAATCTTGTGTCACTCATGCCTTGTCTCTCCATATTGTGGCTGTAATCTTTGTACGGCGTTTCACGTTCTAACTCCGTTCCGTAAGCGTTTGAGTTGTAGAAGCTTCTCTTGTCTTCATTGTTCTCAGAGAAAGACTCTTCCTTAACGTGTTCATCATACTTTTTGTTGAACTCTTCGTTGTTATCGTAGCTCTCCGTCTTCTTGGGGTACTTCTCGTCGTAGTTGTTGTAAGACTCTTCGGTCTCGCTCAGGCTTGGAGTTGAGAAAGTCTCACCGTTGAACTTTTCATCGTACTTGTTGTTGTTGTTGTAGGTGGTCTCGTGACCATATAAGCCATAGCCGTTTTCAGACTCGGGGACAAAGGTAGGATCTTGTTCTTGGTCTTTCTTGTTGGGGAAGGATTCTTCTACAGTGGTTTTCTGGATGGTCTTGAGAGGGAGGACATTGTTAGCGTTTTGGCCTTTGGGGGATTCTCGGTGGAATTTGTCAAAGAAGTAGCTATCTCTTGCATTGATTTGAGTGGAGAGAAGAACAAGTGTTGTAAAGAAGAAGAAGAGGGAGCTTCTAGTGGAGAAAGCCATGATGTGTTGTGTAGTGTGATAGGGATAACCCGATAAGAGAAGAGACAATGTGATATTGTGGATGTACTGAGAAGTAGTGTGTGCTTATTATATAGAACAAGATATGAGCCCGTTGCGTTGCAACGGGTTTTGTGTGATGTTTTAATATAATAAAAACTTTAAAATAATAAATAATTTTATTATAGTTTTATGATTGTTTTTTGCATATGTTGTTTGAGATTTATTTTATAAACAAAATCCATTTTTACACATAAGTTTAAGTTAATAGTTGTATTTTATAGTCGTACATAGATGAATTGTTTTAAACTTTGTACTTAGGATTAGATAAAATACTATATCTAAACATTTAAACTGAACACAGCCCGAAATAAAAAACTGAATGAAAAGTAAAAAGAAATGAAATTCAAATACACTAATCGAGTCAATGACAACATTATCCATGTTCTTATATAATAATTTAATGTTTTATTAAATATTTCTTTAATTTTTGTTTTGTTAGGATTTTTTTTAAAAATAAAAAAAATCTATTTTATAAATCTCGTTTATATTTACAATTAAAAATAATATTAAATACTCTTACAATTTTGTTTAATATTTTAGAAAAAAATTTTACTATCATATAACCTTTTACAATTATCTTCTCTGTAGAATTTCAAAAAAAAAATTGCTATCAAATAATTATTTTAAGTTATTAATAAATAAAATTTATATTTCGTATCAATACTAATTTTACACTTCTTTTGTTAATTAAATATTTTTTTGTATCATGTTCATCATCAAATATTCTCTTAAAAATATTATCAAATATATTTTTACAATTTTCTTTTGGTTAGGACTTAAAAATATGATACAATTTTTTTTCTTTAGGATTTATTATATAAATAAGAAAAAAAAAACTATCAAATATTCTTGTACAGTTTTTTAAAATTTTAGAAAAGGAAATTAATATTACATAATATTTTACAATTATATTTTTTTCTAGGATTTAGAAAAATAAAATTTCTATCAAATAATTATTTCCAGTAAATATTAACTATTTTTAAAAGTTGCCATTTTTAAAATTCATCTTTTCCAATATCACTAATATTTTTTACAAATTTTTGTTAACTAAATATTTTTTTTTACTATCAGGTTTGTCATTAATTTTTATAAGTACAAATTACTATTAAATGAAATTATACAACTCTCTCTGGTGAGAATTTCTTTTAAAAAGAGAAAAATTCTTAATTAGTTAAGATTAGAAAATAAGTTTTTTTTTATAAATCTCTTTTATTTAGAATTTTAGGAAAAGACTAAATTATTTTCACATAATGACAGTTTTTATCGGCACATTCACAATATTTTTTTAATTGACACATGTCACAATCATATCAAGTGAAATATTTGAATTTAATTTTGGTTTAGATATTTTTAACACAAAATTATTAAAAAGTAAAGTTAGTTAATTATAAGAAAAATACGATTATTTTTATATTTTTATTTTATTTAGACTTTTAGAAAGAAAATTAATTATTTTATAATTAATTTTTCTTTTAGATTTTTATACAACTATTTTGCTTTTAACAGAAAAAATTCTGTTTATTATTTATATATTTTGTCTTATACATACAAACACATATTCATCATATTCACACATACTCATGTACGATAACAACATAAAATATAAAATTATGTTAGCATCATAAGATGTATTAAGGATAATAAAAAATTGAGTTGTATCAAGGAAAAGTTGTGTTTTGTAAAACAAATATGTAGTAGCTTAAACCTAAATATAGATGTGAATATTTGTAGCTATTGTTGGTCATACTTTTTTAACATACAAAATTATCTATTAAAAAAAGAAAGTCAATTACTTATAAGACAATACTAAGAGTACTTTTAAAATTTTATTTTAATTAGGCTTTTAAAAAAGTAATATTATTTATTCAAAAGTTATTTTTATTCATTTTTTACTAAATAATTTTTTGTACTTGTAGGATTTTACGATTAGCTTTTGTTTAACATTTTTTCTGGAAAGTTAATATTTATATTTTATAATTCTCTATCTTTAGTATCTCTTAAAACAAACACTATGATAAATAATAACAATAGTAATAATAATAATAATAATAATAATAATAATAATAATAATAATAATAATAATAATAATACTAATAATAATAATAATAATAATAATAATAATAAGACTATTAAACAATATTTATAATTAATTTTTAATAAAAAATAGTTTTTTTTTATTTTAATATATATATTTTTGGTTATGAGAAAGTTTAACACATATCACATTTTCAAATATATAACTAACATTGTCACAATTATGTAAATTAGCAACTTTGAAAAACCAAGCCTTTTATAAAAATACTAACAAAATAATAATAATAATAATAATATTAATAATATTAATAATAATAATAATAAGACTATTAAATACTATTTATAATTATTTTTTAAGAAAAATATCATTTTCATTATTTAAGTATATATATTTTGATTATTACATAGTTTAACACATAATACATTTCTAAATATATATAAGTAACATGTGTCACAATCATGTTAATTAGCAATTTTGAAGAACCAAGCTCAATATAATATTTTATAATTATATTTTCATTAAAACTTTAGAAAAGGAAAATTATATTAAATAAATTGTTTTCAAATATTTTTTTAGGATTTTCGAAAAATAAATTTCTAAAATAATTACTATTGAATATTTTTAAAATATATATTTTTACTATTAAATAATTTTTAAAATTAGTTTTTATCAAAATTCGTTTTATTATGTTATTATATATATTTTTAATTATTATATATTTAAACACATATCACAATATTATAAGGAAAATTGTTATCAAATAGTCTTTTGCAATTATCATTTGATTATGATTTTAAAAAAGAGAAATTATAATTAAATAATATTTTAATTATTTTTTAATTATTTTTTTTTGTTAATATTTTAATATATATATTTTTTATAATTATGAGATAGATTAACACATGTCACATTCTTAAAATATATAATTCTCATGTGTCGCGATCTTATTAATTAAAAATTTTGAAGAACCAAACTTTCAGAAAAGGAAAATTCTATTAAATAAATGGTTTTCAATTTTTTTTAGGATTTTGTAAAAAGAAAATTTCTAAAATAATTACTACTAAATATTAAAATAATAAATTTTACTATTAAATAATTTTAAAAGTAGTTTTTATCAAAATTCGTTTTTATTATCTTATTGTATATATATTTAATTATTATATATTTAAACACATGTCACAATATTATAAGGAAAGTTATTATCGAATATTTTTTTCTAATTATCTTTTGATTAGGATTTAAAAAAAAAGGAAAATTACTATTAAATAATATTTTAATTACTTTTTAATAAAATTCGTTTTTGATATATATATTTTTAATTATGAGATAGATTAACACATGTCACAATCTTAAAATATATAATTGACATGTGTCGCGATCATGTTAATTAGCAACTTTGAAGAACCAAGCTTTATATAATAAGATGAAGCTCTTTAAGTTTTTTTTTTCTTTTTCTTTAGAAATTGTTGACATTTCTTTGTGTTTTTAATTTGAAATCGTTAGAGCATCATTATCAGAGTTTTTTAGGACAAGGTTTTTAGGGAAATATAAAAATTTGTTTTTAATTTTTAACTAAAAAATAGTATTTTTAAGAACAGTTTCTTAATTTTTAACTCTTTTTAAGAAACTATGGATAATGATGCTCTTAGGTGCAAATGGGGACGGAATAGGTGATAATGGTTGATTGTGGGTCCAGTGGGGATGAGATGATTTCAAAGAGGTTTCTCGGCTTTTTTTTTTACCTATATGACTACTTTATAATAAAAAGGTAACCAACCACTTTTTTATTTTATTTTTTTAACTTCGACTAGTTTCGTCGAGATGAAAACATGGATCGTATTTTCAGTAGTTTTCTTGATGCTTTATTTAAATCAATGGACCTCTTGTATTTTCTTTGTTTTCTTCCATCAGTGTCATCGTTTCTTAGTAGCTGAGGAGCTATAACCAAATTCAAGCCCCTCATATTAGTTTAGATTGGTAGCATTAATTAGTTAAAAGCTCCATTTTGTGTTCTTTATAAACATTTTTCTTTCTAATTCAGCCTCCTAAAATAATCGACATAACAGTTTCGTATTAATCATTAGATAGCATCGAGATGCTTTCTTATGTAAAATCACTTCTATAGGTGTTTCAAAAAAAAAAAAAAGTTGTTTTCTATAGATCTCAACTTTCCCGATCTTCAAGCAAACCCAAAATGTACATTATTTCAGATGGCCAGACAAAACCACACTTGCATAAAGCTGATTTGAAATGCACCAGTAATTTTATCATCACGCAGTCATAATCAGTCTTGCTTTGTACTATAAGAAAACCAGAGCAATTAATGGTTTGATCCGATTAGCATTTACATGATTACATTTCCAACTGTAGATACTATATGATTTTTTTTCAAAAAAAGATACTATATGAATTTGTTATTGATAGGTGTTGAAGAAAAAACAATATTTCATTTTTTAGATTATGCATTTATATATTTCAAAGGCAATTGTGATTTGCAAATATAACGAGATTTTTCATTGAAATCTACAAGATAGATAAAACAATACTTTATTTGATTTGTATTTTTTTGTCTATTCTGTTATATGTAAAAAATAAATGTGGTCTTAGTTATAAATTAATAAAAATAAATATGGAATTTTTGGCAAAAATAAAATAAGATAAAAACAATTATTATTACTAGGATTTTTTTGTTGTTGTAATTGATGTATTACTGAAGCGAGATAATGTTGCTTCAACTTAATTAGCAGTATATGAATGTTGTACATTAAAGCATCTCCAACTCTATTTCATAATTCATTTTAAAATAGAATTTAAGATAAAAAAAATATTTCAATCTTATTCTATTTTTATTTTATAATGGAGTAAAAAATGAATTAACTCTATAAATGAAATATTTATTTTATTTTTGTTTAACATTCTATTTTTTTACGCAAAAATAAAATGGATTTAGAGCAAACTCAACTCTATTATCAAAATTATTTTATTTATAAAAAATGAAATTTTACATGAGAAATGTTCTACACGGTTTACAATATTGTCGATACAGTATTATATTTTTTGTTAGAAAAAAGAAGAGTTTGCAATTTTTAATTTTGATGCTTACGGCTTTAGTTTTTTCACATTTTAATTATATATGTCTATTGTTTTCCATACAATCCCTTTCATGAGACAACATAATAAAGTACCATATTCAAAGGTCCAAGTACGTTCTTTTTCTTACTGCCATATATATATACTGCCATAAATATTTTTACCTAGTAACAAATAAAGCATCAAAATGATGAATTTAGGGGTTTCTTAATTTTGGGATTTTCATCGAAATACTGAATTAGTATTGTGTAACTTTCCAAATAATTTTCATATATCAAAACTCTTTAAAAATTATATCAAAGCAAAACAAAAGCTTGCCTATTTTGTGGTGTTTAACTTTATGAAAAAGGAGAAAGAAACAATAAAAAGGGAAAAGAAAAACAGAGAAAGAGAAATTAAGAGGCCGAGTAATAATGCGAGGATTGAGGGAATGTGAAGGGACTGGGGCATCTCATTGATCACTATGGAGACACCAATACGTATATCATGTATGTGACCCACCTAGGAGCAACCTCAATAAATGGAACTGGGGATGCTCACTTGAATATCTTAACAATAAAATATTATTATCTTTTATATCTATTAATATTTTTTTGACTAAAGACTTTCAATTTAAAAAAACATAACTATTACAAGACAAGACAAGAAGTCTTATAATTTGGAAAAGTTAGCATAAAACAAGTTTCATGAAACAGATAATCTCAAGTTTATAGAACATCAAAGGAAGAGACTAGAAATCCAATAAAGCACTAGAAGACTAGCTAGTGATAAGAACCACGATCACATCGGCCATGTTTTCCCCTTCTTCGAACCGTCTTCCATTCCATATCTTGGTATTTGATAGGAGGTTTTGTCTCTCTACTACCCTTATCAAGCTAAACGAGCTAGCAAGCTCAATCTCAACTTCATCCACAGCTCCTAGGACTGCAAAATGAAAGAGACTCTCAACTGTAGTAGCTTAGGGTGTCGTGGTTAAGGGATCAACAACTAAAGGTTCATGGACTTCATTGTTGATAATGCTTGATGGAAGAATTTCCATAATAGGTGTTGTAGTGGAAGTAGACTGTGAATCTACTAATATGTTACATCTATCAATATTGCATTTAAGTTCTAATTTTTATAACATCATCAATCATCAAAAGCTTGATAGGTGTCTCTACAGTATCTAAAGAGGTTCTCAAGTTTTTTTTGTTTCAAAAAAAAAAAAATTATTATTTTGTGGAAATATTTTGGATAAAAATCTCTAAGCGACTATGTACAGTCTTGTAGTCTCTCTATTGACTATTGTGTGTGACTGAATTTCTTGGGTCTTACATTAATTTCTATATTTCATCATACATAGATACTAATAAGAACTGCAACTTAATTGAAGAGACCGTGTAAAATTTCAAATTTCTTTACCAAGATAGTTAGGTTTCTCTGTAGTAGATAATATCATTATCTGTGACTGTAATCTAACATCGAAATTAGATAGATGATAGGAAATATTAGGATTTTGTATAAACAAACAAATAGATTGTCAACGGAAAATGAGATTAAATAACTTCCAGCAACATTGACTAATTTCTGGAGATGACTATGACAGAGTAGGTACTTCTCGTTCTCAGACATATAATGCAATTAATCAATCAAAGACTCAAAGTTGTTAGGATGGAGATTATGTGGCGTGACTAACGGAATGGGACTAGACAAAAGAGGTTGTGTGGTAGGATTAGGATTGAACAAAATATTCAATTTTTTTTTTATTTCTTTCGATTTTAACCAAAAAAAATTAGGATATCTGTAATACTAAACAAAGAATATCCACAATTTTATAAAATAAAAATACTAATATTCAATATCACAAATACTATTAACAATTTTAGAAACGAATATCTGATCCGATCTTATATATTTTATGTAAATTCAACAATATTTTATTTATTTAATGAACTATTTTAGTTATTAGAGTTTGAAGAAGTAAATAATTTTCTTATAATAAAATATGATTGTTTATATTATTTTGTATTTTTATATTATTATTAATATTAATTGTATTGATTGAATCAGATATCCAGTTAAAAATATATTTTTTCTGAATATTGAATCGGTGTGATGATTAATTATTTGTAAATATTTTTAAAAAATTCAGATATTTGATTCTTTGTCTACCTCTAAATATGAGTGGTCGAGCCGTATAGGACCATGCAGGCAAGTAACCAACCCTTTTTTCTTTTCTCTGGACTACGTATAACATATTACAATTTAAGGTATTACTAAAATTTAGTTATTCAGGCTCAATCTTTAAATCTACATCCGAAGGGGAAACTGTAAAGCTACAATCTTTGAATGCAATTATTATTAACAAAATATTATCTAATTCTAGTTTTTGTTGACGTTTTATATGTTTTCCTGCACCATGTGCAGTTAAAAAATTTAAAATATTTTTAACAGATAAATATATATTATATTTTAAAATAAAATTTATTAATATTGTAAATTTTATTTTTTGTATCAATATTTTAATATAAATTTGATTTAATTAAACATAAAAGTTATATTTAAGAATATGCATGTATACATTTAAAATTATAATCTTAGATAGATTTTTCTATCTATTTATTTTAATTAAATATATTAAATAAATTTGTAAAAGTTGCATAATTACTAAAAATTAAAATTAAACAATATTTATAAAATTTGTAGATATATCAGAAAATAATTATTTTACGATTAAATGTTTATAGTTTTCTAAAAAAATTGTATACCTTTTTGAAAATTTTAGTAATAAAATTGTATAACTGAAAATATATAATTAAATTATATTTTGAAATTTATAATATCATAATTGAATATATTTATTTTTGTGATGATTTATGAGTTATTTCTATATTCTAGAAAATTTTCAAAAATATAAGTTGACATTAAATGTAATATATGACTTATTACCATATTTTAAAAAGTTTACAAAAAATATAATTAACATAAATACAATTGTCCATGTGATATTAAGTTATAAGACATGTCATTTATTTCATTAGCCATGTCATATTTGTTTTGTGAAATTGATTGTAGAAAGGACATGTGACAAAATCACTTCGCAAATCATATTCCTCAACAATACTTTCTTCTTAAAAACCCTCGTTCTTTCTTTCCAGAGTTATATTCCCCTTTTACTAGAATCATTTTGTATTTAGGGTTCAGTATCTATACTATATTAAAAGGGTTATATGAGCTCCATACAGCATGTCCACGTAGGACAATTAAATCGACCAATCACGTTGAAGCGTTTAGCCATGTCACTAATATGTTGGGCTCACGGTTTTTCTTTTGTGTATTTGTTACGATTGGGCTCAAGCCCATGAAACCATTATAACAAACAATCGCACTCTTTCACGTTTTTTCGAAACCAAAATCAGAACGATTCTCATCCCCTTTCCTCTTCCTCTTCTTTGATCCGTTTCACGATCTGATTCATGAGCAATTGATTCATCCTCCACTTCGTTCTCCCTTTACTCTCATTTATGGATTCGTTTTTCTCTTCTTTTGTTTATAAAACTCTTGAACGGAGTTTCGTTTCGATTAAGCTTCGTCGTAAATTTTCATTCGTACATTGCAATGAGTTTCACCGGAAAATCCAACTCGGAGAAACCACAACGCGTTGAGGGTGACTCCTTTCCCGGACCGATCAATCCCATCGGCGATCCCCACTCGAAGCAAGCCAAAGTCGAAGCGTCGTTCTCCTCCGGTCTGACGAAATTAAAGGCTGACACCTTTCCCGGACCGATTAAGCCCATCGGCGATCCCCACTCGAAGCAAGCCAAAGCCGTAGCCTCGATCTCCTCCGGTCTATACTATATTAAAAGGGTTATATGAGCTCCATACAGCATGTCCACGTAGGACAATTAAATCGACCAATCACGTTGAAGCGTTTAGCCATGTCACTAATATGTTGGGCTCACGGTTTTTCTTTTGTGTATTTGTTACGATTGGGCTCAAGCCCATGAAACCATTATAACAAACAATCGCACTCTTTCACGTTTTTTCGAAACCAAAATCAGAACGATTCTCATCCCCTTTCCTCTTCCTCTTCTTTGATCCATTTCACGATCTGATTCATGAGCAATTGATTCATCCTCCACTTCGTTCTCCCTTTACTCTCATTTATGGATTCGTTTTTCTCTTCTTTTGTTTATAAAACTCTTGAACGGAGTTTCGTTTCGATTAAGCTTCGTCGTAAATTTTCATTCGTACATTGCAATGAGTTTCACCGGAAAATCCAACTCGGAGAAACCACAACGCGTTGAGGGTGACTCCTTTCCCGGACCGATCAATCCCATCGGCGATCCCCACTCGAAGCAAGCCAAAGTCGAAGCGTCGTTCTCCTCCGGTCTGACGAAATTAAAGGCTGACACCTTTCCCGGACCGATTAAGCCCATCGGCGATCCCCACTCGAAGCAAGCCAAAGCCGTAGCCTCGATCTCCTCCGGTCTTACGAAATTAAAGGATGACTCCTTTCCCGGACCGATCAAGCCCATCGGCACACCTGATTCGAAGAACTGCAAAGGTAAGAAACCTTATCGTTTCTTATCAAATTATATAGTCCGTTTGATTTCCAAAAAAAAATCTGAAGCTTTGAGATTTAAAACCATGAGACGAACAAATTTTTTTTTTTAATAGATAATTTTTATACAACCGCAAAGGTAAGAACCCTTATCGTTTCTTATCAAATTATATAGTCCATTTGCTTACGAAAAAAAAAGTCTGAAGCTTTGAAATTTAAAACCATGAGATGAACAAAATACTTTTTTTTATAATAGATTATTTTTATACTATAGAAAATAGAAAATCATATAAATTGTGGTACGGAGTTTAGTATCCTTTTTTGATGATGAGAACGTTCGTATTCCTATGCAGGTACGATCAATCACAACACGAAGACTGGTTTCTCTTCAGGCGTTAGAGGCAAAGCCGCTGTCTCCTCTGCCGTCAAGGGAAAAGCCATTGTCTCCGCCAAAGTAATGGCTTTCAAAGATGTGAAATACGGACTTCATGACGGCGAGCTGAGGTTTCGGTTGATCCATTTTTGGGAAGCTCGAAATGTTGTGACGAAGGTGCTTCTCGGTCTCAAGATGCTTCTCATCGACTAAGAGGTATAAACCGAATTCTTGATTGCGATTTAGTTTAGAAATTGTTCAGACAAGATGCTGATAAACATTTTAGATTCAAACTTATCGCTCTATTATTTATAGCAAGTGTTTGCTTTTGTTTGACAGGAGGGAGCTCAGATATTTTAGGAAAGATGGGCACAACCGGAGGAAGAAGAAAGATGGTAAAACGGTGAAAGAGGATCACGAAAGCTCAAGGTTAATAATATATTTACATTCATGTTACCTCAGTTTTTAATAAATATTTTAGAGTAATATTGTTTAAGTATATATCTAGGTTGGAAGCATTGATGTGTTACATTGTTACTAGGCACATGGGGAAGACAATGAGAATTTCGAGAGGCTTTGCTACTGGATGCTTGAACAGTGAGTCCTATGTTTTCCATATTTCACATTTTTACCGGTTTAGTGTACCGTAAATGTTACTTTGAGAACAGAAGGAAAATGAAATGTGAATTGTTACTTTTAGTGCTTATGTCCTCTGTTTTTTTATGGGTACAGGGAACTGATGCATATTGTTTTTGTTCAATACTTGGAGGTTAAGGTGTAGCTTTTCTCTTGGTGCTGTACTAATATATTCTTTAGAATATAAACATCCATTCACTCAACATTATATTGTTTCTTTTTAAAGTGGGTTCTCTTTTTTTTAATGGTGGCTTTGATAAGTTCACGCTATTTATACAGGGTAATAGGATAAGCTCCAGTGGAATAAAAGAAAACAATTCAAATTCTGTGAGTGGCTCCACTTCTGTGAATATTGATTCAATGGCAAACACATCCAGAACATTGTCACCACTATGTGAAGATGCTGATTAGTATTTGCCGGAGCTTTACCGTGGAGTCCGTTGTGGCCGTGTTATTGACGTTTTAGATTTGAATCAGCCTACACGGACCTAACAGCAACAGGGATTCCAGCGGACTAACAGAAGCAGCCGTGGAGAGGCAAGGCAGGGACGAGATTAGCGGCCAGAAATTTGAAAGGAAATCTTCAGAAGAATCAGATAGTAAGATAGTTGGTGAAGAAGAGAAGGAAGATATGTCGCTTGGTAATGATAGTGGTGGCTCTATCAAGGCGGCTACACATGACAAAGACAGAGATACTTCTCCTTCCCATGAAGGGATAAAGCTTTCTCTGTGATTGTGCTGTTTAAAATGATCATTTATGCATAGCCTTGGTTTAGTATTTTTGGTTTATAAAGGTCATGACTACAATTCAACAGGGTATTGGAACGAGCTACTATGGGCAGCTTCGTGTTCTCTCTGGAGGTCAAGCACCTGGTGGGCACACTGCTATATATGGACCATTCGGTAAGTGTTTAAAATACATTTTTGTGTGTTTTAAAATGATGCTTTACATCTTAGTCATATACTTAATTAAGAAAGCAGAGTAGCAGGATCACTCTTATTTCAAAATATGTGCGCTTTTTAGAAGTTTACATTTGATGTCATAATTTTGTGAATCAGTGTCTCGAGTAATAAAATTTGATGTCACCCTAACTTCAAACTTTGCTATTCACATCCCTCAAAACTTATTCTCTCAGTGTTTGCATGCAGGGTGATCCGAAGATTATCACCTGCAAGTTTTCATGCTGCTGTAGCAAAGACATGTTTTGAGGTACGGTAATATTCTCAAAACACCAGACTTTGACTCCCTTTGCATAACAAATTCTTCTGCAGTTTTCTGATTCTAAGTATCTCCACTTTGTTATTCACTCAGCTGAAGAATCAACTCATCACTGCTAGCTATGTTGATGATGAAACATCCATGTAGATGGCTAAGAAATACTTGGATTATGATTCTTGGTGAAGTGACATCCACAACTTGGATAATTGAGAATGAGGCTCATATCAGCAAGGGGAAAGTGAAGTCTTTCACGCTCTTCCTGTGGTAGCATTCCCTTTTCTTCTGCAGCAGATAATTTATTAGCACAGATTGAATTACTTCAATCTGATGTATTCAAATCATGCAATAATGTGATCAAGAGCTCACATTCACCTTCCACTTTGTAATATTTATTATGTATCTTTTTTTTTGGGAATCATAATAAGCAATAATATTTTACAGTACATATGCATTACAATTACAACCAAAAGAAAATTAAAGAAAAACAGTGAACATATAAAGTTAGCTTAAAAAGGGACCCCATAGAGAAAATACATTTAAAATATATAGTAAATTATTAAATAAACAAAATAAAATTGGAACAAATTTAAATAGTAAATATATTTAATGTATAATTTTAAATAGTAATGACCACTATTAAATTTTTATGTAGTTTACCTGATTTAATTATATTTTCAGTTAAAATGGATTAAACTTCACAACTTATTACTTATAACTTCATTAAACTCATCAGCAATTTTTAAAAACTAATTCTAACTATTAATATAGTTAAACTAAAACAAACATTAAAATGAATAGTCAAATAAACAGAATTTTTTTATAGTAAAAAACATGTCGGACGTTCGACAACTGTCTCGCAACGAGCTTCTACCAAGAGATATAAATGTTACTTGCACAGCTCGTGAAGTCCTCTGAAACCGACTTACGTTACGCAATGGCGTCGACCCCGGTTCTGGGGTTGGCAGCAGGAGACTCACGTATATACAAGGACCTGGATCTCCAGACGCATACATTTTCCTGATTGGCTTCTATCAACCGTTTCTGTGATCTTATGGATCGATGTCTTGCTAGCGGTAACATCCAGGCACACTACGTGCAAGGAATTCATGAATATTTTTGCAACAACACAATCAATGGCATGCACCATTTACGCGTCTCAGCAGGTGGTTCTTACGCAGATGGTGTAATCATGTTGTGCAGAGGTGAGCGAGCTGTCGGTCATGCCTACATATACATGCTTGGTTGGAGGGAGTCCCCAACTAAATTAGACGAATACTGGAGAAGAATTAAAACTTCGCTTCATGGTATTGTTGTTGCGAGACTCCCGGTTTACATGACGACGTACCAAGAAACAAGAGCTGCTATTACTAGCCTTTGCCAAAGGAACCTGCGGAAGCTCGAGCCACCGGAAAGATGCCATGTCAATGACATGGACAATTACTGCGAGCTTTGCTTATGCTACAAGTAAATCAAGCAGTTCATTGCTATCCTTTGAGATCACATTAGTGTTTTGCAGTTCGTTGTTATATCGAATCGTATTCCGTACCAAATCCATGGTAATCGCAGGAAAATTTGATTTCCGGTTTTGGCTGGAAGTTTGCTTTTTGTGGTGGAAAAATTGATTTCGTGGTTTTGACTGCAAATTTTGATTTTCTCGGCTTTGGCAAAAATATTCGATTTTGTGGTTCTGGCGGAGAAAAAGAATTTGCTGTTTTAGCGGGCTGGAAATTTTGTGTTTACGATTTTGGCGGGAAGATTCAAGTTCACGGCTTTGGCGAAAATTTTAATTTTGTGATTTTGGCGGAAAATTTTGCTCTTGCGGTTGTGACGGGAAAAAAAACAATTTTTTATTTTGGCAGTAAATTTCAATTTTATTTTATTTTATCGAGAAAATACAATTTGTGGTTTTAGAGGAAAAATCTAATTTGCTGTTTTAGATGGAAATCCGATTTGCGGTTTAGAGGAAAATTTTAATTTTACGGGTTTGCCGAAAAAATCGACTTTGCGTTTTTTGAAAAAAAACAACTAAAACCTCATTTTCCATAATCAATCTTTAAATATTTTTATAATATTTTTAAAAAGTGTTTTTTTCTTCCAAATAGTCTTACATTAAAAATAAATATAAAAAACAGAAGATCATATATCATTTTAAATTGGTCAAAACAAGTTTAAATGAGTCAATGTAATATTTGAGGGTCTAAATGAAAAATTCTAATAGATCTATTTTAAAATTAATCTAACGGCATAGCTATTGAATGGGGTGAGTCTTAATTTTTTTTTTGACAACATGGGATGTGTCTTAAATGGGGTGGGTTTTCCCATTTTAACATCCATATACTCCAATGTAAAGAATATAACCATTAGATTATTTTGGTTTGACATTAGAAGTTCGGTAGCTCATATAAATCTAACACCATGTTATGTTGTCAAAGGTTTCGGACATTAGTAAATTAATAAAAATGTAGCAATCAATAATGTGAATTTATTATAGTATATATTGTTATCAGTCTAAGTATAAAAATATATTTATATTCAGATACAAATTATAAAGTAATTTAAATTTAATTAAAATATATGGAAAATAACCCGGGCGTAGCCCGGGAAAATCTCTAGTATATATAAACTTCGTATATATAATATAGAGGGCACGCTATATAATAATTTAGCAACAAATACATTATTACAAATAATTATTATAGAAAACTATCTATATAATTATTTTAGAAATCAGTTTCTTAATTCACCTTTACAAATATTATTTTATTTTTTTGTAAATCTCACAAATAATATTTTTGTTTTTCGATAATTTTTTTAAATTAAATTTACAAAATATTGATCATATCAAACTAAAATATTGATCATACATATTTTCCTTACAAACTTACAAACGTCCATGAAGCACGGTTTGATGTGCCATTCGTGTCCATCTGAATCTTTCAAAATATATAGCTTAACATAAATACTATAACCAAAGGAAGCAATAGCTCATACTAGTCTTCCCTAGTAAGGTATCATATGAGTCCTATGACACGATAAATAGCGATCCTCAGGAATTTTTTATACTATTGAAGCTTTCAGATCATTTGACATCAAAGCTCATTATTATATCATGATCATCACCAAGAAGATGAGCTATATAATACTGAATCCAAATGAAGCATCGCCCATATCCTCCCGTTGGGCGATGCATAGAGAAACGTTCTTTAGTTATTATTCTCCATGATTCTTGAGCTCACAATGTAAGAATCAGAGGCTGGTCGGTATATTTTTCAGATGATACACGAAGTACTTTGTGTTTACCCTCCAGATCGTATCCTAAATAAGGGCAGCATACAGTTTTTAGTCTGACGGGGATGTGTTCATTGGGATGTGGTAAGGGTTAAAACCAGTCTCAAGCTTGGGTTCCAAATTCGGAACCGACTAAGCAAAACCATGCCCTGGAAGCTGTCCGATAGCTGAAAGCGGTCATAAGAAGTGTTTTCCATATGATAGCTGTAGTGTTGAGAATAAGACCCGTTAGGATTCTGGTTTAGAGTAAAAGAGAACTAAGAACTTTTCTTCTAAGAAGAAGATTAGCAGAAGACTTCGTGGCTGTTTCGAGGACCGAGTTGATAAAACTCGGAAGTGTTATAAAGGAAGACCAGAGCTTTGACACACATTGATATCTCCAAGGTTAGATCAAGAGGAATATTATCTTGTTGTGATTTTTGATCATCTTCATGTGTTGCTCTCGGGATCATTCCGCTCTTCCCCTTTTGTTCATCCATGGACGATTGCTCAACAATACTTTTGTTATAAAAACCCCAAAATCATTCATGCGTTTATATTCGAGATGTTTCCCCTCTTCCCCTTTTGTTCATCCATGGACGATTGTTCAACGGACTAAAACATGTTTTTGTTGTCAAACTAGTCCATAAAGGTATAAATGATCAAATTATTTTTTTCATTAAAAATTTAAATAACAATTATATATTTTTATTAAAAACATATTAAATAAATATTTAAATAAAAATCAGTTCTTTATAAAAAAAAAATTCAAAATTTCCTTTTTTGAAACATTTTTTCGGGAAACAATTTTTATTAAAAAAGTTTAGTATTATTGAATTTGAGTATAATATTATATGCATTTAAGAAATCATTACTGAACAAGTATAATATTTTCTACAAAAATAGGAAGATATTGATCAAATATGTATAATATCTTCATAAAATTTACAACTTTTTGCTAAATATTATATGATCAAATATGTATAATATCTTCATAAAATTTACAATTGTTTTCCTAAATGTGTACTTAAAAATACCTTCTTAAATGTATATTAAAAAATTACATGAATATATATTTAGTTATTTATGAATACCTAACTGAATTTTAGTTATACGTATATGTAGTAAGATATTCTTGAATATATGTATTTTTTCCTAAAGTTTTAGGAATACCTTCCTGAATTGAATACCTAAATTTTAATTATAAAGATATTATACATATTAAAAAATATCTTTGTAAATTTTAGAAAGAAGTTATATATTTAGTAATATTTTCCTAAATATACATATAAGCCAAATTAAAAAAAATGTTTCATATTTTTATACTTGTGGAGATCAAAAAGGTTTTTAGACCTGAAGACTAATCTCACGAGATCTTACATCCGGGTACGCGTGGATCATCCATTTAAAACATGGCATAGACAATGCAATTCGAATCCAGAGCGGAAGCTCCAACTGAAACCATTTTACCACTAGGCCAACAAGATGACTTGATTAAAAAATATGTCATACATAATTAGAAAAACCTTTGTAAATAGGCATATAAATTACATTCAACAATTGTTGTCAAAAAAAAAAAAAAATTACATTCAACAATTTTAGTTACACATTTATGTAATTCGATTAAACCTTTTTTGCAAATTCAGAAAGTTGCCATGCATACAGATTTATCAATGTCATCATAAGTTCTTTTTTTAAACAACATCTGAGGATTATTAAGGAACAAAACTAAATAAAAACTATTTAGTATATATATTTAGAATTTTTTTCCTTTATATTTTGCTAACACAAAATATATTTCCCTATTCGTAATGCAAGTATTGATGTTCTTAAAATAGAAAAACAATCTAATAGTAGTTCCACTTAATTTGTAAAAAAGTATTGGTATTTAAGAATTTTTCTTTGTTTTTTTTTTGCGGATCACGTTTTAATTTGAGTAAAATCTAAAAATAGCACACAAACCAACACTATAAAACACCATGAATCCTCCAATGATCAAATCACTTTTAAATTTGTCAACACATTTTTAAAAGAACAAAAAAGCAAAAAATAAAAAGATATTATCACCATGGCTAGCGCAAGAAGTTTGGTTGCCAAGGCAAATAATACTAATGTAGGCTCATTAATCTTAATGGCCTTGGTGTTAGGTTCTTGCGTAGCTAATGGTGAATATCTCGGTGGCCGCCGTGGCCTTGCCGCTGTTGCCGGCAACCCTACGGTCTTTGATATTACTAAGAATGGAGCAGTGGGAAATGGTGCCACCGATTCTTCCAAGGTAAGATTTCTTTAATTTTATGGAATTAGCTTGAGTTTCGCTTCGTAATTTAATTTACTGTTATTATTAGTAAAATACACATGACAAGAAACATTTATCCAATAATAAATGGTTTCTTTCTTCTAAAAAATTTGTACGACAGGCGTTTCTAAACACATGGCTCCAAGTGTGTGCCAGTCCTGTACCAGCAACGCTACTAGTCCCTAAAGGAGATTTCTTGGCTGGTCCAGTAATTTTTGCTGGTCCATGCAAGAGCAAAGTGACCGTCGAAGTTCAGGGCACAATCATCGCTCCACCAAGCGGATACCCGACTCCTGAATGGTTCTTATTCGAACATGTCGATAATGTCGTCCTCACCGGACCCGGCACATTCCACGGCAAAGGTGAAGCCGTTTGGAAAGCAGATGGCTGTGGTAAAAAGTTGAACTGCAATCTTCCTCCAACGGTAAGATTTAAGTTAAAAATAATATCATTAACTAATATTTTTGTACTGATCATACTTACACTGGCCTGCATGCAGTCTCTAAAATTCAGAAACATTTTAAACCTTGACATTTCCGGCATTAGCTCGGTCAACGCAAAGGCCTTCCACATGTTCTTGGTAAAAACTACAAATGTCAACGTCCAAAACATTAAGATTATTGCCCCTGCTGAAAGTCCCAACACCGATGGCATCCATTTGAGCAATGCGGTCAACGTTCATATCGCTGACAGTTTAATAGCTACAGGAGACGATTGTATCTCAGTCGGTCGTGGTTCCACCAATGTAACCGTCGAACGCGTGACTTGTGGCCCAGGACACGGCCTAAGTGTCGGTAGTCTTGGTAAGTACCCGAACGAGGAGAATGTTGCCGGCATTCACTTTAGGAATTGCACCATGAAAGATACCGACAATGGTCTTAGAATCAAGAGTTGGGGTGGTTCGTCTCCAAGCACGGCTGTGGACATCACCTATGAAGATATTATGATGACAAACGTCAAGAACCCAATCATCATTGACCAAAACTACGGCTCAAGAGGCGGAGTAAGTATATATACCCGAGAAAATCTCAAACCAAAACTTCTCTTGATCAGCTTACGAAAATAAACTTTTTGTGTGTTTTGTAGGATTCAAAAGTTGCGATAAGCAATGTGCTGTTCAAGAACGTAAGAGGAACAACAATTACAAAAGATGAAGTTCAGTTCATGTGCAGCAAATCAGTACCGTGCAAAGGAGTCAGCGTCGTTGACGTGGAATTGAACTTCGTAGGTGACAAAGGAGGACACCCCTCGTCGTCAGGAGGTTTGGTCGGAGCTCTTTGTACCAACGCCAATGTTATCTTCGGTGGAAAACTTAGCTTCCCTCTGTGTCCCAAATAAGCTTTTTTGGTATACATAACTTGATGTTGAAAAACAAATCAAAAGTTTCCACAAACATTTTTTTGTTTTGTTTGTGAGTTAGTTTGTATGTTTATCAACGATAATAATATATGACTTTTTGATAATTTTTTCTATGATTATAATTCCTAAATTTTTTTTGTGTGGTAATAATATAATAAACAGACCCTTCAATTGATTGCTTGAAATTTTCTGGTCATAACTTTGGTCTGTGATGAGTTTAGTGTATAGTTGTATACAACCATTTCACATTAAACAACTCTATTTAAAAGCTCGGATCAAAGGAACAAAATAAAATTAAAACATCAGCTATCTGTTGCCTGAAAGCTTGCTTTTTCTTAAATTTAGCTTAACTTTATTAGTAACAAGCATATAAATGGTCAAGCTAACTGAGAGTATCGTTGTCTTCAGTGTCCACCATCTCAAGAACTTCTTCAACGATATTATTAATTACAAGGCTGAGAACAAAAACTTTCCACCCTCTAAAATTCATTTGAAAACTTATACGAATCATCCATTCCCTTTTACAAACTACACCTGGAAGGTTGATGTGTCCAGTCCAGTGATTTACTTTTTTCCTAGTATTCAAATGAGGCCCATGCAATTCTAGTGATAGGTTCTATAGAAACATGACGATCCTATTGGGTCAAATACCTAGCGACAAATTCTTATGTTGCTTTGATAACAGTATGTCTGAAGTTTGAACAAGTTCCTGGATTCTCTTACGTACAAATAATTAGTTAGCTTGTTTATATTCTCTTCTATATATAATCAACAAACAATTAGTCATGCCATTGTTTCTCTTAGACACGACAACAAACTCAGAAGAAGTATCCCGAGGATCTATACGGTCAGAAAAATATTGATAGATTGCTGAGAATTTTCTTTTGTGGAGTTTCCAATATCCTAGTAAAAAAAAGGAATATGAAAACGGCATAAACTTTCGAGTGCACTAGGGAAATAAATTGATGTCCTGTATAAATAATGCCCTTGCTTTTCATCATGGAAAAAGAAAAGAAGAGACTCCAGTAGCATCCAGGATCCGAAGCGTCGTGATTCAGATCACTATCATCGTGATGAGAGGTCTCAGCATGAAGGAAGTAAGGAGATCGAAGCGAGGAAAAAGAGGAAAGACAGAGAGCAAAGAGAATGGGGCTAGGGAAGGAATCAAGAAACCTAAGTGCTGTGACGGAAGCTAGAAGAACAGATGCGGAAAACACAGATGGATAAACGCAATAAATGAAAAGAACACAAGCTTTAACGTGGTTTACCAATAGGATACTTCCACGGATAAAGAGACACTTTTATTAATGAAGTATTTACAGAAATCTGTTTACAATAAGAACAGATCAGATTGCTCTCTATTTTAGCTATTAATTAAGTTTAGAAGAGGAAAAATATATATATAGTGGTATTTGGTCTCCTAGAAAACCTAGCAATAAGGTCTAAATTGATTCGGATTTTCTAGAGCATTAAAATGCAATATGCAGTTTTACTGAAGTGGGCATTTCAGTGCTCTGGGTAACTCAGATGTCTTTACAAGTCTAAAATGCTGAAGATAGGTTTCTGAAGTGAGCATTTCAGCGCTGTAGGTAAAACGCATATTCAAGATATTACAACAAATCTCCACCTTGACTTAAATCTTCCAAAAACCAATGTATCATAAGCATTATCACCAGTGCCAGATGTACTAGACTCTCTCTTTGCTTCAGGCGTTCTTTTGGACCAGATGTCCTTGCGGAACAGATGATATGATGAACCAGATGCCCTTCAGGACCAGACACTCAACTAGAGCCAGACGTTCTTCATCAGCCAGATGTCCTTCAGGGCCAGATGCTATCATGAACCAGATGCTCTTCAGGGCCAGACGCTCAACTAAAGCCAGACGTTCTTTAGGACCAGATGCCCTCTCGGGGCCAGATACCCACTTGGGGCTAGATTAACAGATCGAGATGTTTAACAAATCCAAAAAATGTTTGAACTTGTTGTGAGTAACCGACTTAGTGAACATATCAGTGGAGTTATCAGCAGTTCCCACTTTCTTCACTTGACTCCTCTTCTCATCTTGCAAGAGGAGGAGGAGCAAGTTTGAAGATGTGCCTATGGAGTTTGATAAGAACAACACTCAAGTTAGTTAGACACGTTCTTCATCGGAAACTTCTAGTCAATTTTTTGAAGCTGTTAAGCGAGCTCAGGAGCTGGCTGCTCGGATGAAACCACAGAAAGATGTTGCAGTTGCTCAGAAACCGAGCAAAATCCAGAAGTGTGGATGCACTTGGAAAAGAGATAGATAAACACGGACGGGTGGTTAGTGCGACTAAACCTAGTGGTCTTATTACATTGTGTTGGAACACAATTTTGAAAAATGAGTGTTTTTACTTTTCCGGCCAAAAACCGGCGGTGGTCGTGATCAGATTATTGGCTCATTGTAAAGTTTGTAACGAGCACTACAATCTGATATATTCATACATCAAAAGCAGAGTTAAATTAAATGATAACTTGGTGTTATCAAAACTCTGTAATTTGCCTAAGTGTTAATATAACAATAAAGTCCCTACATAAGGGAAGGCAAAACTTACAGAAGTGTATAAATATGCATACACACATAAGTTTGTTCAAAATAGTTTTCCATCCTTTTTTTGCGGATCACGTTTTAATTTGAGTAAAATCTAAAAATAGCACACAAACGAACCTATAAAACATCATGAATCCTCCAATGATCAAATCACTTTTAAATTTGTCAACACATTTTTAAAAGAACAAAAAAACAAAAAAAAAACAAAAAATATATATATATATACATTATCTCCATGGCTAGCGCGAGAAGTTTGGTTGCCAAGGCAAATAATACTAATGTAGGCTCATTAATCTTAATGACCTTGGTGTTAGGTTCTTGTGTAGCTAATGGTGAAGATCTCGATGCCCGCCGTGGCCTTGCCGCTGTTGCCGGGAACCCTACGGTCTTTGATATTACTAAGAATGGAGCAGTGGGAAATGGTGCCACCGATTCTTCCAAGGTAAGATTTCTTTAATTTTATGGAATTAGCTTGAGTTTCGCTTCATAATTTAAGTTACTGTTATTATTAGTAAAATACACATGACAAGAAACATTAATAAAAAATAGTTTCTTTCTTCTAAAAAAATTTGTACGACAGGCGTTTCTAAACACATGGCTCCAAGTGTGTGCCAGTCCTGTACCAGCAACGCTACTAGTCCCTAAAGGAGATTTCTTGGCTGGTCCAGTAATTTTTGCTGGTCCATGCAAGAGCAAAGTGACCGTCGAAGTTCAGGGCACAATCATCGCTCCGCCAAGCGGATACCCGACTCCTGAATGGTTCTTATTCGAACATGTCGATAATGTCGTCCTCACCGGACCCGGCACATTCCACGGCAAAGGTGAAGCCGTTTGGAAAGCAGATGGCTGTGGTAAAAAGTTGAACTGCAATCTTCCTCCAACGGTAAGATTTAAGTTAAAAATAATATCATTAACTAATATTTTTGTACTGATCATACTTACACCTGCATGCAGTCTCTAAAATTCAGAAACATCTTAAATCTTGACATATCCGGCATTAGCTCGGTCAACGCAAAGGCCTTCCACATGTTCTTGGTAAAAACTAAAAATGTCAACGTCCAAAACATCAAGATTACTGCCCCTGCTGAAAGTCCCAACACCGATGGTATCCATTTGAGCAATGCGGTCAACGTTCACATCGTTGACAGTTTAATAGCTACAGGAGACGATTGCATCTCAGTCGGTCGTGGTTCCACCAATGTAACCGTCGAGCGCGTGACTTGTGGCCCAGGACACGGCCTAAGTGTCGGTAGTCTTGGTAAGTACCCGAACGAGGAGAATGTTGCCGGCATTCACTTTAAGAACTGCATCATGAAAGATACCGACAATGGTCTTAGAATCAAGAGTTGGGGTGGTTCGTCTCCAAGCACGGCTGTGGACATCACGTTTGAAGATATTACGATGACAAACGTCAAGAACCCAATCATCATTGACCAAAACTACGGCTCAAGAGGCGGAGTAAGATATACCCGAGGAAATCTCAAACCAAAACTTCACTTGATCATTCAGCAGTTTACGAAAATAAACTTTTTGTGTGTGTTTGTAGGATTCAAAAGTTGCGATAAGCAATGTGCTGTTCAAGAACGTAAGAGGAACAACAATTACAAAAGACGAAGTTCAGATCATGTGCAGCAAATCAGTACCGTGCAAAGGAGTCAGCGTCGTTGACGTGGAATTGAACTTCGTAGGTGACAAAGGAGGACATCCCTCGGCGTCAGGAGGTTTGGTCGGAGCTCTTTGTGACAACGCCAATGTTATCTTCGGTGGAAAACTTAGCTTCCCTCTTCCCAAATAAGTTTTTTGGTATACATAATTTGATGTTGAAAAACAAGGCAAAAGTTTCCACAAACATTTTGTTGTTTTGTTTGTGAGTTAGTTTGTAAGTTTATCAACAATAATTGGAATATATGACTTTTTGATATTTTTTTCTTTGTTTATAATTTTTCTATTTTTTTGGGGGGTAATGATATAATAAACAGACCCTTCAATTGATTGCTTGACAATTTTCTGGTTATAACTTCGGTCTGTGAGTTTAGTGTATACAACCATTTCACATTAAAACTACTCTATTTAAAAGCACGGATCAAAGGAACAACATAAAATTAAAACATCAGCTATATGTAGCCTGAAAGCTTTCTTTGTTTCTTAAACTTAGCTTAACTTAATTAGTAACAAGCATATAAATGGTCAAGCTAGCTGAGAGTATCTATGTCTCCAGTGTCCACCATCTCAAAAACTTCTCCAATGATATTATTACAAGGCTGAGAACAAAAATTTCCACCCTCTTAAATTCATTTTGCAGCTTATATGAATCATCCATTCCCTTTTACAAAGTACACCTAGAAAGCGTTGATGTGTCCAGTCGTGTCCATGTGCATCTTTCAGAATATAGCTTTGAACTCCAACACCATATAATTACCCATGCTAAATTGATCGAAAGTTCAACATCACCGCCTAAACTTACGTTTTAAGAAATTTCGAAACACCACATAAGAACCCATGCTAAATCGATCGAAACTTCAACACCACCGCCTAAAGTGAAGTTTTGAGGAACTTCGAGTCACCACAAAATAACCAGCTGTTGTTTCCTTTTGTGTTTCATCTTTTCAATCGATATATTAACCGAGGATTCATGAGACAATGATAAGCATAAATGATCACAATGATCTTACTTTGACGAGACTTGCGTTCTTTGCCAAAGATCAGCTGAGACTATGCGACATTTGTTCTTTGAATGTTCATACTCAAAGCAACTATGGGAGGGTTTTTGATGAAAGGAGTGATGCGAGATCAATACTCAGCTGAATGGGAGAGGCTTGTTTGGATATCATCAGATGGATTGGGTTGGTGCAGAATTCGGCTCTTCACTCTGCGATATGTTTTTCAAGCGACGGTTCATGCTATTTGGAGAGAAAGGAATCAAAGAAGACATGGAGAATCTTCCTCACCATCTATAGTTTTGATCAAAAAAATTGATAAGACAATGAGGAACAAGTTCACTATCGCTAGGAGGAAGGGAGATAAAGAACTGGAGGGAGGAATGGCCGCATGGTTTGATACAAGGTGAGAAGGTTGTTATGTGCTGAAGAGGTCTAGTAGGAGTGAGTGCTGGACACCCAGTAGGAGTGAGAGCTGGCTATCTAGTAGGAGTGAGAGCTAGGTAGATTTGAAAAAGGTTGAAGGGATGAGAAGGCTGATGATTTGAGGGAACAGTTTCTATCTTTTTATTTGGGTTTTATCCAACTTTGTATAGAAAATTTTAGGAAATACCACACATAGTTGTAACAAGTTCTTTTTTTTTTGAATTAAATTTAATATTCAATTCAAAAAAAAAAAATTGAATTTACTTCACACTGTTGCTCTACTTTTATCCATACTAGCAGCTTGAGAAGAGCGCAGCTTGTAATGAAGGAAACTCGTGGCCAGAAACATGTCCTGATCCCGAAAAGATTAGTCTTCTCTTTTGACATTGACACCAATCTGCTAAGATAAGAAAATTGTTGAACCCAACACCACAGACCCGATGTCCGAAGATGTTCCTGGGATGGCACAACAATTGACATGTCCACACGAAGGGTACTTCAGCTTTGAATGACCAACCAAACTGAAATACTCATTCCATGACTCGTTCTTGAAAACCAAGAAGCGATTCTTAACTTTCAGTAATATGAAAACAAACCGCGAAGAACGTTGAAACAATCAATTTGATATGGATGTCATGTCTCCCTTATCTTTGATTCCAAGAACCACACACACAGAGTAATTGGCATATGGGACTTCGCTGCCACTCTAATACCTGAAAAAGAGAAACAAAAGAGTTTCGCCCATCAGCGAGAAGGACCACAGCCTGATCGATGATGCTGGGATGGCTCAACCCTTAAAACGCGCCACCACTAAATAGATCTCCGACACTAATGACCAAAACCCTACATAACCCTAAACCCTACCTAACCCTAAACCCTACTAACCCTAACCCTACATAACTCTAAACCCAACTAACCCTACCTAACATAAACCCTACCTAACCTAAAACCTTTCTAGCCCTAAACCCTACCTAACCCTAAACCCTACCTAACCCTAAACCCTTTCTAACCCTAAACCCTACTTAACCCTAAACCCTACCAAACCCTAAACCCTACATAACCCTAAACCCTACCAACCCTAAACCCTACCTAACCCTAAACCCTAAACCCTAACCCAAAACCCTACTAACCCTAAACCCTTCCTAACCCTAAACCCTGCCTATCCCTAAAAACCGTACCTAACCCTATACCCTTTCTAACCCTAAACCCTACCTAACCCTAAACCCTGCTAACCCTAAACCCTGCCTAAACCTAACCCTAAAACCCTACATAAACCTAACCATAAATCCCATCAAACGCTAAAACTCTACCTAACCCTAAACCCCTTCTAACCCTAAACCATACCTAACCCTAAACTCTTTCTAACCCTAAACCCTACTAACCCTAAACCCTTCTAACCCTAAACCATGCTAACCCTAAAACCTACCTACTTCTAAACCCTACCTAACCCTAACCCTACATAACCCTAAACCCTACTAACCCTAAACCCTACATAACATAAACCCTACCTAACCCTAAACCCTTTCTAACCCTAAACCCTACTAACCCTAAACCCTACCTAACCCTAAACCCTACCGAACCCTAAACCCTACCGAACCCTAAACCCTACCAAATTCTAAACCCTACCTAACCCTAACTCTACATAACCCTAAACCCTACCTAACCCTAAACCCTACTAACCCTAAACCCTACCCAATTCTAAACCCTACCTAACCCTAAACCCTACTGAACCCTAAACCCTACCGAACCCTAAACCCTACCAAATTCTAAACCCTACCTAACCCTAACTCTACATAACCCTAAACCCTACCTAACCTAAACCCTACCTAACCCTAAAACCTTTCCAACCCTAAACCCTTTCCATCCCTAAACCCTACCTAACCCTAAACCCTACCGAACCCTAAACCCTACCGAACCCTAAACCCTACCTAATTCTAAACCCTACTTAACCCTAAATACTACCTAACCCTAAACCCTACCTAACCCTAAACCCTACTTAACTCTAAACCCTACCAACCCTAAACCCTATCAACCCTAAACCCTACCTAACCCTAAACCATACCTAACCCAAAACCCTACTAACCCTAAACCCTACCTACCGTAAACCTTTTTTAACCCTAAACCCTACCTAACCCTAAACCATTTCTAACGCTAAGCCCTTCCTAACCCTAAACCCTGCCTAACCCTAAAAACCGTACCTAACCCTAAACCCTTTCTAACCCAAAACCCTACCTAACCCTAAACCCTGCTAACTCTAAATCCTGCCTAAATCTAACCCTAAAACCCTACATAAACCTAACTATAAATCTCATCTAACGCTAAAACTCTACCAACCCTAAACACTAAAAAATAATCTCAAAACTTAAAGCTAAAAAGACCTAAACTCTACCGCTATGTAAGTTGTTGTTGTGATATTCAAATACAAATTACATAGCGGATTTTAAATCTTCCATCCATTATTTTAATTGTCAAAATATTTTAAAAGTTGTATCTTATGAATAAAAAAGGGAAATTATATTTTAATAAAGTTAAATTTTGTTAAAATAGAATGAAAAACTATTATCATAAATAAATAAAGAATTTTGATGAAATTTGAAAATCTTCGAATCAATAACAATTAATTAGTACTATTTCAAAAACCCTTAAACTATTATAGCAGTAGAATCTCAAAAAAAAAATGAAAGTTCTCAAACATTTATTTGCTAATAGCCATCCTTAAATATTTGTTCATTCACAAAAAAAAATATTCTTTATATAAATTGGAAAGAAGTTTTGTTTTTTGACTAGAGACCCAAGTTTAAAGTATAACACTAAAATATTTTAATATTTAATTGTTCAGAAATAACAAGTTAATGTTCTTAAAACAATAACCATCCTTAAATCTTTGTTCATTCAAAAAAATAATATTCTTTACATAAATTGGAAACAAGTTTTTTTTTACTAGAGACCCAAGTTTAAATTATACTACTAAAATATTTTAATATTTAATTGTTCAGAAATATATATATTTATATATTCGAGAGTAGACAATGCTTAGATGATACTAAATTGATCGCAAGAATTCTTTTTGGAAAACACAATATAACTAGAATAGTATACAAAGAACTTTTCAAAAATTTATGAAAATGTTTAAGCCCGCATCGCGGGTAAAATACCTAGTTAAAGAAAAATTGGAAGATAATTGATCAATCATATATTTTAGCTATTAAAGAAAAATTGGAAGATAATTATATACCAATATTTTTAAAGAATATCCGAACCTATTTCCAGATAATATAAAAATATTAGACGCACTTTTTAATAATTTTTATTTTAAAGTTGACTATAAATAATTGGACAAAGCAAATAAATGGTTAAAAACATTAGAATAACTTAGAAACGAGCTCACCAGCATCACTAATAATACCCATGATACTTGTATGAATCCTCCATTCGCTCTTACAAGGTACACCTAGAAAGCGTTGATGCGTCCATTCGTGTCCATGTGCATCTTTCAGAATATATGAACCCCATCACAACATAATAACACATGCTAAATCGATCGAAACTTCAATACCACCACCCAAAGTGAAGTTTTGAGAAACTTCGAAACACCACATATTAACTAGCTGTTGTATTCTTTGTGTTTCAACCGATATATTTACTTTAGGAAAATTTCATGCTTTGTGTTTGGCACTGTTGGAATAAAACGTGTTCTTGGCTATATATTAGAAGGGAAAATACAGATCTTAATGGTTTAAACAAATAAGAATATTTTATAGGTGATTCCCATTATTTTAGAATCATTGAAGCAATAAGGAATATCCCCTTTAATCGTTGAGTCAGTATTCTAGTGCAAAATCTCAGTAAGAAATGGCATAAGAGAAAATCTAAGTAATGAATAGACATGAACTCAGTGAATCAAAAGGAACAAAGTAACACTGAAGAACATGAAGGTACATAAAACATAAGAAAATCACTGGAGAGCGTTGAGCACCGAAGGTGGTTGCTCTATAAAGAAAAGAGACTCTCGATGTGATTTGGGTAAACTTGCATGGTGAAGTAGTCGTCGCTATCAAGTCCACAACGGCGTCTAAACTCATCCAAATTTCTTTCAAAAAGTACTTTTCTAGTACTGTTTCTCCTCGGATCGAAATATATAATATAAAAGGCTTCATAGACACCATGCGGAGCAAAAGCATACTCACCAGCATCTGTAGTACCCACGAAATATATCAAGTCCCTCCGTATGCTCTCATATGGTAAATGAAGAACATAGCGTTCACGTGTCCATATGTGTCCATGTGCATCTTTCAAAATATTGAGTTCAACATCATCATACGGATGATCATAAGTAACTAAAGCTAGCCTTCCTTCATAGGGTATCATATGAAACGAGGAACAAGAGCGGCCCTCCGGATAATTTATAATATTGAAGTATTCAGATTTGACATCAAAGCTCATTATGATACATTGACTATCACCATCAAGGCAAGCTCTATAATACAGAATCCCATTGAAGCATCGCCCATGTCCACATGGGCGATGCATAGGGCAACGTCCTTTGGTTATTATTCTCCATGATTCTTGAGTTCCCAACGTAAGAACCCGAGGCTGATCAGTACATTTGATTGTCGACATGAAAAATAGTACTTTGTATTTACCTTCCAAAGGATCGTAGCCCAAATAAGACGACGCGTGTCGACTCGAGACGTATTTATCAGGATGTGGAAAGGCTAAAAACTGTCTCAAGGCTGGGTTCCAAATCTTGAATACGGATGTTAAAATCAATCCATGGATGCTGTTGGATAGGGAATATTTCCAATCTAAGTTTGCTATTTGATAACTATAGAATGGAGAACAAATCGTCCCGTCAGGAATCTGGTGTTGAGGAAACGAGAAAACATATTTTCCTGAACCTGATGAGATGGTGACCAGAAGAGTCGGCGATCGTGAAGTGGACCGAGATGCGAACGAGTTGATAAAACTCGGAAGTTTGATAGAATAAGACCACAGCTTCGAGACACATCGGTTTCTCAGGATCGATTTTGCAGGAAGTCTGGAGAGTATCCCCAAGGTTATATCAAGAGGAATATGGTTTGGTTGTGATCTATCATCTTCTCTAGATCTCTCTCGTCTTCTTCTCTTCTTGTTCATCCATGCCTGATTCCTCGGCAATACTTTCTTCTTCAAAATCCTCATATTCTTTCTTCCAGTTATATTCCCCTTTGTTACTAGTATTGTTTATATTAACACAGTAGGCCGCACGACGTTATATAATAAACCGAGCCTGGTGTAGTTGAATTTTCCTAGTTGAGAGAAATTTTTTATTTTGCTTTTTTATTCAGACGATAAGTTTAATAATCGACAAAAAAAGCTGTTGGTGTGTCGGTTAAAGAAAAGGAAAACAACATAAATTTCCAAATGTTTTTGTAGAGTTTAGAAAAGAAAGAAAAATATGGAAAACGGAGTGTTTCAGAAAAAAAAAAAGGAAATGTGGAAAACGGCATAAACTTTTGATGCCATGCTAGAACATCAAGAAATTATAGCGATTTGATTTTCCCAAAAGCTAAGACTTGTGGCATTTTGTGTGTTGTTAACAAGGCATTGGTGTTCGAGTATTGAATCCTCAAACATACGCTGAAAACATGACACGGATGAGTCTGTCTGTCTTATATGTTGATTCAAAATTTGATGTGATAAGGGTGGGTCTGATCACTTTTGATGACATGCTAGAACATCAAGAAACGTAGAGTCCACATGTACCATAAACATCTCACTATAATCTTGTTCCAATGAATGTTTTTGCTTAAATGTGATTATATATCATCTAATCGATCTTAATTGAGTTTTCAAGGTTTGAATAATATTGCAACAAACATGACACGTTGAAAGACAGGCAATGAGCACTCACGTCTTCAGTTTGACGCGTGGAACTACGTCAACATGAGATCCGCTCTTCATAAAGTCAAACTCATGCAGCTTCTGCGTTATCACAGTTTAAGCACTTACCCATAAATCATGGTATCTCTGGCCGTGGGTATTTAGCAATAGCAAATTTTTGTTTCTTGATCCCTAGGTTCCAAACGAGATCTCTGCTAAAAGCCATGAAGACAATCCAGATCTCTGCTAGACCAAACCATTCTTCATGTTCCTCACGCTCTCTTTTATAAGGGTTGAAGCTGAAGCACACACGGACGTCTTAGAAAATTAACATTTCAGTATTGCTAGGGATAAGAGATCGACATGTGGACTAAAAAACATAGGATGATAACACATAATTAGTTTGGATCCACGAAAATTAGGATATTTCTATATAATTCAAAAAATAAAAATAAAAACCACAGCTTCGAGACACATCAACATCTCATGATTAATTTCCAAGGAAGTCTTGAGAATATTTCCAAGGTTGAATATTTCCAAGGTTGGATCAAGAGGAATATTGGCTGTAAATGCTTTAAGATTGCAAAAAGTCCTAACAGCCTACGCTCCAATCGGAGCCTAGTTTTTCTTTATGAATTTTCATTTTTCTTCAATTTTTATACCTAAACATTTCATGTGTCACAATTTTATTGATATGTAAAAGATATATTAGTTTTTCATATATATTATGTGATTTGATTTCGTATATAGTTTTAGAGAAATTGCATAAACTAAATTGCAAAAAAATACTAAAGTTTTTAAAATATTTTTTTAGAGAAATTTTGAATTTCAAAGAGAAAATTTGAAAAAAGAAAAATAATTTTGAAAAAATTCAAAAAAAAATTATAAAAAAATTGAATTTGAAAAACTATAATTCGAAAACCTATAATTCGAAATAATAATAAAAAAGTTTATTAATTTTTTAGTTAAATAATTATTTATATTTATGTATCTATAAAGCAAGTGTATAAAAGTGTTTTGCCTTTTTAATCAAGAAGGTATTTGTGTATATGCCAATTTAATTAGAATAAACATGAATAATGATATAAACAGTGTGGTAAACTTGGAATTCTCTGATAGTTTTGATGAAATTTTAATTTTGTGTGAAATCACATTTAATATGATCTTTATTTTTTACTTTTGTAAACATTTTCTTTATGTAGTTGAGAAACGTATATAAAACAAAATTATATATCTAATCTGAAATGAAAATTTTAAAAATGGAAATTAAGATATGATCTGTAAGATTTACAACAACAAAATTTGTAAACGTGAAAACGCTACACAAAAATGAAAAAAAAAATTGACTTTTTAAATATATATATATATCGTTCCTATAATAAATATTTGTAATATCTTGTGGTATATTATATATCGTGCCATCCACGTTACCATGTTTATATATTTGTATTGAACCCTAAACAGAACTGATTTAAGTAAAAGGGGCATATAACTCTAGAAAGAAAGAATGAGGGATTTTAAGAAGAATCAGCCATGGATGAACAAGAAGAGAAGAAGACTAGAGAGATCCAGAGATGATAGATCACAACCAAACCATATTCCTCTTGATCTAACCTTGGAGATACTCTCAAGACTTCCTGCGAAATCGATCCTGAGATATCAATGCGTCTCGAAGCTGTGGTCTTCTTCTATCACTCTTCCTAGTTTTATCAACTCGTTCACGTCTCGGTCCACTTCACGATCGCCAACTCTTCTTGTCACCTTCTCATCAAGTTGGGGAGATTATGTTTTCTCGTTTCCTCAACACCAGATTCCTGACGGGTCGACTTGTTCTCCATTCTACAGTTATCAAATAACAAACACAGATTGTGACTCTCCACGATCCCAGAGCGTCCAGGGACTGATTCTATTACCCGTGTTAAAAATTTGGAACCCAACCTTGAGACGGTTTTTAGCCTTACCACATCCCGGTAAACACATGTCGTCTCGAGACGGTTGGTCGTCTTATTTAGGATACGATTCATTGGAGGGTAAACACAAAGTACTTTGTGTATTAACTAATAAATATTCCGATCAGCCTCAGGTTCTTACACTGGGAGCTCAAGAATCATGGAGAATAATAACCAAAGGACGTTGCCCCGTGCATTCCCCAACTAGTGAATATGGGCGATGCTTCAATGGGATTCTGTATTATACAGCTCGTCTTCGTGGTGCTGGTCATGATATCATAATGAGCTTTGATGTCAAATCTGAAAATTTCAATATTATAAAATTTCCGGAGGGTCGCTCTCGTAAGCTTCATATGATACCTTATGAAGGAAGGCTAGCCTTAGTTACTCATGATTATCATGTTGCTAAACTCTATAGTTTGAAAGATGCACATGGACACGAATGGACACGTGAATGCTTTGTTCTTCATTTACCATGTGAGAACCTACAGAGGGATTGTATACGTTTCAGGGGCATTACTGATGCTGGTGAGTTTATTTTTGCTCCATGTCGTTTCAAAGAAGCCTTTTATATTTTATATTTAGATCCGAGGAGAAGCAGTACTAGAGAAGTGTTTTTTGAAAGAAATATGGGTGAGTTTAGACGCCGTTGTGGACTTTCTAGCAGCCACACGCTCACTATGGATGTTTTCCCAAATCACATCGAGAGTCTCTTTTCTTTGTAGAGCGACCGCCTTCGGTTCTCAATGTTACTTTGTTTTTTTGTAGAGCACCGTCTTAGGTGCTTAATTAACGTTCTCCAGTGATTCTCTTTATGTTTTTGGCTTTTTCGTGTGATCTTTTCTGAGAACATATATTGTGTACCTTGATGTTCTCCAATGTTACTCCAACAATGCTTCAATGATTCTTAAGTTATGTCCGTATTGAGACTTATCTTTTCCGTTCATTGAGGTCCGTATTATTCCAACAATGCGAAAACATAGGAAACGTTTCGTGCAAAATTATATTCTGCCAACTTGCCAGGGCTGGGGCTACTTTTGCTTCAGCTATGGGCTGCCTTGGCAACAACCAACATCGAGCTTCAAGTTTTAGCGGATAAGCCAAGAGATGCTGATGGTAAAGTTAAAGGCTTAAAGCTACAGCTTTCTAAGTTGAACAATTTTTTTTTTTTTGAATGAATGTTAAATTTATTCAAGAAAAAACTTTTTTACAATGACTGTAACATAAATTGAGTATTTAGAGTGTTTCATAAGGATATTAAAAAATAAATTAAATTTTATCTATAAGTGAAAACCATGGTTCCATGGCTTTGTTGTGCTTGCGAATTCCCATCGAACGCAAACTGGAGATGTGGTTTCGGACAACCTTGTCCACGTTTTTGATCAGAGTTGCAGGAGTGTTGGAGAGTTCTTCATGCCTTCTCCCATTCCTCTCTTTCCAAATAGTTGATAGTGTCGTCTGGAACACATATCTAAGCAGAAATAAGCGGGTCGAGTGCCAAGTGTGGTCTGTTAGCGTTGAACAAGTGTTTATTGGCTTGTGTTTGACTTTTGCATATTCATTAATTTTACCGTCTAAATTAAGCATATACAGAAGAAAAAAAACTTTATAGCATATATATAGAGAATCCATTTGGAGTATCGGTTCGGTTGCCCTCATTAGTAGATGAACTCTCTAGCGCCATCAGTTCTAACAACCACACAATCCGGCAACCACCTCGTGCAAGACATGTCTAGCCCCATTGTAAGAATATGGATCAATTACATTGCGTGCTTCTTCTTCTCTTACGTACAATCCTTAGGTTATCATATTCTCTTGTACATATCATCAACCAACAAGTCATCCCATTGTTTCCAGGAGATTTAGTTGCTAGCATATGTTTCTAACAAAAAGAAAATGTAAATCGTAAACGCACATCAAATGAGGAATGATCAAATACAATCACAGCAACAGTGGAAAAACATAAGGAAATCATATAGTTTCTTAGAGAATCAAACTAATCTCGACAGAGAATGAAAAATTGCAGATCACGAATTCGATTTTCTGCATCTTGTATCAACTTCTCACACTCAGTTAAGTGTATTAGCACTACCTTCTGTATAGTCGACTCAACAAAAGCTTTTATATTATCAGAGCCAGTCGATTCACAAAATCAAGTGAGCAAAACATTAGAATTAGCATATAATAATAAAAAATCAGAATAAACTGTCAAGAACAAGAAGAAATAAACTTTTTACCTTATTGAGATTGTATGTGCTTAGATGCATCAAAATCATATTTGACAAAGTGCTGATTAGAACACTTATGCTGGATTTTCATCAACCAACAAGTCATCCCATTATTTCCAAGAGATTTAGTCGCTAACATTTATTATATACATGCAACAGTTCTAACAAAAAGATAATATAATTTCATTGAATGGGAAAGCAAAAGAAAAACATTGAAAAGCATTGAGCCAAAAAAGGCAATGCATTACAAAGATACCGTCTCTATGTGATTTGGGAAAAGACAATTCTCGCAAATAACTTTTTTTAAGTTTTTATCACAAAATAACTCTCGTAGAAAAAAATGATCAAAATAGCCAATTTTATTTTGAAATTTTTATTTTTTTATTTATTATATTTTAAAATTTGAAATTCTAAATCCAAAGTCCCATCCCTTAAATTTTGATTAGTTAATCATAGGGTAAAATGTATTTTTACTCTTTAATAAAACTTATTTTGGTTATTTTCTTCATTGAAGACTATTTTTATGAAGATAAACTAAAAAGGTATCCTAGAAAATTTCTCTTTGGGAAAACATGTTTACAATTTCCATTGTAGTATATTTTATGTTGACTTAATTTTGGCTAATTCTTTGATTAAATTTATAATTTAATTGTCTTTTTTCTTTGTATTATTTCTCAAAACACATTAAGAAAATATCTATCAGATTAAAACGTGGAGAGCATACATAAATATATACACGTAATTTCACAGTTAAATAATTTTTTATTAAAAAATTAGATATTAAAAAGATAAAATAATGAAAAATCAAATAACGTAATATATATATATATATATTAAAATTAATATACTATACATAATTAATGTTATTAATATTTAAATTTAATTTCCTGTTTACTGATAATTTGAAATTTTAGATGTATAGTTTTATTTTTTTCTTTAAATATATATATTTTTTCAAACAACATAAATAACCGGGTTTAGGAAGTGTAGGTTGAACCGGTTTGTGATTGAATAATACTTTCAAAGACAGCAAGGATTGTGTACTTTAAAACAACAAACGGCAAAAATGTCTATCTAGTACGCACGTGGTCGACAAGAAACAGAAGAAGAAAAGTCTTGCAACCTGCCGTGCGGATCTGAGAGACAAACAAAAAAAGAGACAAGACCAAGCCTTGAAGAGTATATCTTCTTGTATTAATCGCTAGACTAATAAATTAAATAAAAATCATAATTAAGAAAAAGGTGGAAAGTGTGAGGGAAAGATTGCATCGCTTCATAAACACATAGGGCACGCGATCCGCTGTAGAATCATCCCTCAAGTTTCGACCTTTTTTTTTTCCCTTTATTTCTTTTTTTAAAAAATAAGAAACAAAAGATTTAAATTAGAACAAGTGAAAAAGATATGAAGGAGGTTGAAATCGAGAGCCCTGTTGTTTTTCCTTTATCGATTTTACTATTATTATTGTTGTTCATTCTCATATATTATTCTTCTTTTATTTTCTCTTTTTTACGTTTTTTCGTGGGTTAATAAGTCAGTAATCTAAAGGGGGAGAGATAAGGGTTATATGTTTTGTGGAAAGCCCTAATTTTCGTTTGTGTTGTGTTGTGTTGTTTGTTCTTATCCTCTCTGATTGTTCTTGCGGCCGTGTTTCTGCTTCTCTCTCTCTCTCTTTGTGTTCCATGGAGATGGGTTCTGATGAAGAAGATCAGATCAAGAACGTTAACGTTGGTGATGTT
This sequence comes from Brassica rapa, assembly GCF_000309985.2. Taxonomy (NCBI): domain Eukaryota; kingdom Viridiplantae; phylum Streptophyta; class Magnoliopsida; order Brassicales; family Brassicaceae; genus Brassica; species Brassica rapa. Next base: position 17,731,004 of record NC_024802.2, on the reverse strand, counting down.
AACAAGAATAAGAAGAAAAAGATTGATACTTTCAATAACAAAGACTCTCTCTCCTCCAAATCTAAGCGTCAGATGAAAACTCCCTTTCAACTCCAGACTCTGGAGGAAGTTTATGCAGGTTTGATTTTTATTTCATCTTTGTTAATGTTTGTTGTTGTTGAATTTGATTTTGATTTTGTTTCAAACAGAGGAAACGTATCCCTCGGAGGCGACGAGGGCTGAGCTGTCTGAGAAATTGGATTTGTCAGATAGACAGTTACAGATGTGGTTTTGCCACAGGAGGTTAAAGGACAAGAAAGATGGCCAGGCCAAGAAACCGGTTCAACCGGCTGCTACTCCTGCTTTGTCGTCGGTTAACGAGTTACCGGCTGCTGATGATAGATCTGGTTCGGGTTCTGGCTCAGGCTGCAGTCCTTATTCGGAGTCAAGGAGAAACTTTGAGAGTGGTAGTGGTAGCTCTGGAGCTGACTTGGGTGAATATGAGAAAGGTGGGTACGAGCCACCACGGTTGTCTGTGATGGTTCGTAGAGCTGTTGTTTGCGTTGAGGCTCAGTTAGGGGAGCCATTGAGAGAGGACGGACCGGTTCTTGGAATGGAGTTTGATCAGTTGCCTCCTGGTGCGTTTGGAACACCTATAGGTACATCATTACTCTCTATTTTCCAAATCATAATGGTATTGCAGTTTACGTGTATTGTTTGTGGACAGTTTATCTTGTAAGTACGAAGCTTTTCCTTTCTATGTGGTAACATTGGTCTCTCGTTGCTTAGATTGTTCTATCTCATGTGGGTCTCTGCTTTTTCTTATTCTCTAACCTTTTTTTTTGTGGACAAACTATTGTAGCAATGCAGACGCACCAAGGTCATCTGTATGAGAGCAAAATGTATGAGCCACATGATGTCCGACCTCCAAGAGTTAGTTTTCTGACTAACCATATATGTTCTTTTTTTATTTTATTTTTACTATTTTGCTGAACTTATTTGCTTTTGTTGACTACAGTCTGCTGCCCGTTCTTTCCATGAGCAGCAATCACTGGATGATCCGTCTTCCTACACACCTGAGATTAATGGGCGGTACTCTGAGAGTCATGCGCGTGGTATGGACTATGAAACTTCACGGTCCAAGAGTTCATCATTTATGCATGGGAATGGGCCTGTACCAAGGCCCTATGGTACCCATGGAAATGCATCTTTGAATGGTTCTACTTCTCAACAAGACATGTCTAGCCCCATTGTCCCATCAGCTCATGGTGATAGCTTCCTGCTGGAGAGAAAGGTAGCTGTGCTAACTTTTATTTCTTCCCTTTTTTAACCAAGATGTGTGTTTTTATTGTAATGTTATTATTATTTGTTTACATTCACAGGTAAACGATGGCAGAGTCGGAAGAGGAAGTGGACAAAAAGATCCAGAGAAACTAGAAATTCAGAGGAAAAAGGTATCTTATTATCTTTTATTGGTATCCTCTGTAAGACTGTAACACATGTTGTTGAGTTGAGAGGTTTGTGTCCTCAGTATCAAGAACGCATGAGAAAGGAGATGGAAAGGCATGAGCGTGAGAGGCGTAAAGAAGAAGAGAGGCTGATGCGTGAAAGAATCAAAGAAGAGGAGAAGTTACAGCGTGAGCAGCGACGTGAAATGGAAAGGAGAGAAAAGTTTCTACAGAGAGAAAACGAACGAGTGAGTACTGAAAATACTATACACTTCTTAGTATTTTAGAAATTAGACTCATCTTTGTGTTTGAATGTTAAAAGGCGGAGAAACAGAAGCAAAAAGATGAGATTCGCCGGGAGAGAGATGCTATAAGACGCAAGATTGCCATTGAGAAGGCAACTGCGCGTAGAATTGCTAGAGAGTCTATGGATCTAATCGAAGATGAGCAGCTAGAGCTGATGGACTTGGCTGCTGCTAGCAAAGGCTTGCCCTCGGTGTTGCAGCTTGATCATGATACGTTGCAAAACCTTGAACTGTATAGAGGTATGAAATTGAACATGAGTTCTTTCTTGATCTTGCAACTTATCATAGCTATTTCTACTTTTACAGATTCTCTGAGCGCATTTCCACCAAAGGCTTTACAACTGAAAATGCCGTTTACAATTTCTCCATGGAAGGATTCCGAGGAAAATGTTGGGAACCTTCTAATGGTATGATCTTGAAATTAGTACCATCAAAGTAACTTTGGATCAGAACAATGAGACCGATTTGGAATCAGTTGGATTGTGTTTTCACGTTTTGTGCACTCTGTTGCACTTCAAAGTTATAATAGTGTGGTTGCTTTTCAGGTTTGGAGATTTCTAATATCATTTTCAGATGTTCTAGACCTATGGCCTTTTACCTTGGACGAGTTTATTCAGGCTTTTCATGACTATGTAAGTCTCTCTTTAATAGTCAATCTGAGATCCCCTTGTTTTCTCGTGTTCTATAGTTGTTTATTTCATTCCATTGTTATTGCTCTATATTTAATATATGTAATGTATAATCTTATTGTAGGACTCAAGATTGCTGGGGGAGATACATATTACTCTTCTGAGATCAATAATACGAGACATTGAAGATGTTGCTAGAACACCTTACAGTGGAATTGGAAATAACCAATATACTACAGCCAATCCTGAGGGTGGACACCCCCAGATTGTTGAAGGGGTATGCTAATATCCTTTTCTCCTTTAAGGTTGATTCAGTGAGGCTTCATCTTTCCTAATATTCCTTCCTCTACAGGCTTATGCATGGGGCTTTGACATTCGTAGTTGGAAAAATCATTTGAACCCACTAACATGGCCTGAGATACTGCGCCAATTGGCACTCTCCAGTGGATTTGGGCCTAAGCTGAAGAACAAAAGTTCCCATGTGACACAAACTGCTCACAAGGATGAGGTACTTATTCCCATTTGTGTGTTGTCAGAGGTTTTAATTTTTATTTAGGCATTGATATGGTTAACTTGTGTGTGCAGGCTAAAGGCTGTGAAGATAACATTTCTACTATTCGCAGTGGTTCAGCAGCTGAAAGTGCTTTTGCATCAATGCTGGAGAAAGGGTTGCTGGCTCCACGCAAGTCGAGGCATCGGTTGACACCTGGAACTGTCAAATTTGCAGCCTTACATGTTCTGTCTCTGGAGGGAAGCAAGGGACTAACACTAATAGAACTTGCCGACAAGATTCAGGTATACATCTATAATCAATATATGTTACTTAGTTGAAATATTTCATTTTCTTATTTTTTTTAATGGTTTCTAATGGAAGAAATCTGGACTTCGAGACCTGTCAACAAGCAAGACGCCAGAGGCTTCCATCTCAGTTGCATTGACAAGAGATGTGAAGCTCTTCGAAAGAATAGCTCCTTGTACTTACTGTGTACGAGCTCCTTACGTGAAGGACCCTGCGGATGGAGATGCAATACTCGCTGAAGCTAGGAAGAAGATAAAGGCATTCGAAAACGGATTGACAGGTCCAGAAGATTTGAATGATCTTGAAAGGGATGAAGACTTTGAATGTGATGTTGATGAGGATCCTGAGGTTGATGATCTAGCCACTCCGGCAAGAGCCTCAAATGGTTTGTCTGGAAAGGGAGAAGATGCTATGTTCTCTGATGTTAAGAGCATTGTTCCACAATACCATAGTAAAGATTCAGCTGTTAGCTCCGTGGATGATAATAATGATGTGGTTGAAGATAGCAACCAGGGCCAGTCATGGATTCAAGGTCTTACAGAAGGGGATTACTGTCATCTAAGTGTTGAAGAGCGCCTTGAGGCCCTTGTTGCTTTAGTCGGCATTGTCAACGAAGGAAACTCCCTCAGAGCTAGTCTTGAGGATCGTATGGAGGCAGCAAACTCTCTTAAAAAGCAGATGTGGGCAGAAGCACAGTTAGATAACAGCTGCATGAGAGATGTACTTAAGCTTGGCAGAGACCCTTCTCAACGTATGGATGAATCAAAGCCTATGGAAGCTGTTTCAAATGATCTTCATAAATCTGAGAGAGGCTTTATTAACCAGGAGGCCACTCAAGAGAATTGTTCTTCGAAGAGATCACGGTCACAGTTAAAATCATATATAGGCGACAAAGCAGAAGAGGTGTATCCGTACCGATCTTTGCCGCTTGGACAAGACCGGCACCGCAACCGTTACTGGCATTTTGCTGCGTCAGCATCTAAGACTGATCCTTGCTCGGGGCTTATATTTGTTGAGCTACACGATGGCAAGTGGCGCCTCATTGATTCAGAAGAGGTAATATTAACACAACCTTGGCAGCTAAACAACATGTTGCTTGTATAGATGTGTTAACCATGTCTTGTCTGAATTTGTTTTGTAGGCTTTTGACTTTTTGGTTGCGTCACTGGATATGCGTGGGATTAGAGAATCCCATTTACGCATAATGTTACTGAAGATTGAGGGATCATTCAAAGAAAATGCTTATAAGGCAAAGAGTGTTGTGAATCATTCTCCTGCAGATTCTGTGAGCCCATCCAGTGCTATTTTTGGGTCTAATTCGGATTCAATGGAAGCTTCAACTTCTATAAGAGTTGAGCTTGGGAGAAACGACAGGGAGAAGGAGAGTTTATCGAAACGGTTCCATGATTTCCAGAGATGGATGTGGACCGAGACGTACAGCTCGCTGCCTTCTTGTGCTAGGAAACACGGGAAGAAGAGATGTGAATTGTTAGCAACATGTGAAGTGTGTGTTGCCTCTTATCTATCTGAGTATACACACTGCACTTCTTGTCACCGGAGATTGAGTATGTTTGATAGTTCAGAGAGAAAGATATTAGATTCAGCTTTGACTGCATCTCCTCTTCCGTTTGGAGCCAGGTTGCTCAAAGCACTACTTGTTTTTCTTGAGGTAACGCTTCATTTAACTCTTGTCAACTTTTATTCTATAGTCATTTCTTTGGTACTAACTTTTGACAACTTCATTTATTGACAGGCATGTGTACCAGATGAAGCTCTTGAATCATTTTGGACAGAGGACAAAAGAAAAGATTGGGGGTTTAGATTGAATGCTTCATCATCACCTGAAGAGCTTTTGCAGGTAAGTACCATCTTTGTGTTTCTTTTTCCCTAAATTTAAACATAAATTTGTTTTAAAACCAGCTTATATTCCTTTCTGTTTTTTTTACAGGTCTTGATTTCCTTAGAGAGTGCAATCAAGAAAGAGTCTTTATCATCCAGTTTTGTATCGGCAAAGGAGCTCTCGGGAGTTGCTGATGATTCAGGATCAGTGGACGTTTTCCCATGGATACCAAAGACAATATCAGCGGTTGCTTTGAGACTTCTAGACCTTGATGCATCCATTATTTACGTGAAGCCAGAGAAACCTGAGCTAATATCAGAAGATGACAAGGAGCAGATTGTAAGTCTTATAGATTATTTAGTGAAGATTGTTTCTTTGTTACTCATTTGGAAGTAATTTTAATGCAGAGCATTTTCCCTGGAAAGTCTCTTACCAAAGGCAAAGGAGCCAAAGAGCAAGAAGACCAAGATGAGGTTATTGTTTCAAACTCGGGTAAAAAAAGTAAGAAACGACGAGTAAGGTTTGGTCGTGTATCAAACAGAAATGTGAAGAGGAAGAAAGTGCAAGAGAGTCCAGACAGATTTGTGGCTGGTAGGAGCGATGTTTCAGTGGATAGGAACTTAGGGAGCGTTGCGTTGAACCATCATCAAGTCCCTGGAAGAGGAAAGAGGACGGTTAGAAAAAGACCTGAGAGGAACGATGAGGACAATTACCGCTTAGTCAGCAGAATGGCTGACATTGTTAGGCCTAATAGCGAAGATGTTGAAGAGGAGGAAGAAGATGAACAAACATTCAGAGACATTAATGAAGATTGGGCAAGTGAAACTCCTAGAGAGATGGAGGTGATGACGCCTATGCAAGTGGATGATGAAAGTGACAACAGTGTAGGAGTTGAATCAGAGGATGATGATGAGGGTCAGTTTGTGGTTTATGATCAGAGGAACAAGTGGGGACTAGATTGGAATAGTAACCCAAATGAAGCAATGGAGGATGATGAGGAAGTTGTTGGGGTTGAGCAGGTTGAAAGAGAAGATGTTGCAGAAATGAGTGAGAGCTCTGAAGATGATGATGCACCTGCTAATAATGCAGCAGCAAATAATTATGAAAGTGGATCAGAGGATTACAGCAGCAGTGATTCATGAACTGAGGTGTAGCATGTGGAGAGGGAAGAAGATTACATTCGTGAAGACATGTTTTATATCTATAGGGAGAAAAGAAAGTGATAGTTCAGAATAGGTTCTCTCACCTAAGAGAAGATTAATTATAAGAATATTTCTGATTAGTTTGGTGAAGTCAATCCAAGGCATATATGTAGCAAGTGCCATTGTTATCATAAAAATTACAACTTCATTGTTTTGTTAAATATAAGTTAAATGATTCTTCTGTCAAAGCTCCAAGGCTTAAGGATCTCTCTTTCGTCTCTGCTTCTGGTTTTAGAAAGATCTCTAGGAAAATAAAAATGATTTCGACTCTCTTTCTTGCATATGAGAATCACTTGTCCTAGGGATTCAGGTAGAATCTCAGCATTAAATGTCAAAAAGGTACTAATATGCCAAAGAGACTTGAAAAAGAGAGTGCGTGTTTTTTCTCAAATCATTGTCATGATTTTCCGCAATCGCATGAATATCTTCTGCTTCGTTGTCTTTAAAGAAGAACCTCTCTTGAAATTTTGTAAAGATGATTACAGTTTACATTAGTTTGTGTTTGTTTATGTAGTAGTTATTATGAAGTTCACCACTTTTGTAGATGCTTAGATGGTCCAAGCCTCCAAGTTAGACCACCTTTTGTTACGTGGTGATCTTTATTTAATGAGCCCCGTCTTTTTCATTATAATTTTACTGTTACAATAGAAAAGAATAATCTACAAAATGTACACTAGTGATGAATTGATATGCTGCCAATAATCTTCTAGGCTCTTCAATCTTCAATAAAAACAAGAATTTAGCATTCCGTACACTAGTGATGATATGCTGCCAATAATATACAAAAACTCAACGTCTTATATCGAAGAAAGATGTCTTTAAATATCAAAATTCAAAAGTACAATCACTATTGAACCACAATATCTTCCAACCACAAGAGGCAAGGCTTGTTTTCCTAATGTTACAAGCCAACAAACTCTTTACCGTACCACTTATACTTCCATCACCAGTCAACTGTTACATCTGATACATTTTGTCCATGTCTACATATACAATTGAATATTTTTGTAGGATGGAACATTTGTATGAATCGATTCCAAATCCTCCCAATCTCTTCTAAATGTTAAATCCAATACGACACACATTTGCTATTTGCACAAGACACATATACTAATACTATACACATGTACATACATGCAAGCATATGCATCGAAAGAAGAGCAAAGATCGAACTAATATAGAAACTTCAAATGTACATTGAACATTTTGAAAAATAGTTGTTAAAAGGCTTCTTTCTTCCTTCTTACTGTATACTTTTTTTTACCCAGCCAACCAAAAGGAGAATAGGAAAGTGGGAGAAGGTGGGATGTGAAATCAAACTCAATATATTCTTAAAGATTACTTAAAATGAATGACTAAGCTTAAGGGAATCATTATGGTTACAAAAGAAAAGAAGCTTAAGGGAATAATTATGATTGCAATCACCAAAACATGGGCCAAATAAATTGGAAAAAATTGAACTGCTGACTTTTCTTCCTGCTTCTAGACAGAGCCGGCCCTGGGCCCAAGCAATAGAAGCGATGGCTTCCGGCCGATAATTATTATCAAAAATATCGGTCACATTTTTTCAAAAATGTGTCTATAGTGCAGTAGTTTAATAACCATTGTATTTGAAACCAGAACCCGGGTTCGCGTAACCTTACCAGCAGAATTTTCATTTTCGACAATTTTTTTCATATATGGCTTCTAACCATAAGATTTCTAGGACCGGCTCTGCTTCTAGGCGCTTTTCTTATTTTCGGCTCTTCAAATTTCGTATTCTAACCTAGAAAATAATATATTTTACTCACGTAGAACCCACAACTACTCTTGTTTGTACAATATAGATCACGAGAAATCATAAGTGGTTCATCAACTCTATCTCAATATCTTGCGGGAATTCTTCCACTATAATTTGATATATAATGATATTAATTAAGATCAACGAGTCTTCTCTTTTTTTTTTCCTACATATGTGATTTTATATAAGAATACTGAAGTTATAGACAAGTCTTCAAAGCTAGTTTCTATGTTCAATCGATTCCGATTTAGAATACCAGTAATAACCGTCTCTCTCTCTAGTGCATGTTTGGTGTAGACGTGTGTACTAGCCATACCATACCAGTGGGTGATGAATGTTGTGTTTAAAGCCAGTATAGCTTATTAGAGCAGTTACCAGAAGCGTGAAATTATAAGTCATAACATATAGAAGAATGAGTCCATATAATGAAGGGTGTCCAACCACTCCTAATAACCGTTCCCTAACGGTTACAAATTCATAATGCTTTCCTACGTGATCCATACAATGATACACACGATACAATGCCAAGTTATTATCACCAAAATGGAATTAAGTGATTAATGTTTTAGAATAGGTTGTATACTGCTACATTAGTGTGTCGACAACATACCGTATAGCATATAGAAGTATATGTGATTGTTTATATGTAAACTATATCTATACGGTATATACATTTTGTATAGAAAATTGTTTGTTGTATCTACTGTATTGTGTATCTACAAGCCATTTTATGATACAATTTAATTATGACTCAAATGCTCCATACATAAAATGAAAAGAAAGGAAAACAAAACATAAGACTTTGTTACGAGAAAAAATACATAAAGAGGAAAACAGCTACATTAGCTGACTCTAGTGTTTTGCTTTGGTACTAGAAACATACATCGAGATTGCATGCCGTTTCTTTCTTTGGTTTCAGCAGCCCCTATGGATGAATGACAAGACACCGACGCGATGTTTCCAACTTTGGCTTTGTCTCGGGAATACACTCTTTTCTGCGTTTCTTTAATTATTCTTTTATTTCTCTCGATTTTCCACCTCTCCTTTTTTGGGCAAACCGCAATAAGAAAACGTGACGGAAGTGAACTTGGTGTTCAAAAAGAAAATAAAGATGGAAGTGAACTAATTTGGTTATTTAAGTAATAATCAATTTGTAGGAATTATATTTGTTATTGTTAGATCATCTCCGATGTAAAACTTTATTTTCTTTTCTAAAATATAATAAAAATAAAAAAGAAGTAAAATTATTCTAACTCTAATCCATTTTATACTCTATAATAGAATGATGAACAAACAGAAAATAGATTACTCTATTTATAGAGTAAATTTTATTATGAAGTGAGATATAAAGTTGAGTTAGAGCATTTTTTGCTCATATTTACTTTTACTCTGTTTTAAAGGAAAAAATAAAATAGGGATGAAAATGCTCTTAAAATTTTGAATGCTTTTTGTTGAAGTCTTCTACCCAGTGTTTAAAGAATCAGTACTCTAAGTAATTAGGTTCAATTTGCACCACTATCTTCGCCTTATGTTTAATTGTATTTTCCGTCATTAATATGGTTTTCTTCAGTTAATGAAAAAACTATAACACATTTTGATGGGATGCAGTAAACAGCAAGAATGAATCTATATACTAAAATGAATGTGATAAGACTGATAGTTAATGCTAAGATATTGGGACCTAAGATATTTGAAGAAAATAAATACTACTAATAAAAGTCTGCTTCTATGATAATGATGCTGCTCGTTTCCGTCTATTACTTCAATCGAACACTAAAAGCCCTGACTAAAAGTATCATACACCCAATGTTAGAATATGGTTTCCTGTAAGACTAATTAAATTTTTATTTATAACTATTTTAAATTAGCTTATATTTTACAAGCTTATACTCCCTCTGTTCCTGAAAGTAAGATTTTCTAGACTATGCACGCTTATTAAGAATTTAATAAATGTTTATAATTTAATTTATTTTTTACTTTATTATACACTTTGCAATAACTTTCCACCAATAAAATTTAATCAATTCAAATATTCTCAATTAATATTCCTCAAAAGTATAAAAAAGTACCTTAACAATATAGAAAATCTATCTTTGTGGAACAAGAAAAAAATCTAAAACATCTTACTTTCGGGAACGGAGGTAGTATTTTACAAGAAAAAAAACATTTCAAAGCTTTGTGCTTGATCTATTTATAGTTAATGTAACAAAACCTAGTTTTATAATTAATTTAGTAATTTAGAACAACAGTAAGCTGACTGACTACAACATTGCTAATGTTTATGTCCGGTCAATATGTTGTTTTGGAATTTTTTACATTAATGTATATTCCTCCAGTAGTGTGTGCGTGTGTAAACAATCTAAATATTTGATGCAATTACATTTTCGTTTTCCATCGATTTTCTTCTTGTTTGTTGAGAGTAAGGTAAAACAAAATATTATATTGTTTTGGCTAAAAACAGATAATACCACTTAGAAAATTTCCAAATCATGATATATGAAGACACGCGATCTAACTTACATGATGTTTTTATATCTATAAATAGGTCGTTAGATAATCACTATAAATGTTGGTTAAAATCAGCGAGTTATGGATGGTGGTTAAGGATCAATTTTCTTTAGACGTGGGATAAAATGATATGTTATCTTATGTAGGGAGTGTTTCAAAAAAAAATGTTATCTAAAGTAGGGCCTGCGTTAGAAAACATAACATTATTACGTTTAGAACAAAACAAAACGGGAGATGCGACAAAAGAAAAGACAATTTGGAGTACGTATTGAGATTGGCATGCAGTGTTATTTAATAATTACACAAACCAAATACTATTCCACATTTCCATATATCATTAACTGTCGGCTTATCAACCATTTGATCTCATCTTCTTTTTGTTTTCTTTATATATTGGAAAAAAGTTTCTCAGCTACACCATATTTAGTATAATATGGTGCAAACCATCCAGAGTTTAGAAATGTGTCGAAACCTACCCGATGTATATGATAATACATGCCACATATACGACGTTAATAAAAACATGGTGCCAACATCATAACGAGGTTTAATTGATTTTAGCTTAAATAATTGGGGTCAGAGCGTAATTTCTTAAAGTTAAACTCCAATTAACAAAACCCGTCCCGACCCGTTCGATAAACCCGACCCACACTTAACCATTCCCCCCAAATCGATTTCATTAGGGTTCTAAACAAGAAAAAATTGGGAATTTCGAAAAGAGAGTGAGAGATTCGTGAGAGACAAAGAGAGATTGCAGAGACAGAGAGAGAGAGATCGATTCAGTTTCGGCGACGAATCCGGATGTGGTAATTGAAGGTCTCACCGGATGAGAAGATAATGGCGGGCGAAGATTTTGCCTTCTATCAACAGAAAATACCTGGTTACTATCTAGGAATCGGTATCAGAAACGAACAAGTCGGTTCTGTGCATTCGGTTCATTCACCTTATTTCTTCCTTGATGAAAATGTTCTTCCCATTGGATCTGCAGTGTTTGCTGCCTTAGCCGAGATGTATATACAAGACCATCAAAATCAAACCAAGTCTGGACAATGAAGAAGTCTTACGACCCATGGAAACTGAATTTCTCTCTCTCTCTTTGTCTCTGCAATCTCTCTTTGTCTCTGACGAATCTCTCACTCTCTTTTCGAAATTCCCAATTTTTTACTTGTTTAGAACCCTAATGAAATCGATTTGGGGGAAATGGTTAAGTGTGGGTCGGGTTTATCGAACGGGTCGGGTCGGATTTTGTTAATTGGAGTTTAACTTTAAGAAATTACGCTCTGACCCCAATTATTTAAGCTAAAAACAATTAAACCTCGTTATGATGTTGGCACCATGTTTTTATTAACGTCGTATATGTGACATGTATTATCATATACTTCGTGTAGGTTTCGACACATTTCTAAACTCTGGATGGTTTGCACCATATTATACTAAACATGGTGTAGCTGAGAAACTTTTTTCCTTATATATTCAGTTGTGAATGAACTTATTTCATGTTTGCTTGTTCATAAATCAATTATTAATGAATCATATTCATTAATACTACATAGGTACATAATACACGAGACAACTTTCATTTATCACATTTATTATTTGTGGATCTCTTTGTTGGGAAAATTGAATCATTTAATGTCTATAATAAATTTTACTGCAAAGATTTAAATGAGTAGGTATATTAAATACTTAGCAATGATTTGGTTGCTTTTAAATTTAGGAAAACCTAGAAAATTTAAAACATGTCTTGGCTGAATTTTAGTTTTAGACTTTAGTGTTCTTCCTAACATTCATAGTTTTAAAGATAATTAATAATTATTTGCAATCGAATTAAAAGATAATTCAATGATACTAGAAAACAATAATATATTTTTTTTTTTAACAAAGTATTTAGGTAGTTAGCAAAAGAAAAGAAGAACATTCTCTTTTATGGTCAGTACTGATCAGTAACAAATCTTAAAACAGATACACAAGCAATAGTTATAAGAATCTACGTTGAAAACTAGACATAGATATTAATAATTATTTGCAATCGAATTAAAAGATAATTCAATGATACTAGAAAACAATAATATTATTAGGGAAATTAGGGAGTATAACCATGAAAAAAATCATAATTCACCAACTAGCCATTTTCCTTACCAAACCTATACACACTGTTATAAATCTATATTAATACTGTAATACCTTTTGCATCTACCGGTTTAACCTGCTAACTAAAAAAAATAAAAAAAATTCTTAACTCACCAAAATTAAATTGTAGACTATCCAACTTCGAAAGGCGAAGAAGACACCACCACTAGTTCTCAGAGAAGTTTTGTGGAAGAGAAGATTGGTTAGGAAGCTTTGTCGAAGACGAAATGGAGAGGCTTTTCCGATTCCAAAGCGACAGTCGTGAAGATGCTAGAATATGTACGTATTTGGTTTGAAGTAAATCTATGTCTCGTGTTGGAGAAGATGAACAGTTTTTTTATTATGTTCTATTCTATTATATTCATATAGAATATAAATATAAAACAATATATATATTTTTATGCGATAAATTCTATTTCATTTGACGGTTACTAAAATTGTTCTATTTTGTTTAGATATATATTTTGATATTTGGGTTTAGGTTTACATTTGGATTATGGTTTACATTTAGATTAGGATTTAGTGATTAGAATTTAGGGTTTAGTATTTATAAGGTGAGGGAGTATGGTTGAAATCAGTTTTAACTTCTTTAATGCAATCATACACATTTCATAATTTCACTATTGGTACTATGTTATTTATTATGTTCCATTCCATTTGGATTTAGAGTTTATATTTGGGTTAATGGTTTATATTTAGGTTTAAGGTTTACATTTAGATTAGGGTTTAGTGATTAGAATTTAGGGTTTAGTATTTATACGATTGGGGTTGACAATATGACAAGCATTACCACCTTCCATGAAAGCATAATCATGTCAACATTTAAGAAATATATCAAAATGATATTTAGATTGGAACTACATTTTCACTTTTTCTATTCTATATGTCTCATGTAGAATAGTAATGCATTTTACTGGAATTTAGAAATTTAGATTTAGTTTATGCAAGATTAGGGTTAAGGCTGGATTAGGGTTTATGTTTCCATAGGGTTTAGGGTATATTATTTATAAGTTGGGGTTGAGGTTGAATTATTGTTTAGTATATATGGATTATAGGTGTAGTTTGCGTTATATACTACTTCGACAATATAGAATAGAAAATTCGGTGTGTATATATGTGGTCAATAAACTTGTCACGTGGATGGTACTTCTTCCTTCACATTAAAATTTTTTGGTTCCTCCGTGTCCATATTTTTTCTCAATTACGTTATCAATATATAATATATTCACCGGATAATTGTTGATGAAGAGGGTATAACCGGATCAGTTGTGTCACAAATGTTAGATTCTTAATAATGTCAAAATCATTGCTAGATTTTTAATTATGTCTCCAAAATTGGCTATCTCACCAATAAGCCCATATTATTATTATTGTCTAATACTCCAATAAAAATGTCGATAAAAAAAATAACAATACTAATATTTAGCATTCACAGTCAGATTCACGATAAGTCGATAACTCAGCTGTCTCCCCGGTCAACGCTTTTCAGACAGACTCTTCTTTATTATTCTCATCCTTCAACACACTCTTCAAGTCTCATCTCACTCTCTCTCTTTCTCTCTCATCGCCGTCACTAAGACCGGGCCGTTTAAAGATGCATCTTCTCTTCCTCTTCCTCCTTTTCACCTCCGTCTTCTCTCTAAACCAAGAAGGCCTCATCCTCCAGCAAGTCAAGCTCTCTCTCAACGACCCAGACTCCTCCCTCTCCACCTGGAACTCCCAAGACGCTTCGCCTTGTCGGTGGCACGGCGTCTCTTGCGACAATAAAAACTCCTCCTCCTCCTCCTCCGTCACTTCCGTCGACCTCTCAAACGCCAACCTCGCCGGCCCTTTCCCTTCCGTCATCTGCCGTCTCCCCAACCTCTCTCATCTCTCCTTCTCCAACAACTCAATCACCTCCGACCTCCCGCTCGACGTCGGAGCTTGCAAGAGCCTCAAAACTCTCGACCTCTCCCAGTGTCTCTTCACCGGAAAGATCCCCCACACCCTCGCCGACCTCCCCTCCTTAACCTCCCTCGATTTATCCGGAAACAACTTCTCCGGCGACATTCCGGCGAGCTTCGGCAAATTCGAAAACCTCGAGGCTCTCTCTCTCATCAGCAACCTCTTAGACGGAACGATCCCGCCGTTTCTCGGTAACGTCACCTCCCTGAAGATGCTGAACCTATCCTACAACCCGTTCGCCCCGGGTCGGATCCCTCCGGAGCTCGGGAACTTAACGAACCTCCAAGTCTTGTGGCTCACGGAATGTAATTTAATCGGGGAGATCCCTGACTCGCTGGGTCGACTCAGTAAACTCGTTAATCTAGACCTCGCGCTCAACAACCTCGTGGGCCCCATCCCTCGCTCCCTCGGCGGGTTAGCCAGCGTAATCCAGATTGAGCTTTACAACAACTCGTTAACCGGAGCTATCCCGGTTGAGCTCGGGAATTTAAAATCATTAAGACTTCTCGACGCGTCGATGAACCGGTTAACCGGGTCTATACCGGACGAGCTCTGCCGTTTACCGTTAGAGAGTTTGATTCTCTACGAGAACGATCTCGAAGGCGAGCTTCCGGAGAGCATAGCTTTATCTCCCAACTTGTACGATCTAAGAATATTCGGAAACCGCCTCACCGGGGCATTACCGAGTGACCTCGGCGCTAACTCGCCGCTGAATCGGATAGACGTGTCGGAAAATGAATTCTCCGGGGAGTTGCCGGCGGGTTTGTGCGCGAAGGGGGAGCTAGAGGAGTTGCTGGTTATAAACAACTCCCTCTCCGGCGTTTTACCGGAGGGGCTGGGGGATTGTAAGAGCTTGACGCGTGTCCGGTTAGCGTATAACCGGTTTACCGGTCGAGTTCCGGCCGGTTTCTGGGGGTTGCCGCATGTTTCGTTGCTTGAGCTTATAAACAACTCGTTCTCCGGCGAGATTTCGAAGACTATCGGAGGCGCGTCGAATCTCTCGATGTTGGTTCTGACCAACAACGAGTTCACCGGATCTTTGCCGGAGGAGATTGGGTCTTTGGACAAGCTTAGTGAGTTGTCGGCGAGCGGGAACAAGCTTAGTGGCTCGTTGCCTGATAGCTTGATGAGTCTTGTGGAGTTAGGGACGCTTGATCTTCACGGGAACCGGTTTACTGGGGAGTTATCTCCTAAGATCAAGTCATGGAAGAAGCTAAACGAGTTGAACTTAGCCGACAACGAATTTTCCGGCAAGATCCCAGACGAGATCGGGAGCTTGTCTGTTTTGAACTATCTTGATCTCTCTGGTAACTTATTCTCTGGCGAGATCCCTGTTTCGTTGCAGGGTTTGAAGCTAAACCAGCTGAATCTGTCGAATAACCGGTTAACCGGCGACGTACCGGATTCTTTAGCGAAAGAGATGTATAAGAACAGCTTCCTCGGGAACCCGGGACTCTGCGGGGATATCGAGGGACTGTGTGGCTCTGAGGATCAAGCTAAGAGCAAAGGCTTTGCATGGCTTCTCAGATCTATTTTCGTACTTGCGGTGATAGTGTTTGTTGCTGGACTTGCTTGGTTCTACTTAAAGTACATGACATTCAAGAAAGCGAGAGCCGTGGAGAGGTCTAAGTGGACGTTAATGTCCTTCCACAAACTCGGATTCAGCGAGCACGAGATTCTCGAAAGCTTAGATGAAGAGAACGTGGTTGGAGCTGGAGCTTCCGGTAAAGTCTACAAGGTTGTGCTCACCAACGGAGAAACCGTCGCTGTTAAACGTATATGGACAGGCTCCGTCAAAGAAACAGAAGACAACACCGATCCGGAGAAAGGCGAGAGACCTGGATCAGTTCAAGACGAGGCCTTTGAGGCTGAGGTCGAGACGTTGGGTAAGATTAGGCACAAGAACATTGTGAAGCTATGGTGTTGCTGCACGACGAGAGATTGCAAGCTCTTGGTTTATGAGTACATGCCTAACGGTAGCTTGGGAGATTTGCTGCATAGCAGCAAAGGAGGAACGTTGGGGTGGGAAACGAGGTTTAAGATTATATTAGATGCAGCCGAGGGGCTTTCTTATCTTCACCATGATTGTGTACCAGCGATTGTGCATAGAGATGTTAAGTCCAACAATATTTTGATCGATGGAGATTATGGTGCGAAGGTTGCTGATTTTGGAGTGGCTAAAGTCGTTGACTTGACCGGGAAGGCTCCTAAGTCGATGTCAGTGATCGCTGGCTCGTGCGGTTATATTGCACCAGGTTAGTCTTTATGGTTCAACTTTAATGTTCGGTTGGTTAATACTCAATACTTAGTATTAGTACATGTTTAATGGAGACTACTTGCAGAATACGCATATACGCTTCGTGTGAACGAGAAGAGTGACATCTACAGCTTCGGGGTAGTGATCCTTGAGATAGTTACTAGGAAACGTCCGGTTGATCCGGAGTTGGGAGAGAAGGATTTGGTGAGATGGGTTTGTTCCACATTGGACCAGAACGGAGTAGAGCATGTGATAGACCCAAAACTTGACTCATGTTACAAAGAAGAGATAAGCAAGATCCTTAACGTTGGGCTTCTCTGCACGAGTCCTTTGCCTATAAACCGACCTTCGATGAGACGTGTGGTTAAGATGTTGCAAGAAATCGGCGGTGGAGATGACGAAAGCCTGAACAAGACAAGATCCGGCAAGTTAACTCCTTACTACTATGAAGAAACTTCAGACCAGGGAAGTGTAGCTTGAGAGACAAGAGGAGAAAGTGTTTGTGCCCACAAACTCTCAATTTTTGGTGTTTGAAGCTGTGAATTTAGGGCATTGAGTCAGAGAATGTTGAATTTTTATAGTATTATAAAAAAGTTACTAGATCAGGAAATGGTGATTCAGTCTCTACTGTAAAGCTATTTAGTAACTCTGGCTAGCTTTACAGTGAAAATGCTGCCATCTTCTGGCGTTAACATGCATTTAAATAGTTTCCATATTTGGGTAAACAGATTCTATGTTCTGGTAAGGAACATGTCTCTATCTCTAAAGCGTGTGCTCTTCTTTTTAGTGAACTGTTGGATGCTCGTGTATGTAACTGTAGATTCACATGGCTCTTAAATTCTACAACTTTTAGAATTTGCTTTTAAAAGTTTCAGGTTGTGCTGTTTGCTTTACTTACTTTACGTGTACAAACGCATCGGATGTAATAAGAGCACATGAGATGACTAGATTCAACTATCCTGCAAAAAGGTCTCTTCTTCAGATACTTGTTGAAATCTTATTGGGTCTTCCTTAACTAATCAGTATTAAGTATTCAAAATACACATAACTTATAAATTACATAATAAATAAGTACAAATGACGTCTAAGAAACTATCTTTATTAAAAAAACAAATATTATTCGTAGCAAACCCCTTGACCAAAAGATAAAACAAACATTCGTGTTGGAGAATGGAGACTAGCAGTTCAAGAACTATTTATTCGCAAATATTTTTTTTTTTTTTTTGAGCAAATTTATTCGCAAATATAGTTCTCTTTTTTTTTTTGTTAAAGGGTTTTCTTAGAATGTAGTTAAGTCATCTATTATCAAAAGGTGGTCGTTATGGAGTGTTTAACTTCCTTACTGGATTAGTATTGCTGACATTATTACATCAAGTTAAAAGATAACTTGTACTGTTGAGTACAAAACAAAACAAAAAAACATTGACATCTCACCGTTATATGTGCTTGATCTACGTGGAGAATTTACTTACACAAAGATAATTTAAGAAACACAGATAGATAAGTTTCTAAAGATGAGCTGTTGTTAGTTGTGGGGATTAGAAGTGGGCTCAGTAAGCATTGAAGCTCACTTACATTGGTAGAGAGTATCATTCATTAAGGGACATTGACACCTCACCTTGCCTTGTCTCTCTCTGTCTCTTTCACTCACTTCCTTTTCCAAATCATTTCTCATTTTTGTTTTCTTTCTTTCTCTCTTCTTTTTTCTTACATTTCCGCTTTGTTATTTGTCAACATGTTGCATGATGAAGTTCAATATAGATTCTACGAAGTTTGTTATTTCTTTCTGCAACAAGGATCATCACTCTTCCACTTTATCTTTGTGAACTATTATTGTTATATACGGTACGATGCAACTACGCAACTTCTTAAAACCAAATCCAAGCAACTTCTCTCACTCTAATAATTTTCGTATTATTTTGCTTATTAAATGGTTGGTACGAAACACATTATTTTTTAGAAAAATGGAAGCATAGTAGGGACAAGAGCTCAAAAGATAAGGTCAGGATTGCGAAATTATCACAGACATGAGTTATTGAGTATGGGTGACCCACAGGCACACGGTACACATTCACACCTTGGACCATGTGGCTTTCAAACGGACCCAGCAGAGCCACATGGTTAAATTTCTCCACATTTTGACAAACCTTAGTATCTTACACATCGACTAGTACTGTAGTTTGTCGAAGGCCTCTATTACAAAAAAAAAAAAAAAAAAAAGCCACCAAGGACTTGCGAGCTTGTTGAGCCATTTTGAGCTTCTTCTGTGTGCGCTTGCTTCAACCTAAACATCAACTATTTATTTAGGTGTCTCCAAAAACCTCTCATCATTACTTTTTGAGAAAAAGACCAAAATAGCACTAAATCAAGTTTTTGTTTCCAAACTAGCAATCAAAGTCAAAAGTCACAAAAATAGCACTCAAAGGGTGAGGTTTAGGGTTTAGAATTTAGGGTTTAGGGTTTAGAGTTTAGGTTTTAGGGTTTAGAGTTGAGAAATGAGGTTTTGGGGATAAGATTTCAAATTTTGAAAAATAAAAAAATTTAAATTTTTCAAAAGATAAAATGCTATTTTGGTCATTTTAGTTTTTGAGTGTTATTTTTGTGATATAAACTTAGAAATGTGCTATTTTGGAGATTTGCCTTTACATTTTTTCTCTAAGAAATATTTGAGGGAATAAAAAAAATAGGCTTATTGGGTTGTTATTGGGCTTTATAAGTTTCTCTTCAATTAAGCCCAAAGCTAAGCTTTCGACAATCCTCCACCACGCCGGAGTTCAATTCATTTACTTCACCGCCGTGAGTTCCTTCTCCCCCGATCTGCACCGCCTCGCGTGTCGATTAATCTCCTCTCTTCCAGGTGAAAAGGCTCCTCCTTCTGTTTTCCCCTTACAACCTTAAAGTTGAGAGATTCATAGATCTGTTTCCGTTCTAAAGTAAAAATCTTTAGCTTAGATTAGCCATCGGAATATTTCTGGATCTAATTGAGTTAAAAACCAGCTATGTTTTTGTTTGGTGTATAAGGTAAAACAGATTGTGTCGGGATGTCTTCAGCGCAAGATCCATTCTACATTGTTAAGGAGGAGATCCAAGATTCTGTGAGTTTTGTTTTGGATTTGGATTTGGACAAGACATGTTTCTTTTGTTAGGACATTGATTAAATGTTTCATTTGATGGGATGCTTTTGTTAGATTGATAAGTTGCAATCTACATTCCACAAATGGGAGCGTGTCTCTCCTGGAATGGGTGATCAAGTCCACGTCACCAAGGAGCTTCTTGCTAATTGTGGAAGCATTGAGTGGCAGGTACTCGTATGATGGACGACACGCTCATCTTGTATAATGTATTATTGTCAATACTCAGTTATACACATGATTAATATCCAGTAGAATAAGTATGTGAGCCGTTCGATTTAGAGTCCTTTTCCATGGCTATTGAAGCTGTTATTGCTGATTGGAAGGTAGATGAGCTGGAAAAAGCGGTGGCCGTTGCAGCAAAAGATCCTGCCTTGTATGGCATTGATGATGCTGAGCTTGAAAGACGGAGGAGATGGACTAGTAATGCTAGGACACAGGTATGACTCAGAATCCGTAATTGTATACTGCTTTTCACAGTTTTAGAGAGTGTTTTGACTTGTGCATGAAAGTTATGGTACTTTTTGATAGGTGCGGAATGTGAAGACTGGTGTTCTAGCTGGTAAAGGTAGCGCTGGAGCTGGTAATGCAAGTGAAGTGCGCCGAGAGCTGATGAGAATGCCAAACTCGAATGAAGCAAGTAGATACGATCAGTATGGGGGAAGAGATGATGATGGATTTGTACAGTCAGAATCAGATAGGCAAATGCTGTTGATAAAGTAAAAGCTCTTTCAGTTTCTGTCTACTTCATTTTGCAATCTCTTATTTGCTTTATTATGTCACAATGCCTTTTACTCGTGTGTAGAATAGTTTTGTTCAGCGAGAGTAGTGCTG
Source organism: Brassica rapa (assembly GCF_000309985.2). Classification (NCBI taxonomy): domain Eukaryota; kingdom Viridiplantae; phylum Streptophyta; class Magnoliopsida; order Brassicales; family Brassicaceae; genus Brassica; species Brassica rapa. Next base: position 17,710,218 of record NC_024802.2, on the reverse strand, counting down.
TAACTTGATATCAACTTTTTTGTGCGGAACTTCAGGCAACAAGACGAAGAGCTGGACGAGCTGAGTAAAAGTGTAGAGAGGATTGGAGGAGTGGGACTTACTATACACGATGAACTCGTTGCACAGGTTAGTAACATGAGAGAAAGATTTAATATCTGCAGAGATGAGAAACATCAAGTTTTCTTTCTATTGGATGTGTGTTGCAGGAGAGGATAATAGATGAACTGGGAACGGAGATGGACAGTACAAAGAACAGGCTAGAGTTTGTACAGAAAAAAGTGGGAATGGTGATGAAGAAAGCAGGAGCGAAAGGGCAGATGATGATGATATGTTTCTTGCTCGTCTTGTTCATCATCCTTTTCGTTCTCGTCTTCTTGACCTAAACACCGCAGCAGAATAGTTTTTTTTTATATGTTACTTCTTGTTATGATGTTTGTGGTGAAACAAAGAAAAAGTACATTAAAAATAATTGTTTGATTTTTCTTATCTGGTAAATTATTTGAGATTGAAGTCTATTGCATTGTATCTTTCCTGCTTGAGAAGAAGATTTGATCAAAATATTCGTAAGGCTACCACCAAGTGTGGAGCATTTATCTGCCAAACCCAAACTCGGAAAACAATTACCCATACTACCGAATTTGTTAGATCATGCATGTTCCAAGGTCTATCAAGGTCTATCATTTTAACGTCAAAACCACATTATTTTAGTATAATTTTAACACTAAAACCAAAATCTTCTCCAATCATAACATTAAATTTCTCACTAAATCTATTTTATAATATTATATGTATTAAGTTTTTTATTTATCATTAAATAAAAATATGTTTTAGTAATAAAATAAATGAATATTGTTTTAGTGGAATAAATAGTGTTTAATTGTGGTGAATAGTATCACACCAAATTTACTTTTAAAATTTAGTGTTACTAAAATGATGTGATTTTTGCAGTTCTATTAGAGAATATTTGGCGTAAAAATCACAATAAAATAGTGTTTTGCAGATGGTGAAGATAAATCTCTCAATTTACACACCAAAAAAAAACATTTTTAAAAAGGAGGACTAATTGTAACATTTAGAGACTAAAGGACACAGCGAAAGAAGAAAAAGAAAGAGAAGGAGTAAATAGCAATATAAAATAATAATAAAGATCCGTCGTAGAGGGACGAGTAGCCTCCGTCCCGTCCCCCGATTCAGAACTCTCTTCTTCTTCTGCCATGTCATGATTCTTCTTCTTTGCTCACCCTTTTGATAGATAGATAAGATCCATCGCATTCTCTCGATTCGAGGAAGATGGTGCTGCCGTTGATGAAGCTGGGGACGCTACTGGTGAAAACGATAAGTAAGCCATTGGCAAGTCAGCTGAAGCACCAGGCCAAGGTTCATCCCAGGTTCCGTCAATCCATCATCAACTTCGCCCAGGTGAATCCCACATTCTCATCATTCTCTCTCTCTCTCTCTCCTGAATTTGATTTGTGTGATGGCAGAGGAACCACAGGGTGACGACGCAGATACAGAGGAGGATCTATGGGCACGCCACCGATGTGGAGATTCGTCCCTTGAACGAAGAAAAGGCTGTTCAAGCTGCTGTTGATCTCATCGGAGAGCTCTTCATCTTCGCCGTACTTGCATCTTTTGCACAACTATGGCATTGAATTCTATTGCTTTAGATGACCGTTTGAATTTTCATTGCTCTCATTCACCTATTCTAGCATCATGATATGGTGTATGTGAACCATAGAGAGAAATGAATAAACTAAAGGACTCATGTTCATGACTGAGAAATGGTTTAGTTCTACATGATGTTACTTCTTGTACCGTATTCTTGTTTCGCTTGTAAGTGTTGTATGATAGCATAAGGTGCTTCCCTGTGACTGAGTCTTTGTTAGTTTCTTCCATTACGTCTCACTTTGGTTTAAGTGGGAGATGATGGTGTCAGTGTTAGATGAATTAGAAAAACGTATCTGGTCTTGAGAGGCATTCTTCTATGCAATTCTGTAGAACTAATAGTAGATTCTATGAACAGGTCGGTGGAGGCGTTGTTATCTTTGAGGTGCAGAGAAGTTCCCGTTCTGAAGCTAGGAAAGAGGAAGCCCGTAAGCAGGAGTTAGAGGTACACTTTTTTGGTAGTTTCTTTTTTTTGCCTCATTAAGTGTAGTTTCTTTTTTTTTGCCTCATTAAGTGTAGTTTCTTTTTTTTCTCCTCATGATTTATCTTTCGTTAGGTTACTTGGTAGCTTGCATTATCATTGATGTAAGCTGTATGAATGATTCTTGTAAATATGTTAAACGAATTAGGATTGCAACTAGTTAAGAATTACCAGAAGGAGATAAAAAGAGTAGGAAAATAAGTAACAATTTTGAGGTTTGGTGATTGCAGGAGTTAAGAATAAAAGATGAAGAATTGGAAAAGAAAATGGCTGATCTCCAGAGCAAACTAGCGGAGGTTGAAGAGCTTGCTAAGGCACGGGGACTGACCGGTTTTTTTAAGGTAAAACAGCAACCCGGTTCTGCTACAAAGGTGGGTAGCTCCGAGAAACCAGACGCAAAATCCAGTGAATCATCGTCATCATCTTAATCAATGGCCAAGGCTCAACCAAAGTTTACAATAAAATACTGGTAATGATTCTTGAAGAGCTGAGGAGTTTCCAAATTCTCTCTTTCATATTCTTGTAGATCGAGCATCATCATAGATACATACGTGTACTCTTCATCATTAAGAACAATCTGCTTTATAACAACTATCTAGTCAAATTAGGTGACAAATAAAAAAAGGTTTTGATGTTGAGGTTTCATTGCTCCTACTTCTTTGTGTTTTCAACTTTTGTTTGCTTCGATTTGGTATTGCTCGTAGGCAATGCTTGGATAATGACGAATTCATTAGGAAAGCGACTTTGAGAGAGAGAGAGACACCAAATTATATATATATCTTTGTCACTCTATCTACAACTCTACATCAGATTTAATCATATGTGCCCTTCATAATCTCTACATATATAACAAATATGAATATTTTAATTGAAACAAGGAGAATTCATATTATTATCATATTTAGTCCAAATAAAAAATTATGATGAGCAAGACTATCTTATAAACAAACTAGATGAGTTTTGGATTTTATTCAGGAGTTTACAGAAAGATAATATGTATATGAAAAGGAAATAATAAATAAAATAAATATAGAATATGACCTTTGATGAATATGAAATTTAGTGGTATAATGAAAAGAAATGAGCATCACAGAAAAAGGAATATGGATGTGGAGGAACATATGTAGTGGAAACAAAGTTATTTATTCCATTCCTTGCCAATATGTCCTGTTCTTCCCACCTCTTTCTCTTTTGCATCTAAATATAGAGTAGTTTTCTGCTTTCTTTGGAAACGATCCATCTTTAACTAGAGAGTTTTGTAGCTTTGGATTCATCAAATACTTGAAATTTTGTTTATTAGTGGCCTTTGATGTATAACACATCATTTCATAAAATTTCATTAGCAAACTCGACTAAAAGTATCTGAATTTTTTTCCAAAGAAAACAAAATAGTCAAAATTTGAAAAAAAACAAATTTAAAGAAAAGTCCTAGTGGCAATATAATCAAAGAAATACTTCAAACATAAAATTGTGAAGACACATGCACATAATTAAGCTATGGCTTATTCCATTGAAAACAAAATTGCAAAATTACATCTCACAAAAAATATAGTATTTCTTTCAGAACTTTCATAGCATAAGGTGTTATATATGATGATGACATGAGCAAACCAATAAAAGAAGAAAGAAAATCCATAAGGTATTTTTAGATTTTATTTTCAAAAATGATGGTTAAAAGTCGCCAATAGTGATTAAAATATACGGTATTAATTAGGAATAAACAGCATGGACATTACAAGACTACAAGTGGTATGTGATATATCTCCAAGTGTAACTGTGTAAGACAGACAATAATACATGGTCGTCTTTTTTAAGTCATTGAGTTTAGTTTATAAAAGGAAAAGTAGAGAACGAAGAGAAGAAGAGAAGCAAGCAACGTTTCTCTCTTATTCCCTTGTGGTGTTTTAATTATTTTGTCCCTTTGTGTTGTTCTACGAGTATCTGTGTGAGGAAGTTCTTCTTGGAGAGACTTTTTCTTATGACGGGGAAACGATCTAAGAATCCTTGCAGATCTGTTTCTCACAAGCTGTTCAAGGATAAGGCCAAGAACCGTGTTGATGATCTGCAAGGGATGCTATTGGATCTCCAGTTTGCAAGGAAAGAGAGCAGCGCTCTTGATGTGACACTACTTGAGGAGCAAGTGAATCTGATGCTTCGTGAGTGGAAGTCAGAGCTCAACGAGCCGTCTCCAGCATCATCCTTGCAACAAGTAATAATAATCTACTATTGGTTTCATTCTTGTTGATTCTTGTAGCATGCATGGTTGATGGCGAATGTGTTACATGGCTTTTTAGTTTCTTTCTTGTTTTTGAGTTTTAGTTGTGTCCTTAGCAGGGTGGTGGTACTCTGGGGTCTTTCTCATCAGACATTTGTCGGCTGCTTCAGCTCTGTGATGAGGAAGATGATGCAACCAGCAAGTTAGCTGCGCCCAAGCCCGAGCCTACGGATCAGAATCTTGAACCATATGGTCCGTTGGCTGATCATCGCAAAGATCCTTCCTTAGTAGTTGGTAACAACTTGGACGGAACCGCTCATTTGGAGTACAATCTGCAGCAAGAGTTTGAACCAAGCTTCAATGGTGGTTTCAATGATTGTCCTGGTTATGGTGTAGAGGGTCCTTTGGATATATCTGCTTTCATCCCAATAATCTGTCCTCCACCCTCTGCGTTCTTGGGTCCAAAATGTGCTCTTTGGGACTGTCCCAGGCCTGCTCAAGGACTCGACTGGTTCCAGGATTACTGCAGCAGCTTCCACGCTTCTCTGGCTTTCAATGAAGGTCCACCGGGTATGAATCCCGTTGTGCGTCCTGGAGGCATTGGCTTGAAAGATGGTCTGCTTTTTGCTGCTCTTAGCGCAAAGGCTGGAGGGAAAGACGTCGGTATTCCTGAATGTGAAGGAGCTGCAACTGCTAAATCTCCATGGAATGCTCCAGGTAAGCTTTTTTGCTCTGTTTCACACACCATTCTCTAGCTGATTGATTATACTCAAATCTTCATTTTCTTGTAGAGCTCTTTGATCTCACGGTTCTAGAGAGTGAGACACTAAGGGAGTGGCTATTCTTTGATAAGCCAAGGAGGGCCTTTGAGAGCGGGAACAGGAAGCAACGATCTTTACCGGATTACAACGGTCGCGGCTGGCACGAGTCACGTAAACAGATCATGAGCGAGTTTGGAGGGCTGAAGAGGTCTTACTACATGGATCCACAGCCTCTGCACCATTTCGAATGGCATCTTTACGAGTACGAGATCAACAACTGCGATGCTTGTGCCTTGTACAGGCTTGAGCTCAAGCTCGTTGTTGATGGGAAGAAGAACTCAAAAGGCAAAGTATCAACTGACTCCGTGGCTGATCTGCAGAAACAGATGAGAAGACTCACTGCTGAGTTCCCTCAAGAAAACAACAACAACAAACGCTGCATCAAAGGAAGGACTAAAGTGAACACAAAAGTGGCCACTGGAAATGTTCAGAACACAGTAGAGCAGACCATTGAGTATGGAGTAGGTGAAGAGTTTAACTATCTTGTCGGAAATCTAACTGACTATTATGACAATTGAGAAGAAAAGCTGTTGCTTCGCATTTAATCTGGCAGCAGCAGAAGACGCTTCTGCATGACTAGTATATTTCTTTCTTATATAACTATAACTATCTCTATCCATGGAGTTTATATATATATATATAACAAGGAAATGCAGAAGACTGTCCTGGAGTTTAAGAGCTTGTTTCTTCTAACCCAAAGCAGGAAAGTTAACTGGAGAAGAAGACTGTTTTTATGATTCACTGACATTCCGGTTTAATGTAACCGATGGGGTATACAGTTTGATCTCTGTTGAATGAGATAACCAGTTTTATATAAGCAATAAATCATATTCTACATGTATTGTAAATTTTCATCTAAAGAGACTAGGGGCACTTATGGTTTTATTGCGCCAGTAATGGTCTGACCAGTGCAAAAGGTCGATCTGAATTCACAGACATTAACAATTCCAACACAACTACTTTTGTCGGAGGTCGTCCACTCTTGAGACCACGCTCGATAAGCCCTGTAACAGGGATAATGAACACACCATCATCATTAAGGGATAGGAAAGACATTAAGATTAAGGAATTGAAAAGGAAGAGAATCATGAAGTTACCAGGTGAGAGTTTTCTTCCGCTGTAAAGTTCTTTAGCTAAAGGATTAGCAGACCAGTGGTTCACAGCCACACGGCTAGTCGGTTGGAACCCTATGATTTTACCTTCGGATGATAACACTACCTGCTTCCATCATGAAGATTTCAATTTTATGAAAAGATTATATGCTTGACATACTTTCACTGAGATTACCTGGTAAGTAGCGATAGCTTGCGCAGATGCTTTTGCGTCTTCGTTGAGTTTCTCCAGAAGAGAAGAGCTTGTACCGATGTGTTCTTTAGCTCTGCTAGTTTCTTTCAAGTAATCAGGTACTTCCCCAATCCAAGCACCTATTCTGTTTTCTACGGTTATCTCTCCCACCCAAGAGTAAGCATCCTTAAGCTTGTTGACGAGTAATCCACAGAATGACTCCAACTAAACTCATTTGAAATCCCAGATTTTAGTTTTAAATAAAATAATTAAATGAAAACGCTATAAAAGAAGAAGACGCCGGATAATAACAGTAGTGAATGTTAAAGATTGATCTCAGTACAGAGTTCATCATACCTCGGAGGTATCTGAAGATTGATGAGACAACAGTTCACTCTCTGACCATGAAACATCTTGGCGTTTTCCAGGATACTTTCTCTCGCTTTTCTGAGGGATAGAGAACTGAGCTGCAGCACTCACGGCAAGAAGAAGAATTCCACTGGCAACGGTGACAGATATCATTTTCAACAAAGACAGTCCTCTCTGCCAACAGAGAATAAACAAACCAAAGAAGTTAACATAAGTTTCACAGGCAAAGCTACCACACCTAAGCCAATCTTACTAAATTATAACATTTCACTAGCATATGTTGCAAGCTCTAATAGTAAACATGAAAACATAGTTTAATCTGAAACAGACTGATTAATAGAGCAAGTGATTAATCATGGAGAATACGAATAACAGACAAACATGATATACCAAAATTAGCACTGACTACATACTTCATTTTATACCTTTTCACTGGGTAAGTTACCATAATTACCAAAAGCATCACACGGTAGCTGTTTCCTGGGAAGTGAGTATATATCTTCAAAGTAAACATCCAACGCTTCCGCCAATCCAACCTGCAGAGTTTTATAACAAATGTCAGGAATGTAGGGGGACCTCATGAATTCACATGCGTGGAAACAAACACCTTAGTCACTAGAGCGCACATAAAATGCAGCAAAACAAGAACTAACAGATCGCAGGATTGATTCATCTTGCTAACTCTAATTGCCACACAATCTATTAGCATCTCCTTGTTACATTTATAGGGTAAAGGAATGACTACTCTTATGATAGATTCTACATTCTCTAAGACAATGCCATTCCATATCACACAAAGCATCAGGAACAAAAATCTAGATGTCGTTACCATTTGGGAGTGGGTTAGAAGAACCTCCCACTTATTCTCACTAGACTTTCTCCAGCCTTCAAGCTTTACATCCCCAAGTATTGCACTATCAATCTCTAATCGATATGCAGGTAGATACTCACTTGCCCAATTACTAAACCCAGTGCCACCAATTTTTTCCAGCTTAGACTTAGCAGACAAGTTCCACCACCGACTTCTTTGCCTTGTGTCCGAAACTTTGAAGTTTTCCTTACTCGATTGAAAATACTCAAGCAATTGGTTTGCATTCTCGTTTAGCTCATCGTCGAATACCTTATGCAGTACAACCGAGGAGTCTCTTGAAGCAATCCTCCTATGTTTCGTTAACCACTTGAAAAAGGGAAACTTGGCTTTCCCCAGATAATCATCAAGGAAATGCTTCTCAGTGTTTTGAAGAGCGGAGATGCATATAACTTCTGCAATAACAGATATAACTCGTTCATCAGATGAGCTAACAGTGAAGGACGTCGAAGCCTCCCGAGGGTTTTGGTAATCTCCCATTTCTCTTTCAGCTCCAGGTCCAAACAAAACAAGCTGGAAGTTCCACAGCTGTCGCAGCACAACTTGTCTGAACGTCATCGCAAGTATGTTCTTTGACAAATCTCCGGTGGAAAGATCCTCGGAGAGAGACCTCCTCAGCCTTTTAGCTCGCTCTTTAACTTTCTTAGTAGGCAAGAACTGTAAAAAAAAAGCGATCTTGACATGTCACAACATATAATCAATGCCGCATTGCTTCAGGCTAAAAACTTAAACTTTACCAATCGGGTCGAGACAGTAGCCTTCGGGTCGGATCCTCCGGGGAAAACAGTCTCAACCACCATAACGGGGACGTTTTCGCGAAGGTGTTCATCGGCGGCTTCGCCACCGTCGGCTGCAGCCGCGGTTAAAGCTTGATCGAAAGCTACAGTGCCGACGAGGCTGAGCCGAGCTGAGTTGTTCTCGTAGGTCCGCACGCATGGAAGTGCCTTTCCGTCGGAGTTCGCCACGAAACGGAGAATGTCGTCCTCGCTTGTGGTGGTGGTGGACGGAGAAGGGTTCTTGGAGATACAGCGAATGAAGGAGACGGAGCTTCTATGGAGGGGGATTGATGGAAAAGATGCGAAATTTCGAGAAGGGAAGAGAAGAGAAGGAGAGGAAGTAGTAGAGGAAGCCATTGATGATGAACTGATTAAAATCAAAATCACAGTCCCTCCTAAACCCTAAGGGGGTTTGAGCCTGAGGTCGACGAATCACCCAAACGCCGTCGTTTAGTTATTACAGTTACAAGTTACAGCTGAGAGAGAAAGTGAGCTCCTAACAACCGACACGTGTCGGTGGCTATTAGAGCACCTCCATCGGGGTAGTTTAATACAGGTTCTAACCAAAAGCAAAAATAAAAATAAATGAAAAATGCTAAATAAACAGAGAACCGCTGCCAAACGTGGGCTTTTTAGAATCAGTAAGACACCCTAACGTGTCATCTTGTAATTGGAATGCACATTAATGTCTTTCTCTCTCCTTCGTTTGTGCAAAACCAGTTTTCTTTCTCCTCCATTCTTGAAGACTCCGCTTCTCTCTCGAATCTCCTTTCGATCTCTTTCTCGGGTAGGTAAAATCATCCTTTCGATTTCGTGAATGGAAGGAGGAGGAGGATCAAGATCTTCGACCCCATCCAGCTAACACCGAAGAAGGATGATGGTAAGCCTGGGGAGGAGGAAGATCACAGGAGGAAGAAGGTGAGGAAAGAAGCTGCTGCGACCGCGAGAGCCTCTGCGAAAGATGCTGCAGCGAGGGCAGGGGATCCGGATGAGGAGAAGTATAGGTTGGGGTACGGTGTTGCTGGTAAAGGAGTGAAGCTTCCTTGGTACGTTGAGAACAAACGTGAGTATGAAGATAGAGCTGGTGGTGAAGGGGAGGAGGAGGAGGATGGTGGACGTAGGAGTGAATCTAAGAAGAAGAGTGGGAAGAAGAGCTTGAAGGAGCTGAGGGAAGAGCGGTTGAAGAGGGAGAGGGTTGAGAAGGAAAGAGAGAGGGCTCTTTTCATGAAACAGAGCCAATGAAGTGGTGGCTTTTCACGTAGGTGAGAGAGTTTCTTCTTTTTTTTTTTTGTTTCCAAGTGTTGCCCTTTTCAAGGTGTACTTATATAGATTAATTCACACTTTATGATCAAGTTAGTATCCAAACTTATCGTTTGTACTTCATTTGTGTAGATACAGTCATGGTAGATAGTTTTGGAGTGTGATAATAATTTACCAGTTGCTAGACTCGAGCATATTTTGCTGTTTAGGAGAAGCATGGTTGTCTTAATTTTATTGTAGCAGCATTTAGACATTGAAGTTGGAACTATGTGTGTGATATGTACACTTGTGTCAACATTTGCTTCCTGCTCTAAAAGTATTAATAGTACACGATCATGAACCTGGTGGCAATTGAATTTTTCTCCATTTACGCTGATAGATTCATGGTAGATAGTTTAGAATGCGTTTTGTAGACATGACAGTCTATTGTCCTGTCCTAAATACGCTGAGGGCCGTATGACACTGCTAGTTTTTGTGGTGCTTGTTTCTGTAAGTCTGTACAGAAGCTGCTGTTTGCCCAACTCCTTGTCTTCAACACTTCCCCATTGATGATAAAAGAAAACAGAACCGCGTCTTTTTAACACACTAATATGATCACCATCATGAAGAAGAGTACAAAAATGAATGCTCGGAAATGAATTAGTTTGTGAAATGCATGCATGCGATGATTAAATCACAAGGATGACAAAAAAAGATGGAAAGGAAACGTGTTGCAGAGAGAACCCCTATGGGGTTCTCCCATTGGAAGAGTAAAAAAATATTTGCACTAACCAAGGTTCTAAACTTGCCAAATCATCTTATTTATTCTTAATTTAATCATTAGAACTCATTAGAGGTCCTAATGGATGGAGGTGGTCTTAGAAGTCACGAAGCAACCAAACGCCGTCGCTTAGTTACAGTTACAGCTGAGAGAGAGAAAGTGAGCTCCTAACAACCGACACGTGTCGGTGGCTATTAGAAGTCACGAAGCAACCCAAACGTCGTCGTTTTACAAGAGCAAATGAGCTCCTAACACGCCACGTTACTTCTCAACCGACACGTGCCGGTATCATATTTGTCGTAAACTGTCTTATGGCATTTACCAACCGCCACGTGTCTGTGGCTATTAGTTATACTAATAGATTACATTTCAGCATCTGAAGGATAACGACGACGACAATGTCTGAGAAGAGCCAAATCCCCGATAACAACAACAACAACGCCGCTTCTTCTTCGTCGGCGAAGAAACCGGCGGCGGAGATCGGATCGAATTCGAGCTTCTCGGGACAGAGGATGACGTATCCTAACCGGCCAGAGTCGGTGAATCCGGATCAGGCGACGCTGAGGGAGCAGTGGAAGTTCGCGATAAGGCAGTACAGCAAGTGGTACTCACACGCTTGGGGCACTGCGATTCTCGCCGGAGGCGTCTTCTTCGGACTCGGTTGGATCATCAAAGGCTCTAATCCTCTTCCTTCACTCCAATCGAGTTCTAAGTCTCCTAAACCCGATGAAGAGAAATGATTCTCCAGGTGAGTTTCATGTTATATATCTTATTGATTATGAGATTAGGATTGATTTGGAACTGTATTTAGCTTTGTCATTAGTCATTACAAGACATATCTTGCAATTGGAATAAACATATCAAAAGCATGTTTAGTTGGGCTTCCACGCTCAACTCTTATAAACTGATCAGGTTGTTTTTGTTGCAGATGGGGAAATGCAGTCGTGAGATGAGAGATGTTGCATTAACAATGGCACATCTACAAGAATCATCGATCTTTTCGAAGTAGAGAGAAAGAGGGAGGGTGGGAGATGAGATCACAAAGCAAGCCATTGTAGAGTATAAACTTAACAAGAAAAAAACTTTGTTTGTCTGATGATTTTCCAAGAATGTATGTATGTATACAAATGTGCAAGAAATTAGTGAAAATGTTAAATGTTTAATAAATAAAATACAATGGTTGTGTATCTAAGCAGAGCAGCAACCAGGTTTTTTAACAGCCGAGATATCTCCGACGTTAATCGTCTGTCCTTTAGGCAAAGCAGTGGTTGGATCATCTCCAGCTTCAAGCGCTTTCTTGCTAACCACTCTGTAAATCTCAGTGAGAACTTCGGTGAAGGCATTCTCAACGTTCAGAGCTTCAAGCGCAGATGTCTCCATGAAGAACGTGTTCTCTCTCTCCGCAAACCCCTTGGCATCTTCGGTAGAGATGGCTCGAAGGTGACGAAGATCAGCTTTGTTACCAACGAGCATTATCACAATGTTCGCGTCGGTGTGGTCCCTTAGCTCCTTTAGCCATCTCTCAACGTTCTCGAACGTCACGTGACGCGTCACGTCGTAGACTAGCAACGCGCCAACGGCTCCTCGGTAATATGCGCTCGTGATGGCTCGGTACCTAAAACGAAAATATGTTTTAAGAAAATGTGTTAAGAACACGTTCTTGGATTAACTTTTGTACCTTTCTTGACCGGCGGTATCCCAGATTTGAGCCTTGACGATCTTGTCATCGCATTGGATGCTACGTGTGGCGAACTCAACACCGATGGTGGCACGTGAGTCGTTGCTGAAGTCATTTCTGGTGAAACGAGATAACAGATTAGATTTCCCCACGCCGGAGTCTCCGGTTAAGACCACCTTGAAGAGGTAATCATAATCATCTTCTGCTCTATATGCTCCCATCTTCTGTCCAAAACTTAACCTCTCTTTTTTTTTGGTCTTTATGAGTTTGTTATTGAGACAAGTTATATTCAACAATGAAAAAATGTTATTTGGATGTTCCAAGACATTGGTTTTGTTCTGTTGTTTTTGTTTTGACGTTTTCTAAAATGGAGACACAAATTTCAGTTTTGAAATTGAGAAGACAGAGAGAGGTACCAGAAATTCAAGGAATCTCCTCTATTTCAGATATAGGCTAAACATAAACATTTCTATTTATTCTATTTTGATTTAAGACCAAAAAAAAAACAAAAGAATCATGGACAACTATATTCTTTCTTTCAATCTTCTAATGATTCTGTAACGAGATGCATATCTACTCATACACATAATCAAAGACTGGGACGTCACAATACAGAGGACCACCCTCGTTGTGCAGATGGCCAAAACAAATATCACAGTAATAGCATTGATTCTCATTTCCCCACTTGTCATCCAATACAACCTTAGAAGCTCTGTATATCTTGCAAACGCTGCATTTCTGAGGCCTCGTTTTCAACTGATATATCAGTCTCGGGTATGCCGCTCTGTTCTGAACATCCTCTGGATGGCTCAGCCTCATGTCCCGTATCACTATCATGTGCTTGCAATCTCCCTGATGACAGTAAAGATAACTAGCTCCGAGCCTGAATCTTAAATCACAGAAACGTGTACTCTGCATCTCTGCAGATCCAAAACGAGGCAAATCCATGGCTTTCGTTACACCTAGAGCCGTTCTCTGCTTTTGTTGTAGTTCTCCCGTTATAATGCCTTCCCATTTTTTAAGTGCTTCATCTTTTGAGTTCCATAGCCAGTTTAGTATAGGTTTGCTGTAATCTGCTGCCTTGCGGTTCCTTAAATCGTTGTGAAAGATATCCTAAACAAGCAAAATAGCATCTAGTTAGATCACAGAAGAAGAGCTAAACTAAGTCAGCCATCAAAAGATGAGAAAAATGAAAAAGATTAGTTCTTACTTCAATGAGGAAGTATCCAGAGGGATCATACTTGCCAGCCTTTTCCATCACCTGGTCTGTAACACAGTGTATCTTGTCCTTTAATTCAGTTAACATTTGACGTCCCAGAACCAAAAATTCTTGGGTCTGGACAAAAAATTCACACAGATACTATTATTAATGGTGTTTGCATATGCATACTGCATCTATGTCTAATCAACTATACTGACTGAACAAGATTTAGTATCTACATGGGCTGAAGAAGGCGTTGATTTCTCAAAAAAAAAAAAAGTATATTACAGTGAATTAAAGATGTAGAGAACAATGCAGTTACCTTGGATTTGCGACTGTTATAAATCTCAACACACAAAATGACCTCAGGAAATAGCGTATCTACTGTCCCCTGGATGTCTGATGTCTTCACTAGCTGTGTAAATAGGAAGATGGTCATTTGTTTAGCGGGATGAGTCAGCAGATTCAAAACAGACACAGAAAGGGAAAAATCACTTGCCGTATAGTTATCAACGGACTTTAGCGATTGCATCTTCTCAAAGCCTTCTATAGACGTACTTGCATCTTCACAATCTTCCCAAGTTTCGCTGAAGGAAAGTCAAAAACTGTGTTAACATCAGCACAAAAACATATAAGGTAGATAAATACATCAGCAAAGTAGCAATCGCAGACCTGAAGCAGTGTAGCCTCACATCAGCTTTATCCTCATCCTGCTTTTGTTTAAGTTTAGCAAGCTGCTCTACTCTGGCTATATAAGCTTCCTGACAAAACGACAGTATCAATCATAAAAGATTGCAAATAAAGCAATCAGCATAACTACACCAAAGCTCATAGTAAAATCTTAGCTCACATAAACTCACCTCAGGTTTCTTTACTGTTCTCTTCACCTCAGTCTTCTTGACTGTCTTCTTCACTGCACCCGTCTTTACCGTCCGCCTTCTTTTCGTACCTCTTTCGTTCTCAGCTGATGGATTTTCACTGCAGGGATGCATATAAAAATCGTTTGTTTACAGTTCCACAATTATCTTTTAAGTCAAAAACGTTACTTTGACTCTAGAAGCACTCACTGAACATTACCACAACCTAATAGAAAGCTACACATCCCAATTCGCTTTTCTAACCAAAGATTCACATAAGAAAAGAGCATAAGCGATAGCTTACGGATGAGAAACGATCAGAGACTGCTCGAGCTCGTTTATAGAAAAGGTATCATCATCATCACGTAAAGAGAGGTTATCTTCCTTAAAGGCTTCCTTCATAGCCATATCAGTGAGCTCCTCGTCAGTATAAATCTTGAGAGCATCAGTTCTGCCATCAACAACAATCCCAAACACTGATTAGAAAAAGAGAGAGAAAGAGATAGGGCCAATGAATGAATACTTACGAGAGATCATGTTGGTGAGAAGAGGAAGATAAGTGAGTTTCGAAATCGTGGAGGAGAGTGAGAAACGAAGATTGAAACTCGGGCACAGAAGAAACTTGTCCCACCATGTTGGGGAGATAGATTGGGCCTCCTCTTGGGATCCCTGAGGTAGCAATCTCTTCTTCACTCCTCTCGCTCTCCATCGTATCTGATTCAATTCGATGCTAACGAAGAAGGAGACGACGACTCGTTCCCTTTGGTCCGATATTTATATACAACCCGGTTTAATTGTTTCACCCCTGGTTAATTCAATTATTCGAATTTACTGGTCCATTTAATCATCAAACCGGATTACAAACCTGCTCCTTTCAAGAAACTAAGCATGGCAACATATCATTGTATACTAGGGATTAACCCGGGCTACGCCCGGGATTTTTATTTTTTTCTAATTTAAGTTGTTAAATTATTTATATTTAGGCTATGATTTATATTTATATAAATGTTAAAATGCATGTCATAATTAAAATTTATTTTTAAATTTTAACACGTTAAATTAACATATTTTTTACTATTTAAATATTTTTTTTATAATTTTATTGGCTATTTAGTTATCATATTTAGCAAAACTATCTTTTGAGTGTTGGAATAAATGTTTTAGAGATTTTATTAAACTGTAGAGTATTTTTGGATCGACCACATGCTCAACATTCGATTGATCCGTAAAAAGATGGTCGATCTCCTTGGCCAGGTAAGTACAATTTTAGCAAAATATATTTTATTTTCAAATATTAAGTATATAACTATTCTTTTTAATATTTTTTAATTGTATTTTTGATTAAATTATTGTATATAATGGTTATGTAAATATTTTTGTGATGTTTGAATTTTTGTTGTTCGTATACTTAACCTAGATGATATTGATGTTTAACAATTTATTGTTTTCTGGGAATAGAAAATAATGATTTATCAAAACGTATCTAATACTTGTTAAATGATAGTATAATGTAAATTACATCCATTATTTGAAAATAAACATTTGTTTTTTTATTTTTATTTTAAATCAGAAATTATTTTTATTTAAAAACATTATTCATATATAATATAATAGTTTAAGTTTGGAAGATTAATCTATATATATAAATTATGTATATTTTTTAAAACATCATTTAAGATATTATATATTGAGTATCTGAATAAAAGCTGAATTTCTTATCTTGAAAATCAGATATTTATATTTTTGTCTTCATGTTATACTCACCAATCCATCATTGATATTTATAACTCAGTATGTTTTTTAAAAAACTTAGTTTTAAGTAATAAACGAATTTAATAAATTAAATTCATCACCTATAATGTTCTGTAAACTATATTTGAAAACTCTCTAAAATTATATTTAAAGCATAATATTATTATTATTTAATTTAAGTTATTTTAAACATAATATATGCTAAACCAACTTAAATTATATTTACAATAAGACCATCCTAAACCGGTTAGTAAACCAAAAACAATACTAAACCAACATGAACCAATATCTGATTCGGCGAGGAAGGAAGTGTTTCGAGATAAACGCTTGAATGGTTATCAACTGAAATGGTTTGATCATGAAAGAGTTAGTATGAATATTAACAATAAAATTATAGATTAGATTAATTTAAATTTGTAAGAATACCTTTGAGTCTATGAAAAGCAATTCAATTCCCATGAATAAGTTTGGCTTTTGGAAGTTGCGGGTTTCCCAACAATGAATCCACCTAACAAAAAGTTTGTTGTTATAAAAAAATCTCATTCAATGTCATTAAAGGTTTCTGGGACGGCAAGAGTTGATAGTGAAACTATTTTTTTGCTCGAGTGCTTTGAAATTTTGTTTAATAGTGTGAGGTTGATGTGGATGGAATAATGAGTTTTATAGGGACTTTCTTGATGTAAAACTATACATTTTTTTTTGTTTAGTGTGGTATATCCATTTTTATATAATTTACTACCATTTAAAGATAGAAGTACATTTTAAGATAGATGCTTAAATCTTAATGTACTTTTTCCATTTTTTAAAATGTTTATTTCCATTTCTTATATTTTTATTTACGTAATATCTAAATTTTATATTTTTAAATAGATATTTAAATATTAATGCACTTTTTCCATTTTTTAAATTGTGTATTTACTTATATTATATATTTTACATTTTAAGATAGATGTTTAATGCTTGATGAACTTTTTCCATTTTAAAAAAAATAGTGTATTTACTTATTATTACATATATAATTCATATATTATATATTTACATTATTTACTTATTATTTATTTTCATGTATATGTATTTCCATTTCTTGTACTTTTAATTTACTTAATATCTATATTTTACATTTTTAGATAGATGTTTAAATCTTAATGTATGTTTTCCATTTTTTAAATTGTATATTTCTATTTGTTATACATTCTATTTACGTAATATCTATATTTTAAATTTTAATATATATTTTAAATCTTAATGTAATTTCCCATTTTTTAAATTTGGTCTTCACTTATATTATATATTACTTATTATTTATTTTTCTTTATATTGTGTATTTCTATTTCTTATACTTTCTATTTACTAATAATTTTATATTTTAAGATTGATTTACATTTTAAGATAGATGTTTAAATACTAATGTATTTTTTCCATTTTTTTAATTGTGTATTTCCTTTTCTAATACTTTCTATTTACTTAATATCTATATTTTACATTTTAAGATAGATGTTTAATATTTAATATACTCTTTTCATTTTTTAATAATTGTGCATTTACTTATTATTGTACATATAATTCGTATATTTATATATTTATAATATTTACTTATTATTTATTTTTCTATATATTGAGTATTTCTCTTTCTTATACTTTATATTTAGTTAATGTATATATTTTATATTTTAAGATAGATGTTTAAATCTTTACGTATTTTTCTATTTTTAATGTAAAACGGCAATGTTAATAAAAGAACTTGGACATCATCCATGTACCTGGAAGCTACCTGGAAGATATCAAGCTTTTACGAAGAAGTTTCCTCAACTCAGACATCATCCATGTACCCCGAACGGAGAACCAAAAGGCGGATAGCTTGGCACGTAGTGCTAGGAAACAACCGTCTTTCGTCGTTCATATGGATGCGGAGTTACCGATTTGGTTTACAGAGTCAACATGAGTCTGTGAATGTCTTGCTGTCAAAAAAAAAAAAAAAAACTTGGACAAATAGTCAAATAGTTATATTTATGTTTTTTTTTTCTTTTTTAATAAAATTCTAATGTTACATTATGAAGATAACCCGGTTTTTTAGTGAACAATGGTAATCTTACACATGTTTAATGTAGTTTTTCCATTTTTTTATGTTGTATGTTTACATATTATTGTTATTTTTAAATGTAAAATGGTAATTTTACATATGTTTAATGTAGTATTTCCATTTTTTATGTTGTATGTTTACATATTATTTATTATTTTCGAAATTATATATAATTTTTTTTTTACAAAATAGTAATGTTACATTATGGAGATAAGCCGTCTTTTTTTAGTGAAAATGGTAATCTTACATATGTTTAATGTAGTTTTTTCATTTTTTATGTTATATGTTTACATATTATTTTCTTAAAATAAAAATGTAAAATGGTAATCTTACATATGTTTAATGTAGTATTTCCATTTTTATGTTGTATGTTTTACATATATTTATTATTTTCAAAATTATATATAATGTTTTTTCTTTTTTTTATAAAACGGTAATGTTACATTATGGAGATAAGCCGTCTTTTTTAAGTGAAAAATAGTAATCTTACATATGTTTAATGTAGTTTTTACATTTTTTTATGCTGTATGTTTACATATTTTTTATAATTTTCGAAAATAAGTAATATTAAAATGTAAAACTATATTTTAATGCCATGTGTCATCTTTCGAGATTATATTATATATTTACTTATTATTTATTTTTCTTTATATTGTGTATTTTTATTTCTTATACTTTCTATTTACTAATAATTTTATATTTTAAGATTGATTTACATTTTAAGATAGATGTTTAAATACTAATGTACTTTTTCTATTTTTTTAAATTGTGTATTTCCTTTTCTTATACTTTCTATTTGCGTAATATCTATATTTTACATTTTAAGATAGATGTTTAAATCTTAATATACTTTTTCCATTGTTTTTAAGTTGTGTATTTCTTTTTCTTATATTTTCTATTTACTTAATATCTATATTTTACATTTTAAGATAGATGTTTAATATTTAATATACTCTTTCCATTTTTTAAAAAATTGTGCATTTACTTATTATTGTATATATAATTCATATATTTATATATTTATAATATTTACTTATTATTTTTTTTTATATATTGAGTATTTCTCTTTTTTATACTTTATATTTAGTTAATGTCTATATTTTATATTTTAAGATAGATGTTTAAATCTTTACGTATTTTTCTATTTTTAATGTAAAACGGCAATGTTTAATAGAAGAACTTGGACAAATAGTCAAACATATTTATGTTTAATGTAGTATTTCCATTTTTTATGTTGTATGTTTTACTTATATTTATTATTTTCGAAATTATATATAATGTTTTTTTTTTATAAAACGGTAATGTTACATTATGGAGATAAGCCGTCTTTTTTTTTTTAAGTGAAAAATAGTAATCTTACATATGTTTAATGTAGTTTTTCCATTTTTTAATGCAGTATGTTTACATATTTTTTACAATTTTCGAAAATAATTAATATTAAAATGTAAAACTATATTTTATGCCACGTGTCATCTTTCGGGATAATTTTTTTCCGCTGATGTGGACGCCCTATGTAGCCCTAGGGATTAACCCGGGCTACGCCCGGGATTTTTATTTTTTCTAATTTAAGTTGTTAAATTATTTATATTTAGGCTATGATTTATATTTATATAAATGTTAAAATGCATGTCATAATTAAAATTTATTTTTAAATTTTAACACGTTAAATTAACATATTTTTAACTATTTAAATATTTTTTTGTAATTTTATTGGCTATTTAGTTATCATATTTAGCAAAACTATCTTTTGAGTGTTGTAATAAATGTTTTAGAGATTTTATTAAACTGCAGAGTATTTTTGGATCGACCACATGCTCAACATTCGATCGATCCGTAAAAAGATGGTCGATCTCCTTGGCCAGGTAAGTACAATTTTAGCAAAAATATCTTTTATTTTCAAATATTAAGTATATAACTATTCTTTTTAATATATTTTTTAATTGTATTTTTGATTAAATTATTGTATTATAATGGTTATGTAAATATTTTTTGTGATGTTTGAATTTTTGTTGTTCGTATACTTAACCTAGATGATATTGATGTTTAACAATTTATTGTTTTCTGGGAATAGAAAATAATGATATATCAAAACGTATCTAATACTTGTTAAATGATAGTATAATGTAAATTACATCCATTATTTGAAAATAAACATTTGTTGTTTTTATTTTTATTTTAAATCAGAAATTATTTTTATTTAAAAACATTATTCATATATAATATAATAGTTTAAGTTTGGAAGATTAATCTATATATATAAATTATGTATATTTTTTAAAACATAATTTAAGATATTATATATTGAGTATCTGAATAAAAGCTGAATTTCTTATCTTGAAAATCAGATATTTATATTTTTGTCTTCATGTTATACTCACCAATCCATCATTAATATTTATAACTCAGTATGTTTTTTAAAAAACTTAGTTTTAAGTAATAAACGAATTTAATAAATTAAATTCATCACCTATAATGTTCTGTAAACTATATTTGAAAACTCTCTAAAATTATATTTTAAGCATAATATTATTATTATTTAATTTAAGTTATTTTAAACATAATATATGCTAAACCAACTTAAATTATATTTACAATAAGACCATCCTAAACCGGTTAGTAAACCAAAAACAATACTAAACCAACATGAACCAATACCTGATTCGGCGAGGAATGAAGTGTTTCGGGATAAACGCTTGAATGGTTATCAACTGAAATGGTTTGATCATGAAAGAGTTAGTATGAATATTAACAATAAAATTATAGATTAGATTAATTTAAATTTGTAAGAATACATTTGAGTCTATGAAAAGCAATTCAATTCCCATGAATAAGTTTGGCTTTTGGAAGTTGCGGGTTTCCCAACAATGAATCCACCTAACAAAAAGTTTGTTGTTATAAAAAAATCTCATTCAATGTCATTAAAGGTTTCTGGGACGGCAAGAGTTGATAGTGAAACCATTTTTTTGCTCGAGTGCTTTGAAATTTTGCTTAATAGTGTGAGGTTGATGTGGATGGAATAATGAGTTTTATAGGGACTTTCTTGATGTAAAACTATACATTTTTTTGTTTGTTTAATGTGGTATTTCCATTTTTATATAATTTACTACCATTTAAAGATAAAAGTACATTTTAAGATAGATGCTTAAATCTTAATGTACTTTTTCCATTTTTTAAAATGTTTATTTCCATTTCTTATATTTTTATTTACGTAATATCTAAATTTTATATTTTTAAATAGATATTTAAATATTAATGCACTTTTTCCATTTTTTAAATTGTGTATTTACTTATATTATATATTTTACATTTTAAGATAGATGTTTAATACTTGATGAACTTTTTTCATTTTTAAAAAATAGTGTATTTACTTATTATTACATATATAATTCATATATTATATATTTACATTATTTACTTATTATTTATTTTCATGTATATGTATTTCCATTTCTTGTACTTTTAATTTACTTAATATCTATATTTTACATTTTTAGATAGATGTTTAAATCTTAATGTATGTTTTCCATTTTTTAAATTGTATATTTCCATTTGTTATACTTTCTATTTACGTAATATCTATATTTTAAATTTTAATATATATTTTTAAATCTTAATGTAATTTCCCATTTTTTAAATTTGGTATTCACTTATATTATATATTTACTTATTATTTATTTTTCTTTATATTGTGTATTTCTATTTCTTATACTTTCTATTTACTAATAATTTTATATTTTAAGATTGATTTACATTTTAAGATAGATGTTAAATACTAATGTACTTTTTCTATTTTTTTTAATTGTGTATTTCCTTTTCTTATACTTTCTATTTGCGTAATATCTATATTTTACATTTTAAGATAGATGTTTAAATCTTAATATACTTTTTCCATTGTTTTTAAGTTGTGTATTTCTTTTTCTTATATTTTCTATTTACTTAATATCTATATTTTACATTTTAAGATAGATGTTTAATATTTAATATACTCTTTCCATTTTTAAAAAATTGTGCATTTACTTATTATTGTATATATAATTCATATATTTATATATTTATAATATTTACTTATTATTTATTTTTTTTATATATTGAGTATTTCTCTTTTTTATACTTTATATTTAGTTAATGTTTATATTTTATATTTTAAGATAGATGTTTAAATCTTTACGTATTTTTCTATTTTTAATGTAAAACGGCAATGTTTAATAGAAGAACTTGGACAAATAGTCAAACATATTTATGTTTAATGTAGTATTTCCATTTTTTATGTTGTATGTTTTACTTATATTTATTATTTTCGAAATTATATATAATGTTTTTTTTTTATAAAACGGTAATGTTACATTATGGAGATAAGCCGTCTTTTTTTTTTTAAGTGAAAAATAGTAATCTTACATATGTTTAATGTAGTTTTTCTATTTTTTAATGCTGTATGTTTACATATTTTTTACAATTTTCGAAAATAATTAATATTAAAATGTAAAACTATATTTTATGCCACGTGTCATCTTTCGGAATAAATTTTTTCCGCTGATGTGGACGCCCTATGGAGCCTCAAAAGCTCCCTTTTATTAGTAGAGATTTTAATTTTAATTTTAATTTGAATTTGAATAAAAACTATTTTAATTTTAATAAAATATAATATATTTTAATTTGCTAAAATATTTACATCTGCTATTAAAAAGGAAATATTCCCAGGAACAAAAAAAGAAAGTAAAGTTGGAATCAACGAATTGAACTCGTCCATTCTCTCCATGTTATATAAGGAAAACCATATACAGTAAAATTTCTATAAACTAATAATATTCGTACTATGGTATTTTATTAATTTATAAAGATTAATTTACAAAAAGATTTTTTTTTTTAGATTTTTGATATTTTTATTTATAAAATAAGAAAAGAGTTGATTTTACTGTATATACTTTAATTAAATTTTATAATTTAACTTTCATACTGTTTTATTATATTACTTGTGTATATTTTTATCTTTCATAGAATTTAAATATGATTTTAGATATAATTTTATTTTAAATATAATTTTGTTAAATATTATCAAAATATATTGAATTGTTAATAAACTTTTGATAATTTAATTTTGATATAAAACCAATGTTTAGTTTGTACTTATATAAAATATACATATAGATAGATTATTAATTTATGATTTTAACGGTGTCATATATTTATATAGGATTTTGTAATGTTATTATCTTATAATTTTATCGATTTGCAGCATATTTTGAACCGGCCCAAATTGGAATTAAAAAAATCATTATCTTATAGTGTTTATTAACTTATTGCGTATTAATTTATAATTTTTTTAATGTAACTAGTTAATCAATAAAAGAGCTGTTTGATACCTCTAACTAGGCTTGGGCATTTTACCCGGACCCGAAGACCCGATCCGAAACCGATCCGAAAAAATCCGGTCCGGGTAGGAACCGACCCGATCAAATTACCCTATCGGGTCTTGTTGCAGAGGTCCCGCGGGTCTTGGACCCGACCCGACCCAAACCCGAAACCCGATGGGTACCCGAATTAATAATGTAAATTAAATAAAATGCATCAAGGGAGAATCGAAGACGGGTTATTTGTCAAGAGAACATGGGGGTCAACCACTAGGAGACAACAAATTGTTATTGTATCTCGCATAGTTCAGTATATATACACATTTTAATATAATAAAAACACAAATTTTGAATAAAATTTTGAATATTTTAGGATATATAAATATTTTCAGATATTTTTTTGTATTTTTAGGTCTTTTTTAGATCGAACCCGAACCGAACCCGACCCGAAACCGAACCGTATCCGAACCGATAAATTCTAATTACCCGAATGGGTCTGACTATCTAAGACCCGACCCGACCCGGATCCGGCACGATCCGAACTGACCCGGAACCGAGAATTTGAAATTACCCTATCGGGTCCTAAACTCTTAGACCCGAAAGACCCGGACCCGAAAGGACCCGATCCGAACCCGACCCGGCGACCCGAATGCCCAGGCCTACCTCTAACCAAACATGAAAACAAAAAAAAATCAAGTCTCTGTGAATTAGGGTTTACTTGGCCGTCACACAGAAGGAAGGTTTAGTACTAACATTGAATTGATTTCCAAGCAGTAAAACGTTAATAACAATAGTCTCTGTGAATTTAGGGAGGGTTCGGGAAGGTTTTGTAAGAAATTTGATTTGATTACTTGGGTCTATTTCTCTTGTTTTATTTCCATCTAGAGGATCTTAGTTTGTTTCCACTAAACTTTGTTTGATGTTTCAATGTTAATCTTCAGCAGGAGAAATTAATATCAAAAGGATCATATGAAAAGTCTAAGTGAATTGCCCGATGATCTATTGATAAAGATTTTGTCATTGCTTCCAACAATAGAGGCTGCGGCTACCAGCGTTTTGTCAAAACAATGGCCTTGTCTTTGGAAACACAAGGTGTTGATTATGTAGAGCTTTGTAAAGAATGCTCACCCTTCTGGAAAAATTGTATATCTTTTCTACAGTACTGTCGTCGGGACCGTGAGCGTCCGTGGACCTTTGGGACAGGTTATCGCCCCCGTCCGCCCAAGAAAGTGAGGTTTTCTATGTTGATGTCATTTCTCAAAAATAAAGCTAATCTCAAAGGGTGTGCCGAGTGCAAAGGAAGAATGCATGCACCTCAAAAAGCAACCATGTTCATTTTAGGTAAAGACTCGGGAAAGACGCACGCTATTATATGGACCAAGCTGGAAGAAAAACATGCGATCCAAATTAAGTTCGTTGTCAGGCGGAAGACTAGGTTAAACTATTGCCTCTCACTTTAGTTTTGGTATCAACTTTGTCTCTCTTCTTTCTCCTTTTTTTTTTGTCGATTTGAAAACATCGCTAGGGTGATATCCTTCAACAACAGTCCCTTTAATTTTTACCTGGTCTAAATTTAAATATATTGCAAATTTCTTTAGCTGTCTATTTATATCTAACTGTATGTGTTCCCTTAAGCTATGATTGATTGTCAAAGTTTCTTAGTACTAATGTTGTCAACCGACACAAATGTATCGCGTTTCACATGCCTACCAGAGGCTATATGGTTGCAAATTGGTTGATGTGTAGCCTCAAGTTGAAACCATAACCATTCGCATCCACAGCTGATGCATTTATTAAACCAGTCATGCTATTATTCCCGTGACGGTAAAATTGAACAAACCGCAGTTTTTATATCAGTGTTAGTTAGAGGATTGTTTTTTTTTTCATTCTTTTCTTATGTCACTTTCTTTAATAAACTGTACTGTGGCCCTATACCTGTCGCCATGTACATGTGGAGCTCCAGCTCCGGTTCTACAGTTTCAAGAGCTTAAACTGGTCGGGCCCCGGATGCCTGCCTCCGCTTGTTACAGCATCAGATTTCCTTCAGATCTCTTCCGCTCCTGAACTTTCCCTTGACCTATAATCTTTCTTTTGCAGGTTTCTGACACTTAAGTCTCCTCTCGGTCTTACGGGAGCCAATTACTGACATCTTGATCTCTACGTTTCATGGTTTTGCCTTAGTCTTTCATAAGAAAATTAAGCCTAACATAGTATTTGATAAGTTTTTATATTTTGGGATTTTTAGATAGCTTTTTGCTAGTTTTAGCAGATTTAGATAGAATCTCTTGTATCTCAGTGTCATTTCTATAAAATGAATTACATTTTCACAAAAAAACAAACAAACTATATTTTCGTTTATAATGCAAATACAAAATAGAAGGCTAGTTTCGCTTGAAAATTTTATCGGCAGAGATTTCACAACGGGTGTGGTAGTACTTGATGATTTTTCACAAGTATATGTTAACTAATGTTTTTTCATTAAAATCTTAGTTGATGATTTTAATAGACACTACTAATATTTTTATGGGGGGGTGTGTGGGAGGTTTCCATCATTATTTGAACTACTAAAATAATTTTAACTGATGCAAAAACGAATGTCTTTCAACTAGTAAAAGAAGATTTTGTATCCACGGATGCAGAGCCAAGGCAGGACCAATCGAAAGCAGGACTTGCATATGGACCGTTGAGTAAGCCATGAGCCATCTTCTGGTGCGTTGCTTCGGTTAAATGATAACCATCCCAATTAACATACTCAGATGGATTTTTACAATACCCAACACCTTGGCATCCACACTCTTCACCAAAAGTGAAGTTGTACTGACCCCCTACTCCACAACAAGCACCCAAAGGTCTCTCCTTAAACCCTAAAAAGATCCATGCATAAAACATCAGTTAAAATATCAAACCGTGAGGGTCAAGGACAGAGAGTATCAAAAGGCCCACGGACCGTATTTGGCTGGTTCTTGGAAAAACCGGTACATAGAGTTGTAGTAGTCAGCATAAATGATGTTGACATGAGGGTAGATTTTCCGGAGTCGTTTGAGTTCTGTCTTGAGGTGTTCATCATGGTTCTTTCCTAACTCATTGAGCCATGAGAGGCAACCTGTAAGAGGATCATATTCTTCTTCTTTTGCGGTCTGAAATAGAGTAAGATACGCGGGGAAACATCCATATGGAAAGGTTCCGGGCACCAAAAATGTTTTGCCTCCCAAATTGATCAAATCCTGTAGATTTGTTGCTTAATATTATAAAACTAACGTTTCATTCTCGTGTGTGGGGAGCTGTTAACAGATCTATTACCACAATTGCCGAAGAGATAGCTTTGATGACTAGAGGAACTAGCTCTTCAACTTCATTGATACTTTTGCCTTGGAAAAACATGTAATCGTAGTCATTCGCTCCAATATCTCCCATTAGAATCAGCGAGTCTCCAAGCATCTCTTTACAATCTAAAGCAATCAGAAGTGAGCTCGATGCATCATCATCATATATAACAAGGTTGCAAGTTTCTAACCATGAGAAGACGAGGAGGCGCAAAGGCTAGGTAAAGTCTGCTTGAAGATGTTAAGCTGAACACTTAAACTAACATTGGTAAAATCAGATCCAATTCCCTTTTCTATAAGCAAGGCACAGTCCAAAGCTGTTGCTCCATACACCGCAAAATTGATCCCTTGCTTGAAGCTCACGTTTTGAGAACCAAAATAAGGTGGTACATATGGTAGTCCCAAGAACTCGGCTGTTACATAAACCAAAAATGAACACAATATTACAAAAAAAAAAGGAGCGAGTGGGGGTTTCTAACTTGTTGTCCAAGAAAGAAAGACCTAAAAAGCAGAGGAAACAAACCGAGCAAGAAGGGTTTCTAACTTGCTGTCCAAGCAAGAAAGACCTTAAAAGCAGGGGATAACGAACGGAGCAATTAGGGTTTCTGACTTGCTGTTCAAGCAAGAAAGACCTAAAAAGCAGAAGATAACAGAGGGGAGGTTTAGGTACCGATGAAATCGATGATGAGGCGGCCGTCGGAGTTACGGCCGGTGGGAGTATGGAAGAAGGTTTCTCCATAAGGAGGAAATGCGGCTTGAGGAGGATGATTGACGTCGGAGAGGTGGAGATAATTTCCAGTGTCGGCGCCGGAATCACCGAAGCTGATGATCGATTTATAACTTCGACACGACGGTTCTGATGATTCAACAGTGATGGTGGAGGAAAAGATAAGTAGAAAGCTTGAAATGAGCTTCTTCAGTGAAGAAGCCATGTGAAGATACGAGTGGTCTCTTTTACTCGATCTCTATAGTCTTTTTTCGACCACAAATTCAGGCATTAGTTATTGGATCTTATCTTTTGTCAGGATGCATTGATAATTTGTTGTCTGACAAAGACAGCTATCATCTCTGCCCATGCAAACTAGTACCAAAGTTCTGTAATTTAATTTATTTTATATTGTTTGTTCAGTGTACCAAACTCGTCAAAACATTGGGAATGGTCATGGAGCTGCAGTCTAAAATAATTATTTATATTTCATCCGTTTTGAAAAAGAAAAAATAATTTTTTAGACTTCTTATTTCATAAAGATAACGTTAATGCATGCTTATCAATTTTTTTTTGTCAACTGCATGCTTATCAATTGATGACAATGAATTGTTAAATTTCAAAATAAATTGAAATTGATTATGCTCTCTCAGCGTTTTTGTCAACAGTCTATATGTGCCAAAGCCTTGCCGTAGCAGCAACCCAGTCTTGTTAATCATTATCATCATTATCATTATCATCATCATCATCATCATTTCGTTACTAAATGTTTTTTACTTCATTTTTTTTTACAACAAATGAATTCTTATTAACTGCTGAAAGAATATTTTTTATCCACTGACGCAGAGCCAGGGCAGGACCAATCAAAAGCAGGAGTTGCATATGGACCATTGAGTAAACCGTGAGCGATCTTGCGGTACGCAGCTTCGGTTAAGTGATAACCATCCCAATTTACATACTCAGATGGATTTTGACAATAGTTAACTCCTCTGTATCCACACTCTTCATTAACAGTGAAGTTGTATTTACCTCCAACTCCACAACAAGCAGCCAAAGGTCTGTTCTTAAATCCTAAAAACAATAATCCATAAAAACATCAGTTAAAGAATCCAACTGTGAGGGTCAAGATCATAGAATTTTAAAAGTGCACCAACCGTATTTGGCTGGTTCTTGGAAAAACGTGTGGATGGAGTTGTAGTAGTCAGCATAAATAATGTTAACATGAGGGTATAGTTTTTGTAGTCGTTTGAGTTCGTTCTTAAGCTGGTCATTATGGTACTCTCCAAATTCGTTGAGCCATGGGATACAACCAGTGAAAGGGTCATGTTCTTCTTCTTTTGCATTCTGAAATAGAGTAAGATAGGACGCAGAACATCCTATTGGAAAGTTTCCAGGTACCAAAAAGGTCTTGCTTCCCAAATCTACCAAATCCTGTAGTTTTAATTTGTTGCCAAATTTGTTATAAGAAAAAATTAAACACACATACAACAGAGAAAAGTAATGATATGTTACCACAATTGCTGAAGAAATAGTTTTGATGATTAGAGGAACAAGCTCTTTGATCCCATTGATACTTTTGCCTTCGAAGAAGGGGTAATTATAGTCATTCCCACCAATCTCTCCCATGAGTATTAGCGAGTCTCCAAGCATCTCTCTACAATCTACACCAAAACAGTCAGAAGCAAGCTCCATTCATCTTAAATACTATTGAATAAAGAAGGAAAACAAGACTATGTTTCTAACCACGAGAAGTCGAGGCGCAGAGGTTAGGTAAAATCTGCTTGAATGTGTTAAGCTGAACATTTAAACTAACATTGGTGAAATCAGATTCAATTCCTTTTTCCATAAGAAATGCACGATCCAGGGCAGTTGCTCCATACACCGCAAAATTAATCCCTTGCTCGAAGCTCACGTTTTGAGATCCGAAATAAGGTGGTACGTATGGTAGTCCCAAGAATTCAGCTGTTAAGACAACATTACAAATACTTAGAAGCAAGTAGGGTTTCTAACTTGCTGGTCAAGCAAGCAAGACCCGCAAAGTAGTTAGTTATCTAGTGATTGTGAGACTATGCATTGTCATTAGTTCAACCTTATTTTAGAGGAGTAAGTTATGTCCTAAATGTACTATTACCAAGTACCAACAGTTATCTACATGTACCAGATGTGAGATAACAAGTTAAGTCCCACATCGGATATTAGACAAAGGAAAGTCTAATATATAAAGAGATATCCAACTCTAATAGTACGAGGCCTTTTGGGAAGGAAACCAAAAGTAAATCCATGCGGGCTAGCCTCCTAGGCCCAAAGTGGACAATATCGTACTAATAAGATAAGATAGAGTTGGACACGGGATTTCGCAATCCCAACAATTGGTATCAGAGCACCAGGTTGACGAAGATCTGCAACAAGACCAAAATACCCTTCAAGTAAGAATAAGGGAGGTTCAGCAGAAACAGTCAAGATGATCATGGAACCTGTGATGATGATCTCAAAGGACCGAGATGTAGTGGGAGAAACATTCTCAAAGGAAGCCATGCGATTACCGGTACAAGGTGGTGCCAAAGATGATTCGCCGAAGGAAACACTCGAGATGGATGTGATCCTTAGCTTGAGGGGGAGAATGTGAGATAACAAGTTAAGTCCCACATCGGATATTAGACAAAGGAAAGTCTAATATATAAAGAGATATCCAAATCTAATAGTACGAGGCCTTTTGGGAAGGAAACCAAAAGTAAATCCATGCGGGCCAGCCTCTAAGGCCCAAAGTGGATAATATCGTACTAATAAGATAAGATAGAGTTGGATACGGGATTTCGCAATCCCAACACCAGATGAGATTATGGACCAAATTGCCCATAACTTAAATCGGGGGAGAACTCCATATTTTAATAGTTAAGGGGTTTGATATTTTTTATATATACATACATATTTTATATGTAAATTTTAATATCAATAAATTTGGTTGAAAAGAGCCCAAAAATGTTTTATATGTATTTTCATCACAAAATTTACAAATTATTAATAAAAAAAAATAGATACATTTTTGAAACTTTAAATAAACTTAAATTTCAAGAATTTAATTTTTTGTTTCAAGATCCATAAAAGTGTTGACCGGCCCTGGTAGAACAAGTGGTTTTGCCTAAATGTATGATACAGCGAGAGGGGAAAAAGTAGGTACCGATGAAGTCTATGATAAGACGGCCGTCGGAGTAACGGCCAGAGGGAGGCTGAAAGAAGGTTTCGCCGTAAGGTAGAAATGCCGCTTGAGGAAGATGATTGACGTCGGAGAGACGTAGATAATTTCCTGTGTCGGCTATGGAATCACCGAAGCTTATGATCGATTTATAAGGATGACACAGTGGTTCTGATGAGGCAACCATGATGACAGTGGAGGATAGGAGAAACAAAAAGGTTGAGATGAGCTTCTTCAATGGAGAAGCCATCGGACAGTCTCGTTGTCTCTGTCAACTCAACTTTGGTACTTCTCTTTTTTTTGGGGGTATTAAATAATGAAGAGTTGAGTCAGTTGATGAGTTCTATTTATATTTATTTCCTAAGTAAGTAAGAGTGAACTGGCAGAATGGGTCGTTTTTATTGGTTGAAAGGGAAGTAACTTCATAAATGTCCAGACCAGTTGCAACCTCCACTACAAAAAAAAATTAGATCTTCGATGCTGATCAGAAATATCGTGAAAATAAAAAAATATACTAAAAGATTCTCTTGCATATTTCCCATAAAATGGGATTACTTTAACAAATGGATCCCTTACCTAACCCATTGTATATTAAAACATTTTAAGTATATTTAAATAGTATTTTATTTTGGTAGTATTTTATTTTTCCCATAGAGGTTAGATTTTGAAATTTTTGCATAGGAATATGAATATAGGCTATATCACCAAAAACGTAATAATGAGTAGGCTAGGATATCAACAGCTTGGATTTTTTTTTTGACATAAAGAGGTTTTGATTATATATACAATTTCAAAAGATTGTATATGTATCAAATTTGCATACTTGATGTGTTGGTAAATGAAAAAAAAACTTGTGAAGCAAATCAACTTTTGTAACCATAATAGAACATATAGAACGGATCTACAGAGGCCAGTCATTTATCTAAAGATGTCATAATGTAAAGTAGGTACTACAGATACATCTATTGGACGTGCTCAAAGTCAAAATCTTCTTCGCAACAAAAAATTCGGATTACAGAGGGGATCCCATACCATAGATCCAATTCTAGGCTTTGGTTTGTGTGCCAAAGCTTGTCTCTCTTTTGGATTCACTTTTTCATTTCATCACTTTTAAAATTTGTTTCTAATACTCTAATTTCCAACTCTACAGTTTTTAAGAAAATTCACATTTGATTGCAATTCAATTTAAATTTCAATCAAACTAATCTATATATTGCAGATTGATCTAACCGATTTTGTTTTGTAATAAGATGGTGCCAGATTAGGTAACTCACTCAAGTAAAAAATAGTCAACAACTTCCAATCCATTCATGATACAAGACTAATGCACCACAATCATTTTTTTCCACAAACATATGTAGTTATAAACTTATTTAGTTGTTTTATCAGGAAATTGTTGTTTTGGACCATCATAATCCTCCTGGTAAAGGTTTTCCTATCAATTTAGTTATGACACTAGACTCTAATATATATTTTCTCATTTTTATATTAAGTGTCATTTTGATAATTTTCACAGAAATTAAAAAACTCGTATAATAGACTAATATGTTCTTATTTAATGTATGATTAATTAAATGAAAATAATTTAAATAAAAATTTATTAGTTATTCAAACGGGTAAAAAATAAATTTAATATACAAAGTTAGATTGAAAATGTAAAATGACACTTATTCTGAAACAAAAAAAATAAATCTAAAGTGACACCTATTATGAAATAGAGAGAGTATAAGTTTATCCTGAAAATATATTCAAAGATATTATATATGTATACAACATTAGTGAACTGATGAATAACTGAATAAGTTGAAACAGTCTATTCGTAGTTAACCGTCATCTATTGTTATGTAAGTTATGTATTCGCTTCTTCTTTTTTTTTGTAAATTATGTATTCTCATTTCTAAATAATTTTTCATTTGTCAACAAATATACTTGTGAAACGAAGAGGAAAAAAAAAAACTAACCTTGTGGAGGAGAAAAACAATGAAGACAAGCATGATTAAATACCAATATATATCAATTATTTTAGTAGATGCGTACAAAACTAGAACCATAAAATGATGAATGATTTGGTAATGGTGTATGAATGAGAAACAAAATTATTGGTTGGAACTGTTGTAGGGGAGACAGTATGGTCATGGAACTTACTGTTTGGTAGTTTATTGGATTCATGAGCTGTTTTGTCCTCAAGGCATTGATTTTTCCTTTTAATTGTTTTATAAATTGATATCAAAAAGCATATTTTGTCAGCTGCAAATACCACAAGTTCACAACCACACAAAATCAAAGGCCAATATCATTGTTAGGCATGGCCACACTTGAAATTACCTAAATAGGCCTGGTTCACCCTACTCAGAAGAGGCCATTGATACGCTTCACAAGAATGACTATGTGCTCTCTTGTTTACCTACAAAGCAACTTAACACTTCTGTAACAAACCGCACTTACAAAGACGCAACATAACTAACCGCAATATTGATTTGGTTTCATCACTGAAAGTATATGTTTCGAGCTCACTGTTGAATTGAAGAGTGTGAATGAGAGAAGCCTTACTGAATGTTTCATAGATATCACTTCTGTAAACCACTTGGTCGCAAAAAGTCTCATCCCCTATTCAGTCTCTGATACACAAGACCTTCATTGAGCTTTATCGGCACTAATCCAACTACGACCAATGTTCTTAGGTATCTTTCTAGCTTTCATCACATCCCTAATCTCGCTCACCTTCTCCCACTTACCAGCAGAAGCCAAAACATTGGACAACGCTATATAAGCCCCAGGTCTTTTATCAGCATTCAGTTTAAAAAGCTCACTCGCAGCTGCGCTTGCAATGTCAACATTACCATGCAGTCTACAAGAACTCAGAAGAGCAGCCCAAACATCCGAGTTAGGCCTTTCCGGCATCGCCCTAACAAACTCAAAAGCTTTACTCAAATCTCCAGCCCGTCCCATGAGATCAACCATGCAAGCATAGTGTTCCATCTTCGGCCTCATAGAGTAATCTCTCTGCATGCTCTCAAAAACCTCATAGCCTTTCTCAACCAAACCAGAATGCGAACACGCAGAGAGAGCTCCAAGAAAGGTTACATAGTTAGGTGCTATATTCACTTCCTTCATCTTAGCGAACAGCTCAAGCGCTTCCTCAGGGTTCCCGTTCTTCCCATACCCATCGATCATCGAAGTCCAAGAAAACACGTTCCTCTCTTGCATCTGGTCAAACACTCTCCTCGCATCATCGATTCCACCGCACTTTGCATACATATCCAACAAAGAGCTCCCCATTTTAATATGCTCGTAAACTCCACTCTTCATAACCTGACCGTGCACCTGCATACCAACTTCACGCGCCGTCAGAACCGAACACGCGCCAATCACGCTAGCGAATGACGAGATATTCGGATGGAAACCGGCCCGCTGCATCGAGACATACATCTCAACAGCTCTCTTAGCAGTCTCACCTGTTCTGCTCAAACCTTCAACCATAGCGTTGTAAACCACAATGTCCTTCACTCTAGTCTTATCAAAAATCTCTTCAGCATCCTCCACGAATCCTTGGTTCATGTAACCCGAGATCATCGATGTGGAACACACCACACTCTCGTCTTTCATCGTTTCGAACACGGTCCTCGCACACTCCAGCTTCCCGCTCTTGACATAAGCATCAACAAGCGCAGTGACCAACACATCGTCTAGCTCAACGTGGCCTTTTATAATCCGGGCGTGGACAAGCCTGCATAAGCTACCAAGACTAGTAGATGATGATGATGATGATGCCTTTAGAACCATGGAGAGCGTGTACCCGTCTGCCTTTTCTCCAGAGAATGCCATGCGTTGAACTAGGAGAAGACATTGCTTTACCAATCCTTGCTTCAGGTAGCCACTGATCATGTAGTTGTAAGCCGATAGCGTTGGTTTCGGCAATTCGTCGAACACTTGGCGTGCGTAAGTCATGCATCCGCATTTTAAGTGTAAGATAAGTAGTTTGATGGATATGTTCAGATTTGGTCTAAACCCAGTTTTGATTATGTCGGCGTGAATCTTCTTCCCGGAGTTTGGGGACGGAGAGTTGATGTGTTCTTGAAGAGCTCCGGCGATGGCTGCCGCCGGTGAGAGAGTTGTGTAGTGATTTGACTGGAAAATTCGCGGTGCGACTGATGAGAGTCTGAAGATTCTCATTAGCTGATCTAAACTGTGATCAAGATCGATCCTTGACCGGTAATAACAGTGGTTTTTTCCAACAGTTGTTTGGTAATAGAGAAGTTTCTTGTTGTAGAAGCATAATATTAGTTGGCTTTGGTTTATATTTGAATTTTAACCATAACTTTTAATATTCAGCTTTTTTTTTTTACCGTTGTAAACAAAAAACTGTAATACTTTTAAATGAAAGCAATTAACAAGTTCCCCCCTAAAATTATACAACTTCTAGAATTAGTTTGCTCATCGAAATGTTAAGCCAAAAAAAAAAACTGAGCAGCAGGACTCAAATCTCTAGCTCTTGGAATGTGAGCAAGTTAAAATCCAAAATACAAGAGAAGCTTGATCAAATAGCATTCAGGAACTCTGTTCATTAGCCTACGCAGTGCTTCATGTCACGTTTGAAAGGCAAAAGCTTTTGCTGATAACTTTATGATAATTAACATTCAAACGTAAAACAATCTGTTCAATAGCATATGGATTTACAGTGACAATCAAGAATCATAACAATAGCCCATCATGACTTCAGAAAATTGAGTGCGGAAGTTTAAAAACTCGTAGAATTGGATCCACAAGGTACCTCTGCTTTCACACGCCGTGACTCATATTTGCTTCACGAAAACACCTTTTTTATGCTGCCAGGTTCTCCAAAACGGCAACT